>NC_045730.1:19771427-20095304 GCF_009834535.1 Camelus ferus
GGAATCTAAAAAAAGACACTAATGAACTTATCTACAAAACAGAAACAGACTCATGATATAGAAAACAAACTTATAGTTACCAGGGGAGAAAGAGGGTGGAAAGGGTTAAATTGGGAGTTTGAGATTTGCAGATACACACTACTATATATAAAATAGATAACAAGTTTTGACTGTAGAGCACAAGGAACTATATTCAATACCTTGTAGTAACCTATAATGAAAAAGAATATGAAAATGAATATATGTATGAAACTTTATGCTATACCCCAGAAATTGACACAACATTGTAAATTGACTCTACTTCAATTTAAAAAAAAATAATAAACTTTTTAAATTAAAAAAATTCAGGATATAAATTAGAAAAAAAAAAAACATGATCACAAAAGTCATACCAAAATACGAATAGCGACTGGATTAAGTGGAGAGAATTATGGTTGATAATTTTCCCTTTCCTCTAGTTTCCAAACTTTCTGCTATGTGTTTATATTCTTTCTGATGAAAAAAAATATATATATGTAAAAATCTGATACAAAAAAAAGAAAATCCATAACTCTTATAAATGTGACTGAGCAGTTTGATTGGTGGATCCACCCCTGAACTGGGGTTGCTGAGACCTGTCACCTGCCTCCTCTTCCAGAGACAAGCCAGGTCACCTGAGGGAATCATTGAGTTCTCTAAGCTCCCATCTCATCGTGAAAAGCAACAAAGTTCTCAAAGGTGGCTGCCCGCTCTCTGACTCTCCCTCCATCTCCTGGGCCGCCCCTTCCCAATCACTTTCATGGAATCCTTTCCTCTGTCCACCCATTAAAAGTTGGCATCTGCCAGGATTCTATCCTGTTCCTTCTCTCCCTCTTCCCATGCCCAAGGTGTCACCAGCCCACCATCCACAACTCATCTACTCTGTCATCTACTCTGTCACAGATCTCCGGAGCATCAGACCCGAATTTCCAGAGACCACCTGGCTATCTGCACCCAGCATCTTCAAAACCAAACTCCTGATCTTTCCCCAGCAAGCCTATTTCTGACCCCACATGCTCAATCTAACAACAGAACCATCATCCACTTTCTTGTCTGACTTCACAAAGCTGGAATTCCACTGGGCCCTGACCCATCTCCTCCGAAACAGCCTGCTGACTATCACATCGTGTCTGTCCCTTGTCTATCCAATCATCTTCTCAACCATCTCCAGAGGGAACGTTTCTAAAGTACAAATTAGCCTGGTCATTCACCATCCAAACACCCTTGAGTGTTTCCTGATCAAGTGCAGAGGGAAATCCCAGGTCTAGGTCATGACTTGGCACAAGGCTCTTCCTCTATCCCCAGCCCTCCAACCTCTCACCTCTCAACCTCACTCTCCTGGATGGCCTTTCGCCTCTCTCACCTTGCTCGTCTCTCATCAAGCTGGTCCTCCTGGTGCCTCCACCAGTGACCAGGCAGTCCTGGATACTGGAGATGGTGCTGTAATGGCCCTGCCTCCCAATAAAACCCAAGTGGGTACACAGCCACCTCCCCTCCCCACCCCAGTTCTCTCCCTTATGAGAAGATACTCCGCCCAGCCTCACCCCTTAGGAAATCCCTGGTCCAGTGCAGCACGGGGCTGAGCCCTCTCAATGATGTCACATTTTCTGTGACCCTGAGCACACACCATACCCCAAAGGGTGGAATCTTCCCAGTGATGCTGTGGTCAGAGAGCCAGCCTGAGTCTGGTAGGATGTGCTCAGCCCGTCCCATCTTCAGGGTGGGGCTTCAGGGAGTTGTCAAGGGGCTGGTCAACACCAGTGCAGCCCCTCCCTCCCCAATAACCAGCACAGAAATTGGAGAAGCAGGAGGACCAGTTCCTCCCCTGTGATCTTTCCTGTCCCTGGGACCTTCGCCCAGGAACCTTAGCACAAAGATGGGGCTTTACTACCTAAAATGCTTGGGCTGGGGTCTGGGGCAGGAGAAGGGGAGACTCTAGCCCTGGGAGGCTCAGGTCACATAACTGGTCATTCCAGCCACTGGGTCTTAAATGCAATCCCATCCCCCTTCCAGTGCCCATGGCTCTCTACCTTGTGACCCCGTCCAATAATCTGCAGCACTCCTGAAGCTCTGATAAAACCTTCCTTATTTGTCTCTGTTATTTATCACTATTCAATGCCTTGTAGGGGCTCAAATATCTGTCTATGAATAAATATTCACTGTCCCCTGAAAGCCACATGCTCTCTGGTCACAAGGTCCTCACCCCCAATGCTTCCTCTGCTTAATGTTCCCTTATTATTACCCTGGACCACTCAGGAAAGTTCCGCTCATCCCAGAGCAAATGCAGATCAGCCTCCAGCCCTCAGGGGGCCTCTCCCTGTGCTTACTCTCCAAACAGGAGTCTCACTGTCCCCTCTGCAGCCTCCTGTCACCTACAAAGTGATATCCGTATCTCAGCCTACACTGCCATGGCGGCCCTTCATACAGATAATCGTCACTCTTGATTGTAGTCCTCACCTTAAGTAGACCTTGAACCTCACCAGGCCACTGTGCCTTATTGGAGTGTCCCAGGACCCAGGGTACATCAGCCACAAAGCTGGTGCTCGGTAAATGTTGGCTGGAGGGGTTAATGGCTGACCCAGTGGGGGCAGTCACCTCTCCCTGAATGCAGAGTGCTGGGGACACTGTCACTTTCCAGGTCACACAACTAAGTAACAGGGAAGTAGCTATCACTGGAGGTCCTGCTAAGTGACAATCACTGCTTTAGAAATAACAGTTCTCTGAAAGGGTCCACCAGGCCTACTCTGTCTTATCTGCACGGGGCCAGTCTTCCCTTGGTTGATGATGCCCTGGGGAAACTTCAGCCTAGCCTGGTCAATTGTTCAGATTCCAGATTAATGAGGTCTTATGATGCACAAGGTTAATTACCTCCTTCCTGAAGATGTTCTATTTCATCTAGCGTGTGCTTCCTTACAAAGTGATCAAGGTCCCACCAACCGCAGGACACAGTGTGTTCAGTGGAAATGACGTGGGCTCTGAAACAAGACCGAATTGTGTTCAGATGTGCTACCTTTATGAGTCTGGACAAGTTACCTAACCTCTCTGAGCCTCAGTGTGTTGTATGTAAAATGGGGGTAATACCCACTTCAAAAATGCGTTGCAAAGACTGACTGTGGCATATACTCAACTGTGAGGCGCTAACACAGAGCAGGTGCGTGGGTGATCAGCACAAGTCAGTTCTGGTCACGTTCCTCCTTGTGCCAAATCTTTATTTTTCTCTCTCAGGAAAGAGAAGAGGAGGCTGAGAGCAGGGTTCCCAACTCCAGCACTACTGGCATTTGGGGGCTGGCCATTCTTCGTTGTAGGGGACTGCCCCGTGCATTAGAGGGTGTTTAGCGGCCTCACTGACTGCTTAACCCAGTAAATGTCAGTGGCACCCCTCTCCCCAGCTGTGACAACCAAACAATGTCTCCAGACTTTGCCAAATACCCCTTAGAGGCAAAATTTTCCCCCAATTGAGAACCACTGCCCTGGGGTTCTATAACTCAAATGTCGGGGGGAGGGTGTAGCTCAAGAGGTAGAGTGCATGTTTAGCATGCATGAGGTCCCAGTTTCAATCCCTGCACCTCCTCCCAATATAAATAAGTTAAACCTAATTACCTCCCCCCACATAAAAAAAGATATATTAAAAAAAATAGCTTCCATATAACTCAGATGTCACCTAGAAAATAAAATTCCTTGATTTTTATTTTGGGCTTGTTCTCAAAGGTGATAAAGTCACATGTGATGGAGTCCCTGCCTGTCAACGTTTAGGACAAGAGAGGACACATTCCTGATGCCGCTGCAGTATGATGTCACTGCTCTCAACAGCAACCTCATTCTCCATGAACTGAATTGTACCCCCACCCCCCCAAAAAAAAATCATATGTTAAAACTCTAACTCCCAATGTGATCAGATTTGGAGGTAGAGCCAGTAGGAGGTAATTAAGGTTAAATGAGGTCATAAGGGTGGGACCCTAAACTGATGGTGTTAGTGTCCTTCTAAGAAGAGACAGCAGAGAGTTTGTTCTCTTCCCACACACACACCGAGAAAAGGCCATTTAAGGTCATGATGAGAAGGTGGCCATCTGTAAGCCAGGTAGAGAGTTCTCACCAGAAACCAAATTGGCCAGCACATTGACCTTGGATTTCTCAATCTCCAGAAATGTGAGAAAATAAATTTCTGTTGGCTAAGCCACCCCATGTGTGGTATTGTGTTCAAGCAGCCCCTGCAGACTCAAACATCAGCCTTGCAAACTGAACGTGGAATCACTCCATCTTGTGGCCCTCCCAGCACATGCCTGTTTGGTCGGCACCTTTTCATGGATCGTGTGCTGAGTGCCAGGCCCCTGTGCTAGGTGCTGGGGATACAGGGAGGGCCTACTCTAGTGGGGGCTACAGACAACACCTAAAGGATAGGTAACCAGATGTCAGGGAGAGATCAGCGATCTCTCATGTACCTCATAAGTGAGGAAGAGGCCTAAAGCAGGGCCAGGGAGACCTTCAGGGATTGGGGGTGGTCCCTTCTGTAGGAAACCATCCATCTTCTCCCTTCTGTGAGCGAGGACAGCACCTGATATGTGTGCACGCCAAGATTTCGACCTTGCCTGAAGACTGCCCCTACTTGCAGTCACTAAGGTTTAATTAAGATCAGTCAACAGGGCCTGCCAAAGAAAGAAAAATTCTGCTTTGTCCCCGCACCCAGCCTGCAACATGTTAGAGGCACCAAGTTGTCAAAATTGTCTTAGAGGAAAAAAACTAAAAAACACATCAAAGTGCATGGGTGTCAATGCAGCCTGGTTTATTCAATGTAAGTGGTATCATAACCATAGCTGTGCTGCTAAAAAAAAAAAACAACTGGAATTAACAGTTGGGCTGCTTTTGATTGGTGGGATTATAGTTGATTTTTACAAATTCATTATATCTTTATTGTTTAAAATGTCTACAAGGAGCATTATTTCTTATAATTAAAAAGCCTCATAAACTTCCTTAAAGGGGGGTGGGGGTTCCACCGTGTCTGGTTTGATTCTGATTTATAACCAGGGTTTCCCATCAATGAAGGAGGTTGCCACAGGAGGGAGGTGATTTACGACAGAGCTTTGTCACGTTTAAACACACAACATAGAAATGGAACTTTTAAAGCTTGTATTATTGGGTCCAACCCAGTGGAGTCATTGGACCCAGTAGTGAGAAAACAGAGGGCACTTTTTAAAGCCTTTTGATGTGAAAGATTCCAGCATCTCCTTTGGAAACTATTGCAATGACAATTTAAAATGGAAATCCTTTTTAATTTGCAAGTTATTGACCCTGGAGCGCCTTGGGGCTGCAGGGCAGTGTCACAGACAGTCCCCTGCGTGGGCTGGAGGCTGGGTGGCGGGACCCTCTGAGGGGCTCAGTCCCACGCACAACTTGCCTCAGTTCAGGTGGGACCAGGGAAAGGCCTCACCAGCTGTCTCCAAGCTGAGAGTGGATTTTTTTTTTTCAGGAAGCAATGTCTTTCCATACGTACTGTAGCCATTGGACTCAGAAGGAAAACTTCATTTTCTGTCCTTCTTTTCAGTGGCCAATAACTTCCAGTTTGCAGTGCACACTAAAGGACAAAAATGCATGCTCTGAAATACAGAAACCAGAGGACGGAGGGGTGCCCCACCTGCAACTTGTAAGTTCTCCTGCCAGCTTTTCCTGAGCTTGGCCAGGCACTGTGCCTGCGGCCTGGGGCTGCAGGGCTCCTAATATCAGGCCTTTGGTGGTGGCCCCAGGGCCAGGGCCCCCATGGGGGACTGGAGCATCCGGGATGGCAGTCTTCAGGGGCTTAGTCCTCTCCCCTCAAATGCAGCTCCCAGAACAGCTTCCGCATTTATACAGCCAGATGTGGACTGACTCCGACCACTCCGCCTTCACCTGCCAGCCTCCGGGAACCCCACTGCGGACATGGCTGCTCCTCTCTGCCCTAGTGGGACCTTTGGGGACATCAGAACCCAGGGACTCTGTTCTCTGTTCTGTTTCCTGTGCAGCATCCCAGCTGCTAGTCTGCACGGGGCTTTAAGAGTATAATTATTTTAAGTGTTATCCTGACGCACTTCCCAGGAAAATATCAGTACGAATTATGTCAAGCTTTACAAACGTTGCTGGCATGGAAAGAGAAAAATCAAAAAAAATTTATTATTGTTTCCCATTAATGTCCTCATTGTCTCTTTTTCACTAACTGGTCAAAAAGAACCAGAAATGAGCCCACTTTTAAAAGTTGCTCAGTTGTGATGTAAAATTCTTGCCAACCATCTGTCTTTTTCCCTGACTTGACTCTGATTATTTCTTTAGCTTGTCCTACACGAACACATTTCCACCCAGAGTATCTTGCTCCTAGAACCACTGTCCAGTTCCATGTATCTCTCCACTAAACCGGGAGGCCCTTGAGGGAGGTGCTTTCTCTCAGTCCCCTCTGGATTCTCCACACCAAGAATGAGGTCTGAGATGTTCAAAGGGCTCAAAAGCCACCAAATGAGCAGATGATCAAATGACAGCCCTTGGATTTCCTTATTTGAAATTGATAATGTAGTGGAAGCCATTTTGATAAAAACAGCAACAACAATCAAAGCCACTTTTTTAATTAGAAGAAGCGAAGTGAGATTATTGCCACTGGATGGAAAAGGGTAAAGTTCAAGCGGAGGGGATATTCTAAACCCTCATCTCAGCCTGGTGGTTCTTGCAAACATGGTGATCCCTCCTCTCCATGAGGACATCTGGATCCATCACCTGAACCAAGAGCCACAACCAGGAGCACCAGTCCCAGCTCTCTGGGTGGCTCAGGACAGGGCCACACTGACTCTGTAGGAGTCCACGTAAGTGCTGAGCCCTAAACTTAATCCTAACCAGAATCACTGAAGTTCATTCCTAAAAACCCACAGGGTGGAAGTGAAAAGAACAGAGACTCAGAAATTGAGTAGATACAGGTTCAAATCCCAAGTCTGCCACTTACGAGAAGTGTAGCCTCTTCGTGTGCCTCAGCTTTCTCATCTGTAAAATGGCATAATAATGCAGGATCCAAGTTTTAAGATGTTTCCAAGAGTTGGATACACAGTCACCCTTATCTGCCAAGAGAGTCTTTCCATCCCATGAGAAGGCATCTGGGGTGAGCTTTGAAGGCTGAGTGTGAGGACATGAGGCAACAGGGGGAGAGAATATTACTTCAGTGGCCCTTTCTGCCCCAGAGTGATCAGACCTGCACCAGTACTGAGATGTAGGTGAGGACAGGGGCCCCACCTCCAAGTGACTGGCCACGTGGTCAGTAACTGACCCTCCTGCTCACAGCCCAGAAGGGAAGGCAGACAAGTGAGGGGGGTATAACACAGCCCAGTGAGGGTCCAAGAAGGACAGTCCATCATGATGCTTACAGGGCTCATTAAAGCCACCGTGTGACATTTTCTACCCTGTCAGATGCGTTCTTGTCTTACAGCTGAGGATAGAGCTACAGTCACAACAAACTTGAAACTTGTCCATTCATTTCATCATCACGGTTAAAACTAATCACTGAACTACATCTATGTAAATGTCAAGAGCATTAAAGCCGTCCATATTTATTTTGCCCAGTAATTTTTCTTGTGGAGTTCACCTGGAGGAAATAATCAGGGGTTCACTCAGAGATGTGCATATAAAACAGGGTTTCATCTCAGCATTATTTATAAAATGAACCAACACTTGGAAACAGCACAAATGCTGTGAGGAGACTGATTTTTAAAATATCCACAGGAGGAAATACTGTGCAGTCATCGAACACTTAGAATAATTATTGATACATAAAGCGACATGACTAAGCTCACTGCGAACCAGCACCTGAATTTGTAAATATATATTTATGCACATTTGCAGAGAAAGGAAACTACATGGTATCTGCAATTTCCCTTGGAGACACTAGAGCTGCCCGGCTGAAAAAGCAGGTCCCAGAGCCAGACTGCCAGGGTTGAATCCTGACTCCATCACTTCTGAGTTTGTGACCCTGGAAAAGTTGCTTAACATCCTTGCCTCCATTTCCTCAAGTGGTTGCTAATTTTTTCCTGTTTCATAGAGCGTGAGATTAATGTGCTAACGGGGCACAGCACCTGCAAGCACTTGTAAATGTCATCTGTTGTTATAAATTATTATTTGAGGTGGAATCACTGGTCATTTCAAGTCTCTACTCTTTCTAGTTTCTGCATGGAACTGTACGCCCCTTACAATCATGGAAACAAAGAACTTTTTAATCCATTTCTTTCAATGAGATGAATTCAATTAAGAGATTAGTGAGAGCGCCTTTGCAGTAATTGACACAATGTCTGCCATGTCTGGGGCTAAATCAAATAAAATACAGTCAACTCTCGATTCTACACAAGGTGCGTTCATTTATCTGTGGCTAATCTTGCCTTCCTGTTTTTAGCGGCTTCATTAAGCATTGGGTATAACATCATATGTTACAGATCTATCTAGTGTCTGTTTACTTTCTCCCCCACAGCCAACAGCTCAGCAAGAGCCTTGTAAACCAATTCTCTTAATGATCTTCCCAGCCGGGGAAGGTGAGAATCAATGATACCGGGACTCAGAGGCAAGGCCAACGGCTCTAACCCAGAGAGGAGCCGCTGTGGTGCCGGTTCCCACGGTTGGGACGGATGGCTGAGTGGCCATTTTGTGGGCATCTCGGTCCTGTCAGAGCCACCTGCGTCCATGTCCACCTGGCCACACAGAGCCGTGACTGAAGGTAGAGAGTCTTTAACTTTACATTGTATGGAGATCAAGGGTGTATGGGGAAAGACTGGCCCCCGCAATCCGTGATCAAGGTCCATGCTCCTTAGGACACGTGGATTTTTATAATGCATGTGTTAAAATACGCACTCTCCAGTGAGTTTCTGATAGCACTCTCCCTCCCTCTCTATTAAGCGTTCTGTTCATCCCTCTCTATTACGTATCAAGCTCTTAGAGCAAACCTGAAGGCGGGATGTTGCTTCTCATTTCAGAGCCCATGTCACCGGATTCTTCATCTCTGTATCCTCCGAAGCCAACATTCCCCTGAAAAAGATTTTGCTGGGAGCTTTCGTCCCCTTCCTCCTCTATGTCTCCATGTCTCTCTGATGAAAGAGACCAGCCCTGCGTCTCAGCCCCGACTGTTGTTCTGTGTGCTGTGGAGATAAGGGAGGTTATTCCAGGCTGTGTACCAGCTACGCCATCCTCTTGTGAAGTCAGTGTGCACCTGCTCCTGGCTGCAGCAGGCTCGCTGGATTAACCATCCTCCCTGGAAGTGCTGGGCTAGCACATCTCCTCTTGACAAGCAATAGGGGCAAGGGCTCTGGAGACACATAAAACTCACAGGAAATGTGATTCTTATGTTTGGTAATTGGTCCTCCACATGACACTGGTTGTTTGAACAAGAGCCAATTATTCGATCCCAGTTTCCTCAACTGCAATGGTAATAATAGTGCCAGTGTCTGTGATACAGCTTAAATAACCCAGGCGAAAGCCCAGTTTCTGGCTCATGGTAGACACTCCAGAGAAATGCATTTTTCTTCTCAGCTCTCTCCTACTCAGCTTTTTGTCATGATGTTCCATCTGAAAGTGTATTTATTAATAAATATTTGGCTGCAAGTAACAGATAATCTACTAGTGGCTTAAACAAATAGGGGTTGGCTTCCCCCTACAATTAAAAAAAAAATCTAGAGGCAAGTCACTTCTGGGATTAACTTGTTTAATCCAGGGTTTTTCCTTTTCTCTTAGCCTTAACCTCAAGGTTGCAAGATCACTGCATGAGTTCCAGGCATCACATCCACATTCATGGCAAGAAGAAAGGGAAGTGGTGGTGGTCTTCCACATCCATCCCTTTTAACAGAATGAAAAGGCTCTTTCTTACATTATATTGACTAGTTCTGCATCATGTGGCCTCCCTCACTGCATCACATGCTTATATTGTTTCCTCAGTTTCTGTACTAGGAGGGGTCAAATTGGTGAGTGGCTGTCAGGCCAGGCAACCTGCAGTTTTCCCAAAGGATTTAGATATTTATTTTCAGGTTAGAACTACCCAGGAAACTGTTAAATAAAATAAAAATGAACACAAAAATGATAAATGTTTGAAAGCCAGATGTATATGGGTTACCACCTACTGAGTAAGGCTCTGTCCTTCCTTGGTTTATATCAGTTCTCCAGCAAGGCTGCACATTAGAATCACCCAGGGAACCTGTAACACTCACTCATCCACAGCTGCAGCTCTTCTCATAGCAACAAACCCCTTGGGCGTGGGGCCGGTGGATGGGGGAAAGCTCTGGATCACTAGGTTAGGAGTCCACGGAGAGTATTAGGTGAACCACAAGAGGGCGCAAGAGATAACTCAGCCCTGAGGAATCTGTCAAGGAGCCCGCAGAACAGGGATCCAGGTCTCTGGCAGCTTCCCATTTACCTACGGATGGTACCAAAGGCCAAAAAAAAAGGCATCCTAACCTTCATAAATGCACCATCTCCCAGAATCACTCACTAAGTCTTACTGAAGCCTGGCCACGTAGAATACACTGTGTTGCTATTTTGTACTTTTGGTAATTTGGTAAACTAAGCCCAGGAAGGCACAGAAGCCCACCCCACGTGATCTGTGTCATCAGCAAGGACTCCAAATGGCAGGCATCCTCTCCTTGTTGCCTCCCCCTCCATCCCACAGAGAGCAGCCCATCCCCTGGGTGCACCCAGCCATGCCTGCTGCTCCTGGCTGCGTTCATCAGCTGCAGCTCCAGGCACCCCCTGCAGCCGCAGCAGGGAAACGGCGGCTTCCTGGCACAAACCGCCTTCATCTCCATCAGCAGCTAGTTTGCTAATGTGGCCAGGAAGCTCACCTCCCAGTTTCTAGCTGTAGTTTCTCCAGCAGAGGGAAACTGAGTGCTAAGAAGCCTTGCCCAGCACACAGCACTAATTCTGATACCGATGCAGGAAGCTCCCAACACTTAACAGTTTCTGAAAAGCTGCAAAGCCAGCCTGAGAAGATCTAATTACCATGTGAATTAGTAAAACAAAAAAACAGATGCGAGGTTTACAGAAATGTCTGCGAGTGCTTAGGAAATGGCCACAATTGATAGAGAGATTGCAAAGGCTGGCTCAAGGCACAGTCGCAACCCAAAAAGTGCTGTCAACAGAGGTGCACTCCCACCCCCACCCATCCATCCCCAACCCCCCAGTTCTGTTAAGAAAAAGAGCTAGAAAAATCATCTGCAGGCAGCCATTTAATAGTCTGGTCCACGTGAACTGCAATTACCAACAAGTACCACCCACAGATGCTGCAGGAATGTGTTCATGGATAATCGATTCGATTGATCACTGTTTAATAAGTAAAAACCTGCTTTCTAAACATTTCCTCTCTAAAGGGTGTTTTTGCAGGCTGCTAGAAAACAGAGGACTAATTCAAGCTTTTAATTTAAATCCAAGCAGTGGGATGCAAGCATGTAGGGAAAAAGCATGAGGAGAGGAGCGCGGACATTAGGACCCCCCTCCCCGCCTCCCTGGATAGCAAGGCTAAAGCTGACACACTCCCATAATGATCTCCTGATGCCTCCTTTCATTCTTCAGATTAAGAAGCCATGGTGCCCAGGTCAGATGAGAACATCAGGGAGGCAGCCCACGGATAATATAGATTATGGGGCTGTTTGAGTTGCCTG
The DNA here is from genome assembly GCF_009834535.1 of Camelus ferus. Taxonomy (NCBI): domain Eukaryota; kingdom Metazoa; phylum Chordata; class Mammalia; order Artiodactyla; family Camelidae; genus Camelus; species Camelus ferus. Next base: position 19,783,079 of record NC_045730.1, read on the forward strand.
GCGCTGATAAATTGATCAGCTCCATTCAGCACCTTGCGAACTGGGATAGGAAATCGATGGTTGGCAGATGGGTTAGGCGCCAAGATAAGTGACCAGAGAGTATTTTTGTTATCTCCTTACAGAGAATAATGATCTCAACTGCACCGAGCGCTCTAAATCTAAGCAAAATACACATCACAAATCCAATTCCAGCCGGGTATGACACAGAGGGGTCAGGGAGATTAGGTGACTGTGGTGCCATCTCCAGAGGTTAAGGTACTTTCTAAACGTGGCCACCCCGGGGTGGGAGGAAACGGACCCAGGAGCAGCACAGAGGTTCTGCTTTATTCATCTCAGCTTTCCACCTGCTGCCAGTGCTGGGGGTTAGCAGAGCAACAGGAAAACCTCTGCCCTTCACCAGCTGAGGCTGCCAGTGCCAAGGCACCTCTCACACGCAGCGGAGCAGAGCCTGGTACCCAGAAAAGTAAGCCGTGCATGTCCTGGGCATCACCTGTCTCTCCTGCAAATCCTCAGCTTCACCTCTCAGAGCTCCCGTAGAGTGATAAGCGCCCACTGTGCCCATCATTTCTCATGAGGTTGGGTATGGTGGTGTCTTTGATGCCTGCCCAGCTCAGGAACCCCACCCTTCCTGAATGCAGAGACTGCAAAGGTCCCTCAAATGTCCCATCAGTCACAGACAGAATACCATTGAACAAGAGCCATTAATAAAAGGAAACACAAATTTTGGGGTGCAGTCGCATATGAAATTTCTGCAGGAACAAATCCAAAACCTCAGGAATCCAAATCAGAAGCATTAGTTACTCCGAAATGGCTCAAACCAAAGGAAATTGAAATTTTTCAGGGATGCTGATGTAAGAATTTCAATTCCCAATTGATAAGCCATTTTGAGGTTCAGACTGCATCAGGTGCAAATAATACTATTCCTTACGTGGGATACAAAGCTAGTCTTATGTGTCTCCAAAAACCGAAAAGAGAAACTGAAATTTCTAAACACGTGTTTCCATGCAGTTTGTTCTGCCTGTGATCTCTGCCAGCGCATATCCAGAGTTGTATTAAATCCATCTCTACCTCAGCCTCATAAGGAAATACAAACCAAGGTATCACCGTCTAATATCAAAGTGGCAGGTGCTTTCCTCCAAATGGAAAATGAATATCAAAAAATCTGGAGGGTAGGGAGAAGACACTCCTTGGTTAGTGACTGCAATGCGACTGCTTCACTGGGAAATTGTAGGGCTGGGACTGGAATATAAACATCACAACAACCACAGTTCTACAGGAAAGAGGGAGACTTTTAACAGGAGCAGGACTGCATCAAAGCAACTCATAATTAGGTTTAAAAAGTACAAGAGAAAAAATATGTTTCTGCTGAAATAATCATTCCCCAAAATACAATGACTTAAATTTAAAAATTTTTGAACTTTACATGGAAGCAATCTAAATTTCCAGTGACAGATGACTGGATGAAGAAGTTGTGGTAGCAAATGACAAATGCTGGAGAGGCTGTGGAGAAAGGGGAACCCTCCTACACTGCTGATGGGAATGCAGTTTGTTGCAGCCATGGTGGAAAACAGCATGGAGATTCCTCAAAAGACTAGGAATAGATTTACCATATGATCCAGCAATCCCACTCCTGGTCATATATCCAGAAGGAACCCTACTTCAGAATGACACCTGCACCCCAATGTTCATAGCAGCAATATTTACAACAGCCAAGACATGGAAAGAGCCTAAATGTCCATCAACAGATGACTGGATAAAGAAGGTGTGGTACATTTATACAATGGAATACTATTTAGCCATGAAAGTGACAACATGACACCATTTGCAGCAACATGGATGTTCCTGGAGAATGTCATTCTAAGTGAAGTAAGCCAGAAAGAGAAAGAAAAATACCATATGAGATTGCTCATATGTGGAATCTTAATAAATAAATTAATAAATTAATTAATACAAAATACAAAACAGAAACAAACTCATAGACATAGAATACAAACTTGTGGTTGCCAAGGGGGCAGAGGGTGGGAAGAGACAGACTGGGATTTCAAAATTTGTAGATATTGACAGGCATATGCAGAATAGATAAACAAGATTATACTATATAGCACAGGGAAATATATACAAGATCTTGTGGTAGCTCACAGTGAAAAAAAGTGTGACAACAAATATATGTATGTTCACGTATAACTGAAAAATTGTGCTGTACTCTGGAATTTGACACAACATTGTAAAATGACTATAACTCAATAAAAAATGTTAAAAAAAAAAAAAAAGAAGTTGTGGTGTAGTTAAATGATGGAATACTACTCAGGCAGAAAAAAGAATGAAATAATGCTGTCTGCAGAAACAGATGAATGTGGAGATTGTCATACTAAATGAAGTAAGGAAGAAAGAGAAAGAAAAATACCATATGATATCACTTATAGGTGGAATCTAAAAAAATGACACAAAACTTATTTACAAAACAGAAACAGACTCACAGACATAGAAAAGAAACTCTTAGCTACTAGGGGAGAACTGGGTGGGGTGGAGGGACAAATTGGGAGTTCAGGATTTGCAGATACTAACTATTGTAAATAAACTAGATAAAAAACAAGGTCCTACTGTATAGTGCAGGGAACCATAGGCAATATCTTGTAATAGCCTATAATGAAAAAGAATATGAAAAGGAACATATATATGTATGTATAACTGAACCACCATGCTGTACACCAGCAACTAACACAACATTGTTAACCTACATGTCAATAAAAAATAATTTTTTTAATTTTAAATTTAAAAAATTTTAATAATAGAATAACCTGAAAATATGCCTAAGCTGTAAGTAGAGAAAGCAGAGTGCCAGATGGCAGAATCAGCATGTGATGCAGACCAAAATGTGGCTGCTTCTTTTTCTGGGATGCGATCGTGGAAGATTCTCCTTCTAGCACATCTGTATTTTCTAACTTATATGGTGCTTGTATTTAGTACGTGGATGTCAGTTTATATTTTGAAACTGAGTAGCTGTCTGATCCTCTTAACCAGTGAAGGAAGTGTGGCTGGTTCTGTGCGTGTGCTTTGCCCTCACCCTGCCTCCACCCCAGCACAGCAGAGAATTCCAGCGGCCCAGCACAGACCCTGCAGATGGCCTGGGTCAGAGCACAGAGCTGGCATGGTGGGCAGGTCACTGAAAAACAGTTAGTGGCCCACGATTCTCAGAGCACTTTGGAAGATATTAACCCCTCCTTGTAAGCCTCACAAACAAGACTGCAGACTTGGAACTTTGAGCAAGTTCAAGCACAGACATCCACAGGGAACAATCCAGCCCCCAAGAGTTTGCTTCAATCCAGAACAGCATGAAACCCAAAGAAAAGAACACGGAGGACCCAGGAGAGAGCAGAAGGATCAGGACAAGCCCTGCTCCTTTGAGAAGGGTGTCAGCTGCGTCTTAGCGAGGAAGAGCCGGATGCTTCCATCGGACTGGACTTCTCCGCATGCATGGTCTATGGTACGTGGGCTCTGAACTGTTGGATTGTTACAAATGGATCAATAGACCCACCTGATTTGGGCAGATCTATTGCTCAACTGCTTTGGAATCCAGAATAAGTAAAGGAGGCAAGAATGGCCCCTTACAATCTGTTGCTTCAGCAAGAATTATTTCTACCGGGGTATATCATGCTTTACAAAAACATTTTTGTTAAAGTGCAGATTCTACATAAGCAGATTCTTATTTTACCTTTATTTTCTTTTTTTGGAAAGTCATAGATTTGGCCACTGATTCTGTGTTCACTTGAACAGGAGTGTGGGATTGACTGAAATAAAATGCACATCCTAAAAGTGGAAAGTGAAGTTTTATTCAGCGGACATTTCTGAGGACCTAAGCCCAGGATGACAGCCTCTCAGATCGCTCTGAGGGACTGCTCCACAGTGGCAAGGGAGAAGCCAGGATATATGAGCTTTTGCAACAGAGACCAGGTAAGGCAGAACATCAAAAGACTACTGTTAATGAAAACCATGCATCTCAAGTTAAGGAATTTAGTGCTTTTCTATGTATGGGAAGATACAAAAGTCTGGGCTCATTGAAATCATTCCTTTGATGTGCACCTTAGGTATCCAGGGCCAGTATCTTGTTCTTTCCCATCCTGAGTTCCCTCAGGGGCACCGTTGTGGGTGACTGCAGGGGCAGGGCTGCCTGCCTGTCTCCATCCTGAGATCCCTCCGCTCGGTGCCAGGGGTAGAGGTAGCGGCTGATGATTTGATGGCCACAGCCTCCTTTGTTTACTGATATGGCTTGCAATATTTTTCATTCACAGTGGGAAGAGAGGGTCCCCAAGCACCTGTCCAGCTGGGAGGATCACCGGGACCTGGACCCTGAATGGCAGGGGGCCACAGGGTTGCTGTGACACTGCTGCTTCAGAAGGTGGCAAAGCCTCAACTGGAAATGCAAGTCCCACCCCCCGCCCCGCCAGAGGAGTGATCAGCACTGCAAAGTGACTGCAGCAAAATAAAGTAAAATAAAATAAATGCAAAAAGAAAGAATGGGACAAGGAAATGAAAGTCGTCTTCCAGATTAGGTTACTCAAAATAAAATGGGAAAGGATTTTTTTTAGCTATGCTTAAAGCTCCCCAGAATCCCCCAGACCTCAAAGGGAAAACTGATGTCTGTGACTCCTCCACTAAATGATACTACGATGGTCTGACTTTTCCTGGGAAGGGAGAGTGCATCATTACTGCAGCTTCACAAATGGGAACTAGAGCTCCCAATCCTTAACTGGACCAGGTCTTCCAGGCCCAAATGCCTGGCTGCCTAGGAGCCACCCCCTACCCCCAGAAACTAAGACTCCAGAAACAGCATCAGATTTTTCCACCCCATGCAAAGAACTTTTAAGAACACTATCACATTATATTAAGTGATTTTTTTGTATGAGTTGCAAATAGTAGGCACTTGACCTGAAAGGCTCAGAGAGACTGACAGATTCAAATCACTTTATCATTCAACTCCTTGGGTTTTGTGTGTTACAGCCACCCACTAACTTCAGCAGGTCACTCTAACCTCCTTTGTGAAGTTTCTTCATACATAACAAAATACCTCTCCATCCAGTAATGCAGAAGCCTTGTGACCTAGGCTCTTGGTGCTCTGGGACATTGGTGTTCAACAGTCAGCTGAGAATCCGACCCAAAAATGCAGGCTCCACCTCCCAGAATTTCTGATTCTGTTAAGTCTAGGGGGGGCCTGGAGACCTGTATTTTTATAACAAGCATCTCTGAAAGTGTGGAGGCAGATGGTCAGAGAACTTCATATGAAAGAACAGCAGTTCCTGCCTTTTTCTCATTCAACGTTCTGTTGATCAAAATAATTTGTAAACTATGGAGAAGAGAAAGTAGCAGAAGGGGTAAAAACAAATCAACAGTGTCTGCCTAACTTGTCCCTCTCATAGAGAAGGTGAAGTAAGTACTAAGCATCGCAAACAGTAGGAACTGAATAACTACTGTATAGAAGAATCTTCCTTTTTTCAATACTTTTTTTCTCATTTCCATATTCCCCTGCTCTAAAACACTAAATTATTTATCATCAGTAAAAGCAAGTTGAAGTAAGATTACACAAGTCCAAGCAAAACGGACGGACTGGCTTTCACACACAATTGCTCTCAAAGAGAATTTTGACCCAACACAAATGACCTAACCCCAAGCTGTCATTTTCCAGCTCACAGGTGACAAAGGTGATGGGAAATGGACATCTAAATCCCCTGCCAACAGCGAGACCCAGGCTGAAGTTACATGGACTTTGCATCTCATGCAAACTCTCTTCTGTTCTTGTCGCTATCCATAACATTGGGGTCGGTCACAGGGAAATGCCACAAAACAGGACTGGAAAGGACAGGAAAGGGAGGGGTGGGGGTGAGGGTGCTCTGCTCTCCCAGGCCTCCCTGGCTTCTGACTTTTTTTGCTAGAACCCTTAGTGGCCATGAGGAAAGGGAGGTGCCCAGTTCTCTTACTGGTTGTACCACAGTGTGGAAATGAAGGAAGACCAACCAAAGGAGAAGAGGCAATGACTTTTCCGATCCCGCCGTAGCCAGTCCTCTCCTTTGGGCAGAAGATGAGGGAAGCTTCATCCTGGATAAAGGGAAGGCTTCAAGGATGCCCTGACTGGAGGTGTTGACGGGAACCTGGAGGCTGCTAACTAGAAGGGAGCCGCCCTACCTGATTGGTGAGGGGAATGTATCTGCCTTTCTTTCTCCACTTAGTCCTAAATTGGAAGCGATGATACAATTAAGTGAAGCTGTATATCATTAACAAGACCAGGCCATTTGGGGCCAATCGTCCTGGAGGGTGACTAGACATGGCCTCCTGCAAGTATGGTGGGTAGCAGGCTGCCTTTCTGGGCTGGGTATTATAGATACTGGGTTGGTTTCTGGGGCAGGTTGCTATAGGTGGTGGTCAGAGTTCTACTTTTATATGTGGTCTGGCCATTGTCCATTCATATTTTCAGGAGCTCAGCTCTACTGAACAATCCTAGTTGTAGCAAAGACCCCTGGACAAAGTCCCAGCAAAAGGACAGCCACCCCTAGACTCTGCTCTGCAAACTACACCTGTCACCCACGCAGGCACTGAGACATGGGGGACTTCAAAGCTGGGCGAAGCAGGAGTCAGCTCCCCACTGCCTCGTGTCATAGGTGAGGGTCCTGGTCACCAGCTGGGGATGGCCGTGCAGGACTGGAACCCCAGCCTTCTGACTCCCAGCCAGTGCTCCCCAGATCACCAGGTGGAGCCTGTGATTCTGATGACAGATGTCACTATTTGTTGTGAATACACAGACACGTCCAGAGTTCCAGAACTCCAAGAGAGCCACATTCTGGAGAGCACATTAGGGAATACTGTGTTATAAATCGTCGAGCACTCCAAACCCCTCTTCCTTCTCCGGGAAGTTACGGGGCTCAATGAATACATTTCTAAGGAGCTTTCCAGGCTAACCCACTGTGACTCTATGATCTAAATGTGTCTACTGCGAGTGTTTCCAAGGAGATTCCTTCTGTCAGGAGCAACTAAAGTTGCCAATAGGACTAAAACATTCTACTCACTTTGCCTCAGCTCATCCCAGTAGCTGCCCATTTCAAAATGTGGCTGTAAAAATACCATCCCCACTGACCTTCCACAACTGAAGCAACCGCCAAAAACAGAACAATTTAATATTCCACCCTAACGGTGACACCCATGGCCATGCAAAGACTAAGGCTTTCCCAACAAGAGCAAACAACAGGCAATGTAAGGGGGAAAAATAAGTAAAATATAAAAAATAATAATAATAAAGGGCATCTCTCAATATCACATAAAACTTTGACTCTCTCTCTTCATCTGTTTGCTTCTCAAAAAGAGTAACCTAGTCTCCTGTCCCATCAGATCAGATAGTCAAGGAAAAAGAACGTATGTGTAGTTTAAGTTTAAGCGATTATCTCTGTTTTATCCAATTCTGTTTTCCAACTCCAGGACTGTGGATCTCACTAACAGATGCTGACTGTGTATAAACTGACAGCAGCTTGCAGTTACATGATCCCTGAGTCAGAGCAAGGAGTAGGTTTTTTGTGTATCTTGTCCACATGTTGAGAACTTGGAGTCCAGAAATGTTCCCTTCATATATGAGATGGCAACAGGGAGAACCCCATTTATTGCTTTAGACAAATTCTCTGCTCATCTTGGATCTTTACATCTTCTTATTCTTTAAGTTCTCATTTCCTTCTCCCTTTCAGTTTTGACCACCTCCCTACTTAGATCCATTGTCACTCTATCCTTTCATCTTTTCATTTTTTTATCCTTTCCAAAAAAGAGTATCTCCCTTCAAATTGCTGGAGTACAGAACACAAACATTAAAATCTAAAATAAGCAACACACACATAAAAATACTTAATAGCCATGTGGATAAATCTAAGTAAGCATGGATTGACCAAAGATGATGATGGTGATGTGGCATCTAATATGGGAGATCTAAACTAAAAAGGAATTAAATCCTAGAAAGTGTAACATGGAAGATGAAGAAATGGGAAAGGAACTTAAAGCAGTCTAAGATCTTTGTATTCTTTAGGAGAAGGGACACAATGACCACTATCTTTAGACTTGTTAAGTCAAATAGGCACCATACTAATTTAAGGGTAGGAAAGAAAAACAATCCATAACTTCAAAACAAGTAGATGAGGAAAAGGAAATTTTTTAAAATCTTTAGGTTCTAATAGAAAACAAAAAGGTGTTTAAAGCAAAGCATAATAAATAGAAAACCAAAAGAAAGTATAGAAATACATCTAGAGATATTCATAATAAATGTAAACAGATTAAACTCTCCAGTTAAAATCATTTTTTCCAGACTGGATACTTTTATTCAGCTACATGTAAAAACGAATCTACTAGATTTACTTATAAACACATTAATAAATAGCATAAATACAGTGTTCAGTGAAAAAAGAAAATTGATAAAAGAATAGAACATTACCCAATTGTGTACACTTTTAAATGCATTAAACAATACTGATAGATTTTTTTACATTTCTTTTTATTGAGTTATAGTCATTTTACAATGTTGTGTCAAATTCCAGTGTAGAGCACAATTTTTCAGTCATACATGAACATACGTACATTCATTGTCACATTCTCTTTCGCTGTGAGCCACCACAAGATCATGTATATATTTCCCTGTGCTACACAGTACAATCTTGTTTATCTATTCTACATTTTGAAATCCCAGTCTGTCCCTTCCCACCCCCTATCCCCCTGGCAACCACAAGTTTGTATTCTATGTCTATGAGTCTGTTTCTGTTTTGTATTTATGTTTTTTGTTTGTTTTTTTTTTTTTAGAGCCCACATATGAGCGATCTCATATGGTATTTTTCTTTCTCTTTATGGCTTACTTCACTTAGAATGACATTCTCCAGGAACATCCATGTTGCTGCAAATAACATTATATTGTTGGTTTTTATGGCTGAATAGTATTCCATTGTATAAATATACCACTTCTTCTTTATCCAGTCATCTGTGGGTATTTAGGCTGTTTCCATGTCTTGGCTATTGTAAATAGTGCTGCTATGAACATTGGGGTGCAGGTGTCATCCTGAAGTAGAGTTCCTTCTAGATGTATGCCCAGGAGCATAATTTTATTCTTATATATTCAATCTTTCTTTGTTGTTTTTAAAATGTTTTTTGGAGGGTGAGATAATTAAGTTTTTATTTGTTTTTAATTTTTTTTAAACGATGGTACTGGGGGCTGAACCCAGAACCTCATGCTGAACACTTGCTCTGCTACTGAGCTATACCCCCCCCCGCCACTTTTTTGGGTGTTATTTTAAGAGTTGTTTTCTTCCACTATATTTTCTGATCTGTATATAGGAAATATAACAATTTTGTGTATTAAATTTGTAATCAGGTAACTTAATAAATTTTCATATTGTTTGTACTGTTTTCAGTTGATTCTTTTTAGGTTTGTCAGTTATACAATCATAGTACCTGCCTTTAGTGATCCTTTTACTCCATTCTTTACAATTTGTATACTCTGATTTCATTCTCATGTTTAATTGCATCATATACTTAAGTTGTAGTGGAGAGGAAGTCATAGTTCTGTCATAAATGAGGGCATGTTCAGTTGAGTAATACAAGGACAGTTTAATAAGTGGGCTGCTTCCCAAATATGAACAAGATGTAGGGACACAGGAGTGGTACAGGGCTCTGGCTTACAACAGTGGGAAACTCTTGGCATCTCTGGGCCTGATGGGGTGAAGGGAGGGAGAAGATTTGGAGCCAGAGAGGGCTGTGTGGAAGGGGTCATCAGATAGGAGTGGTGGCCTTTAGTTGAGGGACACATCCAGCCTGCTATGACAGGGAGAGATTGGAGAAATGGTGCCCAGCCCTGCTCTCCTCCACACCCCACCATGCCCTTCTGCCAGTGTATTCCCTTGGTTGGACCCAACCAGTAGCCAGAGGTAAGTCATCCTCTCCTACATCCTCGGTCTACATAGTGAGCTTCCCTGGTAAGGGCTGTGTCAGAAGGATACAGTAGATCTGGAGGGGCAAAGAGGAGAGACACCAGCACAGGGAACATCCCTGTCTTGTTCCTGACATTAGTACCAATGAAGCATATATGTATGTATGTATATACAGGCATATGTCAATCAACAGATGTAATGATTCATGTGTCTCAGCGCGTGTCCAGAGAACAAGAAAAAAAGCCGAAAGAAGCAGAATCAAGCAGCGTTGGCACTACTTGATCTCTCTTCTTCTGTGTGAAATGACATGTGTCATTTTTGTTTAAGCCACTTTTCCTCATGGCGCTGGTGACTTCCTGATCTGAGCAGAAAAAAAGTGTCTTCTTCAGAGTGATACTGATTTTGATTATGTCTTTGAGTGTCCTGGATGATACTGTAATAAGCAGAGGAACGGATCAGAATGTAAACAAATAATTCACCCTGTGGAAACCGGCAGTTGGCCCAGCCCCCACGATCACTATGGGTGCAAATCTGTTTCCACCATCAGGGAGGGGAAAACACTTTGTACCTTCATACAAAATAAAAAGCAGTCATTCTGCCTGGTTTCAGTCTCTAAAGAACAAAATCTTGAGCATTGCCTGTAAGCCTGGACTCCCAGCAGGAACCCCCTCATCCCAGGCTTTTGGGTGAATGTCTGAGACTTTAACACAATGTCTGGATATGAAGAGCTGGTCTTTTCCCATCATGAAGAGAGAGATGTCAACATGGTGAACTTTGGGGTTTTTGTCACGTTAGCTACATATTGGACCTGTCATTGGATGAGCTAGTCTTACTGAAGGGCTCCCTTGCCTTTTTGCAAATAAAAAATTTTTGTTTGTTTGTTTTGAAATACTTTTTGCCTCTGAACCTTGCCTTGACAGATCTAATGAATGAATTTGATTTCACAGTTTTGAAAAGCATACATGTTGCTTTTTGTAGAACCACGTGGAGTATTTAAGGGGCCCAGAGCCCCACTGTTTGTTTTGCCACCATTCCATCCCAGTGCCAGCACTCTCCTGCCCCATAAACCTGGCATCAAGGCCCTGTCTGACCAGGCACAAGGGACAGGAACAGCCTCACCGGACACATGGGAACACCAGGGTCTGCCTCGTTTGTGTATTCCATGCAACTGACAGTGCTCAGCTTCATCTCCTTACAGGAGTGTCTAGCCCTGGGGTTGCAGGTGGGCAAGGTCCAGGAGGACTCTGGTGACCTTCAAACCAAGTCTCCATCCCCTAGGGCCATTTGGAGTGGATCCATGTGTGTGGAAGGTGATCCGAAGATGCGGAGACGGATCCCTGGACCAGCCATAGCCTATTTGAAAGCACCTCTGCACTGCAAATCCAGGGCTGCACTCATCACTGCTGTGTGACATCCCTCAGGGCTCCTGAACCCGGGAGGCTGTCTTCACTGGAGGAGGCTGTACAGGTGTCCTCTCCTCTCTGACGGAGCGCCGTCTTGTCGGTGTGTCTCTGGTTCCACGGCGTGGCGACGACATTTGTGGGGGCCCCTCCCCATGCCCATGGTCTCAAGGCAGCAGGCTCTATCATGCCTGCATTCCACCGTAATTGAAGCTTTTCCCCAGCGGCAGGGGTTTGCCAGCAGAGCATCTGCCACGTGCGTGCTGTTCACCTTCAATGCGAGGACCTGAGTGCGGACACTCCCCACGTGGACCCTTCAGTCCCAGCAAGGAGAAGAGCTGCGTGCAGCCCTGGGGAAGTCTCCTCACGCCCTACTCCTTCCTCCCCACTCTCGCGTCCTCCCTTGGCCGCCCAGCCACTGTCCACCCCTCCAGTACTCGCCTGCCTGCCTTTCTACCCATCCCTGGGTGCCGGGGGAGGGGGCGGAATGTCCCTGCCCTCGGACTAGGTCAGGGCATCCTCAGTAGGCAAGTTGCGTGTAATTTGTCGTCCTAAGAGTAAACCGTCTGGTGGTAAGCGATTCAGTGGGTGTATACAGAGTTAAATGATCACTTTACTAATGTCATTCCTGCTTGCTGGTCAGTGAGCTTTCCACCTTTCCTGAGACGGAGGGAAGGGCTGAATTTACAGGGTCGGGTTGTGAGTCTGGGGATTAGCTGGGCCCTGGCGCACCTGGGGAGGCTGAATCAGAGGTGCTCCTGGTGTCTCCCCTGAGCCCTTGTCCTGGTCATGCAGCCTCCAGCCTTCGATCGTGTCTCGTGGGGGCCCCGGCCCAGCCGAGGCGCGGGCCCGCCGGGACCTGCGGTGACCGGGCAGCCAGCTGGGCGGCGATGGGAGCAGCCGCTGTCCTGTGCTCCGCCTCCTGCGCGCAGCCCGCCGCTCCCTCCCGGGCCCTTCCTGGCGGCACCCGGGGCCTCCCGCGGGGTGCTCGCCAGGAGGTTCCTGCAGCCTCTCCACCGCCCCCAGCGCAAGAACCACGGACACTCCCCTGAGCTCTCGGGGCACTGGAGCCACTGGGGGGCCAGAGTTCTCTCAGTCTGGTGCGTGAGAAAACCAGAGATACAGACCGGATAGCAGGACAGGTCGGGATAGAAAAAGACTAAGGGAGCACCTTGAGCCAATGGATGCAAGATGAGCTGCCCTCTTCCCGCCCCATCAGATCAGGGAAGTGATCATCAAATAAATGTCCCCTTGATCCGGATTCATCTGATTCAACATCCCAACTGCTCAGCACATGGCAAGGGTGGTTCAGGGCTGTCAACACCTGTTTTGGAACCATCCTTTAATGCACAGGGTGGGGGCGAGGACTGGGGCATAGATGTTGATGGATGTTGGGGGAAGGACTGTGTCTGTTCTGTTCCACAAGGAGGCAGAGAAAGTGCTGCTTGTGACGCAGCTCTGTTTTTCACATGCTCTGCTGTTCCCAGTGTGTGTGCCTTTAGTGCATTTCAGACCTCCCCATGGAGAATCTAACTGGACAAGAAAAAGCAAATATTTGAGCCTGAAAAAGAAAGATGCTTTCCAGAAGTTATGGCATCATCCCATTGCACGCATGGGGGACCTGTCCTGATGTGGTGAAGAAAATGGAGGGTTATAATTGGATACAGACTGTGGGTGGCCTATTTCCTTGCAAGTCACCCTAAGTGGAAGGCCTAATTGCTTCTCCATCAAGCGATTTTCCTCAAATTTGTTTGCAAAAAAAAAACAAACAAAAAAAAAACCCCAAAACCTCTCAGAGTTTCTCTGCAAAGAAAGAACACATCATATTATTTCATAGAAGGGCAAACACGAATCGAGAATTTCTAGCCCCCTAAGCCTTGTCTGCCGCAGCCTTCCACATCCCTGGTGCATGCCTGCACCTGCTCTGTGCTCACCATCACAGGGAGGCTGGGGCCGGGGAGGGTCACCTCCCTTTCCAGCCTCCATGCTCACTCTTTTAGGGCACAGATCGGGGAGGGGTGAAGTGTACTCCCAGGTCTTCCTCCTCAACACAAAGGTCCTAGTCTAGTGCATTTTGGATGTGACTACCAGTGACATAACTATGTCTACAAAAACAGCCCCTGGTCACAATAGACTGAGCCCAGGAAGGCACTAGGGCCAGAGGTCCACTTGGCTACCATGAGATGTATTCTTAAGGTCACAGAACAGCCTCAGCTGGGGTCCCACTATGTTTCTTCTTCTAGCCCAGATTCCCCATCAGAAATCTAGCGTTTAAGGTGGAGGAGAGACTTGCCAAGGAGGAGTTAGGCTTGGCTAGTGCATCTTCATTGCAGTCTAAGGAATAAGTGAGATCAGTTTTGGTTCATCCTGTCTGACCTTCAGCCTTAACAGGAACTGGCCACCCTACTGCCACAGGTGGAGAAGACGTTACTTATAGAAAGTTCTCTATAAAGGAAAGCACAGGTGTTTATTTGGAAGCACATGACCATAAGCTACTTGACCCACAGATGGGAAAAGGGCCAGTGAGGGGGAAAAAAGATCCCTCTGTATTGGCCCTAATCTTCAATAAAATACACTTTATTTAGAAATTCACCAAATGCTCAAAGTGGGTGAATTTCTGGTCGGGCAGCTGCAGAGGCTCAGTTTTGCCAGGCGGCCAGCACACACCGTGTGCACTAATGGTAGGAATCGGAGGTGGGGTGGGGGTGGGGGTGGGGGTCAAGGATGTCAGGATGGGCCCCAAGATTGACAGTGGGGTTGGAAGTGGGGCTCAGCCAAACTTAGACCTACGGTGTAAGAGGGCACCAGTGGACATCTGTGATCTATCACAAATAAAGAAGTGAATTTGGAATGAAAAGCAAAATCAGCCTGTAGTTTCCTTTTTGTGCTCCTTAAGAACGTCACCCATTTCAGAGCCCTGGACTTTGGTCTTTGAGTGTGTTCATGCTGGAAGATGTGTCCAGCATTCCAGAGAGAACACCATCCCCTACGCACCCACGTCGATCATGTAACACCTCCCTGTCCCTGGCAGATGGAGTACAGCCTGTCTCCCTGCCTGAGAAGTCACACCCTGGGAGAAAACACATTGTACCTCCAAACATCTCCAACTTTCCCCGGGGTGACTTGTGTTTCCTCACGAATCTTGTAGGCCCCCACGTTGTCTTTTTCTCAATTTTCCCTCCCCCACAGTTGGGTCAGTGTGTCTCAAGTTTTGGGGGTGCATAGTATCACCTATTGAAATGCAGATTCTAATTCAGTAGATCTGGGCGGTCTGAGATTGTACCTTTTAACATGCTCCAGGTGAGGCAATGCTGCTGGTCTGTGGACCACGGTTTAAGCCTGACCCTCTAACTCCCCGTTCAATCTGCTCAACCCAGTATGGCCCTCAGGCTGTCAGCATCGGAGTCCCCTGAGGTGCGTGGGCTCCAACCGGTCAGAATTGAGGGGAGGATGTGACACCTGCAGTTGAATAAAGTCCCAGATGATGCTCATGCAGACAGACTTTGGTGAGCAGCTGCTCCAGGAACAGGAAGACTTACAGCCCCTGGGGAGAGCTGAGGGCTCTCAGCTCATGGGCTTGTGCTGCTGCTGTGTGCACAGCCTCCTTCCTTTGGGTCCCTGGGGTTTTAGCCTGCCGAATCCTGGAAGTAGGAGATGGTCTTTGTGGGATGGCTTTGATAAGTAGCACTTCAGATCTTGGCATAATGAAGCCCTTGAGGGAACTGATGTCTAAAGGAGAAATCACCCAGGAGAGCATTGGATTGGGGCAGGGTGCAGAGGGACCCTCACCCAACTTTGTTTCCTGGAACATCACTTGCGCCTCCAGCACGTGGCACAGAGGAATCACCCAAGCCATTGATGAGGCCATGAGGCTGGTGAACTGTGCAGAGCCGGCAGGCAGGACCCTGGCTGCTATCTCATGATGCTGCCTTGGGGCAGCACCCGGGCTCCCGGTGAAGGATCGCAGAATCTCCCAGCAGATCCACCATCCCGCAGGGCCGACAAATGGGGTTTAGCACAGCAGACGCTGCTCCTGTCCCAGCCCCCAGCAGGCGGTGCACTGGCTTCTATGCCTGAAAGTCGTAGGGGACAAATCACGGACAGATCTAAGTACACGAGCAGATGGTGTGGTCTGCTTGACACTCACACCTGGTGGTAGCTGAAACCCTAGCGAGAGAGCGTAATTAGGCTGTAATTACACCACCTTGGCTTCATATATTCATTTCTCTTGTCAAGTGAGAAATCTCACCCTTAACCAATGGCTTTATCTTCCACGAAGGTCGTCTGCCTGCTCAGTGTGGAACTGCGGATGACTTCCACTTGCATTTTAATACAGATAAAACAATGACCCTAACATTACCACCACCTCTGACAACAAGGATGGAGTCCCTCCTGTGTGGGACGACCTGCCCTTCGGAAGCTGGAAGCTTGTTCCGCAGCGCCAGCTCTGCGGAGGCCCGGAGCCGCCTCCCTCTCCCCGACTTTCTCCCCGCGGAACGCACAGGGCCTCGCTCCATGCGAGGGGCAGTGCAGAGGGAAGCAGCAGCTCCTGACATCAGAGAGGGCACAGAGCGGTGGCAGAGATGGGCAGCTGGAGCCACGGTGATGAGCCCAGTGGGGGTGGGGTGGCGGGAGGGAGGCTTCTGGAAGCCACGATGCCTGCAGTGAGTCCTGGTGACCGAGCCAGAGTTTGCTAGGGAAATACACCAAGGCGAGAAGGTGTCTGCACGCAGGGACCTGGACGCAGCACGGCATTGCATGGGCTCAGGAGGGGAGGCTAGAAAGGCCGGCAGGGGCCAGACTGGGAAAGGGTTTCTATGTCCTGCCCAGGGAGGGTTGGCTTCCCGCCCCCCATCACCCCCAACACTCCCACGCAGGAGCCTCTTTGGCAGAGGAGCCTTTAGGCCTGGGCGCTGGAGGACGCATGCGCAGCTGCCCGCCTGGCAGGGAAGGGCCAGTGGGTGAGATGGTTGCCAGCTTAAGCGCTCATCTCCCCGCAGGTCAGTTCTCACGCTACTCTTCATGCCCTAGTTGGTGCCCTGAATACATCTATTCAACGAAGACAGAGTCCACCATATGTCTGGGATGCAGGCAGTGGGACTGATGGAACCCAGCCACCAAATTCATGTTCAGACAATGGATGGGGAGACTACGGCCCGGATTAAAGCAATGGTTCATGTAGTCCCGTGGAAGACAATGGAAAATTGACTTTAAGAAAAACCCAATAGAAAAACAGCAGAAGGACATGTATAAACAACTAATTTAAGACGGGAAAAGGGATACAGCTCAGTGGTAAAGCACATGCTTAGCACATACAAGGTCCTGGGTTCAATCCCCAGTCCCTCCATTAAAAAAAAATAATATATAGAAACACAAGAATGTAAATGCATAAATCAGTACACATAAAAAATATTTAACACTATTTGAGATCAAAGTCATGCCCCTTTAAACAAGGAGTTGCCACTGTTTCTGTAGCAAATTGGTTCTATTTAAGAAGCAAATGCCCAAGTACTGGGGAGAGGGGTGAGGTGGGCCCCCCAACACTGCTGGGGACAGGGGAATCAGAAACTTTCCTGAAAATCATTTGGGAGATTAAACCGAAAGCCATAACCATCTCTTGTTCTGTGATTTCACTTACAGGAACTTATCTTAAGGGAACAATAAACGAGGCGGCAGATGCGTCCTCGAGAACACTGCAATGTTAAGTGGTGAGGCTTGGAGCGTAGATGTTGAGCGTTTGAAAGAAAAACAAAACAAGAAATACAAGAAGTCATCTAAGTGGAAGCATTTCAGGCCAGGGGACAGGCCAAGGGGGTGTGCAGGCCATGGGCCACCAGCTCGTGCCTGGACGGAAGCCTTTCTCAGCCTGTTTGCCCGGCAGAGGCAGGGGCAGCTGATGCCAGCCTGGACCCACGACCCTGAAGGGTTAGGGGCTGGTTCTGAACACCTGTCCAGGGACCCTGGGTGTGGTTGGGATCAGCCCTGGGCCTCCCTGAGGAGCTGACTCCTTCCAGGGAGCAGTTGGATTTAGGTGATGTTCATTAGTTTTGCCGAGTGCTGGCACTGTCCTGGGCCCCGGGCAAACCCACGGGGCAGGGGGCTTGTCTGTTTTGCTCCCTGCCATATCTTGGGGGCCCAGAAGAGTGTCTGCTAGTGCAAGCCCACAGCCAGCGCCAGGGCCAGGTCCTAGGGGCCTGATGCTTATATGGTTTTGGAGGACCTCTCCGAGAAAAGGAATTCAAATTTTTTTTAAAAAATTGGTTCCAAATAAATTATTTCTTTAGAATGAGAGAACATAACAAATGATAAGATTTTAAAAGCCTTCAAGGGTAAAATGAAAGACTTAAATAGCCAACAAAGGTCACAAATATACAAGATACAGGAAGATAGAATCCTGTTAACCAGCCGACTGACCCATCTCTTAACACCTTGACACGGACCGGCTTCTGCCACCATGTTTTCTGAGGGTGGTGCTCCACCTCCAGCCACATCCTTCCAGTGCTCAGCTCCGTGAAGCCCCTCTTGTCATGATGCAGCGCAGGTGCTGTGGGGTGGCCTCAGGGCCCCGGCAAGTCAGCACCTGGGGTGGGGGGCGGCCATCTGGGAGCCATCCCCAACATGACTAGCAATGTTGTAGGTGACCACATAAGTAATCCCCCCAGCCCCCAACTCAAACTCAGTGTCCCAGTCTCAACATCCCACCAGCCAGACCCCAAATTACTGGCAGCCACCCCCATTCCATATCAGGGGAAATGTGCTAGAGGGAGAGTTGTGGTTAAAATAGCTCACTTTTGCAAATTTTCCCCAAATCTATGACTGTCTAAAAATGTCACTAGAGTCCCTCCCAGAGCCTTGACAGGGACCAGGGCAAGTGGGGGTCCCTGAAGCGGAGGCACAATTAGCTTTACCTTAAAGCCACCTCTATGCTTAGTGAATACTTGTTGAATTGAGTAAAGGACTGTGATATGGTGATTTATAATAAGAAATACACATTTGGTCTTTGTCCCTGTTTCTGGCTCACAGCTCCCAAACCCCGTGGAATTCCCTGAGCAGAAAGAGCTGCGGGGGCATCTTCTGTTTTATTTGGTCTCTTGTCCCCAGTTCCTGAAATCACTTCTGAGCCTTAAAGGTGAAACATGTGTCTTGTTATTCACAATGAGCCCCTTTCCACCACTACTGGGTGTATGTCAATGAGGTGACTTTTGAAAAGCACGTACAGATGGTGGCTGTTGCCGGGGTCACCAACTGTGGACAGAGGGGTGGGACTTTGGGTCCCACCCCCTGATTTCCTGGGAGGAGACAGGCTGGAGACTGACTCAGTCACCAATGGCCAATGACTTTATCAATCACTCCCATGTAATGAAGCCTCCGTATAACCCCAAAAGGATGGGGTTTGGAGAGCTTCCTGGTGGCAGGGGAGAGTGACACATCTGGAGAGAGCGTGGAAGCTCCACAACTTTTCCCTGCACCTTGCCCTCCGTCTCCTCCATCTGGCTGTTCCTGACTTACATCCTTTTTCCTAAACTGGTGATCTAGTAAGTAAAGTGTTTCTCTGACTTCTGTGAGCTGCTGAAGCAAGTTAATCAAACCTGAGGAGGGGGTCTGTGGAACCTCCAAATTATAGCCAGTTGGTCAGAAGCACAGGCGACAACCTGCACATGTTACTGGTGTCTGAAGTGAGGGGCAGTCTCGTGCGGCTGAGCCCTTAACCTGTGGGATCTGACGTTATTTCAGGTAGAACTGAGTTGAATTGTAGGACACCCAGCCAGTTGCCCCACCAGAATTGTCCCGCTGTCCCACCAAAGCACTGCTGGTTGGAATTGGTACCAGAATCATCAGACATGCACCCAGCCCTTGAGAAGCTCAGGTTCCAGTGAAGAGACCCAAACCTGTGGGACCCAGGGCGAGCATCTTGTCCATGTTGGATTCCTGAGACTTCCCGGGCATCGCCTGGGCACCAGGGGCCCTGGAGCTGACCCCGGAGTCAGCAAAGGCCTGGCGCACTCCGAATATGGAACACTATTCACAAGAGGTACTTGGGGTCACTCTCTGCCTTGAGTCTTGCTCCCGGGCGAGTCTTCACGTTTACATCTGGGAACTCAGCCAGAAGGCCTGAGGCTGGGGGCTCCTGTTCCTTCCAACTTCTCCAACTTGTGTGGCAGGTGGAAGGGGGGACGGGGGAGGTGGCATGTTTGTTCAAAGGAACTTGTCAAATCTGAAGGCTCAGATTCCTGGGCTCTGAGTGGAAACCGGAGCCCTATTGGGCCCTTGGGTTAAGAAGGCCAGAGCTGGGAAGGTATTCTCATGGGCTCCTGGGTGAGTTTGGGAACCAAGATCACAATGATTTAACTGTAGTGGGTGCAGAGGGGCCGGGGGTCAGGGCCAGGGAGAGGAAAGCCATGTGGTTTGCTTCCAACCATGATTTGGCTGGTATCTGCCAGCATCCCTGGAGCAGGAGGCTTCGCCCAGCATACCCAGTTGTCTGACTTGCCAGCAGGAGAGCAATTTCAGGTGCTCTTCCTCCAGCCTCCAAGAGGGAGGTGGCCCTGAAGGTCCTCAGAGGTTGGGTACTGTTCTCTGGGGACCGCAAACCCTGGGTCATATGAGTGTAGGTACCACCCTCCCCCCAGCCTCGTGCTCACCCTGACCGACGCCCACATCACTGTTCAACCAGGGAGCGGGATGGGACATGGATCACAACACGGTGGCTGCGTCCTCCCTGGGGGCCTTCAGTGGACAGCCCCGGACCCCCACCACGTTGCCCTGGCCCAGGTGTGCCCTAACTTCTCACAGGACTGAGGGATGGGCTAGGACCTGGTCAGCTGCTCACTGCAGTTGGGTCTTGGTGCTAGCCTCACGTTCTGGTTGACACCTGTGGGGCTGCAGACAGTGGTAAACAGTGATGGGGACACAAGGTGGCAGTGTTCTACGGGACAAGACTCACACTGAAAGCAGCCCCCTGCTGAGTGTGCGAGCGGGCCATGCAGGTGCTCAGTGGACAGCAGGTCAGCATCTTTTAGGCCTCAGATCTTCTCCATGGGCGATAAGTTTCTGTCTCAGACCACAGTCCTGGGTACTTTACGAGCTGCCTGGGTTTATGCAGAATACCATCAGGCAGTGATTATTGCCGTTAGAATAAATTCTACCTGCCACTTTTCAGATACATCCCCCAGTAAAGTACCCACGCCTGTTTCTCTGGGGAAGCCAGGTCCAGACTTCAGCCCCTGTCAGTGAGAAGGTGCTGAGTTGGCATTCTTGGTTGGCCAAGGTGACCAGAGGGGACCAGGTTGAAGGTGGTGTCAAATCAGAAAGCTGAAAATGGGGTTCCAGATTCTCAAAAATATCAAGCCATCAGTTTCTTCAGGAACTAAGTCTTTTTTTCAGCATCTCAGTCCTTTACACATCCCCCAAACTTAGTTCCCTAACCTCTAAGAAAATTCTTGTCATGTGTTGACCATTGTTGTCAAAAACCCCAAATCTAACTCCAAAAGGGAGCAGATTAATCTGGACATCTTCAGTCCTATTTGGGCTTGGTCCAATGCTTTATTTCATGCAAAGCAACCACTGAAGAAGGACTTTAAAAACTCTCCCCTTTCTCATGTTAGTCACACCTTTCATGTCCAGGGGCCCTGAGCCCCTCCAGAGATGTTTGGAGCTATTTATAAATGTGACACTTGAGGATACCTGCCTTGACCAGTGGGTCACAGAGAACTTGAAGTTTTGAGAGGATGGAACGGTCTGAATCTAATATATCTCACGATATCACTTGCATTCTAATTTGAGGTGGCCTGCTGTCCAGGGAACACCATCTGAGCCCTTGTGGGATCCAGGGCCCCACGGGGAAGTTCATTCCCTGAGGACCCCAGCTGGGAGGTTTGGAAGCGTCTGGACCAGTCACATGCACTGGGGTGGGGAAGGCTCCAGTACTCAGTTTTGTCCATTTCTGCCCCTGGAGAAGCCCTCACATGTTATAACGGAAATTAGAGTTTCTCTTGGCCTCTTAGGCGCCAGCATCACCTAAGGCAGAGCAAGATGCATTCACTGCCCAGACTCCAGACCCAGATGATCTACCGCTGGGCCCTCTGAAGACCTTCCTGGATTTAATTTGGAACACTTTTTGGGGGTGATTTTTAAGGAACCATAGAGAATGGTAGAAAAAACAAAAAGATTAGAATCAGACAAGCATTTGTTTTTAAAGGAACATATAATAGATCCTGAGAAACTGTAGGTGTGCTTGGCAGTGCTTCTCAGAGAACTCTGGGTGTTGACCATTGAACATACAATTTGTGACCATTACAAAAAGGATACAGAGATGGCTGGGTGTCCACTAGTGCAGCTCATGCCAAACTCTCCCCACTCCTTGTTTGGATCCCCGTGCTCAGTGAACACCTCAGAGGAGGCCCATAGAGAACATTTTTGTACTCTCATAAAATCTTGTGTGTGCAGTAGGGAAATATATGGCTTGAGTATTAGCACTATTAGGTCCATGGTGAATTGGTTGAACAATTACATTAAAAACTGGACGGATGTCATAGGGAGAGTGGAACGCTCTGCTCTTGCTCCTCAGTGTCTGGGAGTGGAAAATGTGCTTGCTACATCTGA
Source organism: Camelus ferus (assembly GCF_009834535.1). Taxonomy (NCBI): domain Eukaryota; kingdom Metazoa; phylum Chordata; class Mammalia; order Artiodactyla; family Camelidae; genus Camelus; species Camelus ferus. The sequence continues at coordinate 19,805,019 of NC_045730.1, forward strand.
ACATACGGGATCCAGAACTGATCGGGGAAGCTGGTATGTAGACCAAACTCAGCACATCAGTGCGGCAGCCTGGAACGGTGGGCTCAGGTCGATGAGGAAGATGCCAGCCAGGTGAATGTCAAGTTTGGGTTTAAATGTTTAAATATGAGAAAAGCATCTTGGCCATTCATGTGAAAAATAATTAGGGCGTTAAATAGATCACAGTGTGATGTGATTAAAAAAGAACATACACTAACCTGCACCGCCTGCCTGGAGCAGCTGTGTCGGGATCAAGTCTAAGTCGTTATATATGAAGATTTGTTTCCACCCAGTTTCTGTGAAGCCACATCTCAGTTCAATTCTGGGATTTACAATCAGGGACAGTGACAATCCAGAGAACATGGAGGTGACCAGAAAAAGGAGGCATCCCAGAACAGTCATTTTCAAACAGGATGAGGCTGCGGGAGAGAGGAATCTGAGCAGGATGCAGCTTCTGAGGTGCAGTTTCCCCATCGCTGAAACAAAAGGCTTGGCTCGATGGTCCTCAGGCCACGTCCAGTGTTACGAATGACTTACTGATGGGACATGACTGTTTCCAAGTAGCTGAAAGGCTGTGAGGAAACCCAAGGGAGTAGACTGATCAACGCAGTTCCAGACTCCAGAAGATGAGACAGAATCAGGGGGTGGAGTGACAGGTAAACTGAGAAAACTTCACAAGTGATTAGAACTACCCCCAAATAGGGTATTCCATGAGCCCCAGCCCCTAGAGAGCCTCACTAATCCAGACTCCCATTTATTAAGAAATTGCATTTCTTGAGAAAGGAAATCCTAAAGTGTTAGAAATGTTGAAGTAATTTCTTCCTCTGCATTAAGAATCTTAAACACATAGAAGGAAAAAGTTCTCAAATTCCAAGTCCTTTTTGAAGGGAAAGCCCAAAGAATTGGAGATCTTTCCCACCCACCTTCAAGTTTCTGATCAAGCTACACGTGTCAATATAGAAAGTTTTCTGTTTTTTTTTTTTATAGCAATTCTAACTATGAAAGTGTGGTAACATTCCTTAATCTTATGCTTAGCTGCATCAGATGCATTTTAATTTGCATTATATGTTGCATCAACATCCAGAAAAGAATAGCTCTTTCAAAACTCTAGTTCAAAAATGTTCACAAAAACTTCCCCCTCCTACTGTCCTCCTTCCTTTTTTTTTTTTTTTTTTTTTTAATTGAAGCATAGCCCGTTACAATGTGTCAATGTCTGGTGCACAGCATGATGTTTCAGTCATCCATATCCATATATATATATATATATATTCATTTTCATATTCTTTTTCATTACAGATTATTACAAGATATTGAATTTGATTCTGCCCTCCTTCTTGCTCTTTCCTTTCTGCTTTTCACTGTTCAGGGAAGAGTGATTTAGTATATTTTGAATCCCATTGTAAATTACACTGAGATTACTGGCAGGGTTGGAAATTCAGGGCTGTTCAGTGATGTCTGGGAGAGTAACTGCCCCAGATGGCAGTGCCTTGTCCCTGGACCCACTGCCATCTCAGGTGGGCTGCTGGGAAGCAGGGAGCCCTTTAGAGCTCCCACCTGGCCCTCCTTGCATGTCCCCATTCCTCTGTGGCCTTTCCTCCCTCCGCCTTTCCCCATTGCCTCTGCCTGGGGCAAGTGTCCTCAAAATGTTTGCACAGCTTCGGTTTCCTCCCAAATATCCCTTCTTCAGAGAAGTCTCCCTTCCAGTTCACATTCTCTTCCACACTGGGAATTACCCAGGCCACCTGGCTGCTGGTTTCCTCTGTGTCCTCCTTGAGGGCACTTATTTTTCTCGTTGTCACATCTGTTCCTACACCAGTGTCAGGCACACATGGGGGGCTCAGCTGCTTCTACTGAGTGATTGTTTCCAGTTCCTGCCTCAGACTTGGTGGGCTGGAGGGAGAGGATGCAGCCCTGACCCTACAAGGGAGATCTGACCACTGGGTGCTAGCCAATTTGGCCAGGGTGGAGAGAGCACTCAGGGTCTCCTATGAGAAGCAGTGCAGGGTCTGGAGGACCAAAGGCCTGGATGGAGTTTAGGGACAAGTCGGGGCTCACCCAGTGACAACAGTAGGAAGTGCTCCAGGTGGAGCAGTGCAGAAGGACTGTGTGTGCAGGTCCAGGTGCGCAGATGCAGTGCTCAGCCAACACCCACGTGCTCTCCTGCATTTTCCTTTGTGGTTGGTTGAGTTCATGTGACCAGATCTAAAAAGGATGTATGTCACTTCACGGCCGTGGATGTTTAGAGATGGTATGTCTCCTCCATCTCTGTGAAATAATAGAATATCTGTCTATCTGTCTATCATCTCTGTCCCTGGTTCCAGTCACAGAACTCCTAAAAATCCATGTAATTTTCTAAGTGAAAAGAACACTAGGAGCATCTTTTGTTCTAATATTTGCTCTTTGACCTTGGTTCCTGACACAGAACCCCTAAATCTTACAGAATTTTGTGGGTGATAGGAGTCTATTGTTCTAATGGGGCGACTCTTGGTGGGTCCCTGGATAGCTCCAGATGAGGGCTGGTTGCCAGAAGGACCAAGCCATTCTAGTCATGTGAGCACCCTATGCTCACATCCCCTGGGAGGAAAGAGAGGTTGAGACTGATTAATGATCTCTCGTGGCTCTGTGATAAAATCTGTATTAAAATGTGTAGGGTTCTGAGAGCTTCCGGGCCGATGAATACATCTATGTGCAAGAAGGGTGGTGCCCCCCAGCTCCACGGGGACAGAAACGCCTGTGCTTGGGATTCCTCTGGCCCTTACCTTATATGTCTCTCCTGGCTGTTCATTTATCTACTCTATTATATTCTTTTAATTTTTATTATTATTTTTTAAAATTTTAAAATCTTTTTATATTTTATATGTATATATTTTATTGAGGTATAGTCAGTTTACAATGATGCATCAATTTCTGGTGTACAGCATAAAGCTTCAGTCATACATGAACATACATAGAGTCATTTTCATATTCTTTTTCACCATAAGTTACTACAAGATATTGACTATAGTTCCCTGTGTTCTACAGTATGAACTTCCTGTTTACCTATTTTATGTATATTAGTATCTGCAAATCTCAAACTCCCAATTTACCCCCCCCCCCAGTAACCATAATTATTGTTTTTTAAAATGGAGGGACTGGGAATTGAACTCAGGACCTCGTGCAGGCTAAGCACATGCTCTACTACTGAGATATTCTACCCCCCCAATTATATCCTTTATAATAAACCAGTTAATATAAGTGTTTTTTTCTGAGTTCTGTGAGTCATTCTAGCAAATGATCAAATCCAAGGAGGGTCACAAGAACCTCCAATTTGTAGCCAAGTCGGACAGAAGTTGTAGGTAACCTGGGGACATGCTACTTGCTATTGGCATCTGAAGTAGGGGCAGGCTTATGGCACTGAATTCTTAGCCTGTAGGATCTGGGTCAGAACTGAACTGAACTGTAGGACACCCAGCTGGTGTACAATTGCTTGATGTACAGAAAACCTACATGTCTGCTGTCAGAAGTGTTGTGAGTCAGGTGTATTGTAAGAGTAAAAGGGAAACACACAGGGGGTGCTTTTTGCCAACTAAGTCCTCCCCCTTCCCTTCTCCTTGTGACCTGGAAGCTCCACTTTAGGATGGCTGTGTCACAGAGTGAATGGATCTTGTATCTCTAACTGATTGTGGGGAGAACAGCCCCTCTTTGTCTGAGTGAGAAATAGACTTCTATTGTTTTCCGATATTGAGATTTTTGCATTTATCTCCTGTGAAAGCCGGTGCACTTGTCCCATTTAATACACTGACCAAGTGGGAAATGTTCATGGGGACGATTATCCTTGTCCAGATGAGATGGATGGGCAATAACAACCTTATCAGATTTCCCTACTTTTCTAGGGAGTGAGGATTGTCACCTTGGTTTCATTGATCTGTTTCACTTGTTTAAGCTCCCTTGATCAGATTTTTTTTTTTTTTTAGTGAAATGCTTCTGCTGTTTTTTTCAAAAGGCATAAAATAAATAAAAATTTCTAGCATTTATGGGAGACTTGTGGAGTCTGTCGTGTGTATCTTGTTCACAACTCTCTGACTTAGATGTTATTACCATGCACATCTTTCAGGTTTGGAAGCTAAGGTTAACAGAGGCAGATGGCTACCCTGGGACACCCTGGAGGGAGGTGAGGAAGCTGGGTTTTCAGCCCCGGTCTGTCTGAGTGCAGAGCCCCCACTCCTAATGGCTAAGTGACTCCACAGATCTAATTCAGTCCTCCACTAACACTTGAGTCCCCAACAAGGGCCTTCTATAGTCTAGCTGGTGGAGCAGCCAATCACATTACCAGTGCATTGTAATTTGTAAGAGAGTTCTTTACCCTGATATGAAATCTGAGTCCCAAGCCTCCAATAAATGCTTCATGAGTCAAGTCATCATGGTCCTTCTACACCACATTATATATGCCTCTTTCCATTTTAAGAAGACAAAGGGTCTGCACAGGAAAAGGAAAGAGCTAAAGAAGAGTTTCCAACCATTCTTCCACTGCAGAGAGAGGTATCACACCACAGAACAGGGGATTACTACACAGTGCATCTCAGCATCATGGCGAGGAGTAAAGGATGATGTCGGCCATTTTGCTTTCAGAATCTGCAGTTCCCCTCGTGTTGCATTTTTGTTGCTATTTTAACATTCTGTAAATCTAAATTATATATCTGAAACATCTTCATTGTGAATCATAGACAGTATTCTTCTGAATCAACTTTGGGAGTGAGGGCAGGTAGGCTCTCACAGAATGTAACCTGTTTTCTTCCATGTGAATGAGCAAAATGAAGGAGTAAATTCTGCAGCTGTCAATAAGGGTGTGATCTTGAGAAACCCAATGCCTCTTGCTAGGACCTCATATATGTGTTCTCAGCTTTTAAGACTAAAGGATGTGGAGTAACCAATATCTAAGCAGCCTTTGAATTTCCAGGGACCAAAAAGGATGATTTGCTATATCTAATTTCACTCTCACCATCCCCCATTCCCACCAGTAGGGATTGTAATTTAACTTTTCAGCCCTGATCAGAAGGCTTAGATACTTTTTCTCTACTTTCTATGCTTTTTAATTGAAATTTCTTGATGACCTGTGGACTTGTGTTTAATCTCAAGTAGTGAGAAGTTAGGGAGCACAGTCTACAAGACCACCTTCCACTTGGACACTAATTGCAAATTTGAGACTCCCCAAAGTCTACCCTTAGGTTTGATAATTCTCTAGATGGGTTCACAGAACTCATTGAAAGCTGCTATACTCATGGTGACAGATATAACAGCCAAAAGATGTAGATTAAAATAAGTGGAGAAATGCGTGAGTGGAGTCCAGGAAGGCTCCCGGCTCGGGTCTTCCAGCCGTCCTCTCCCCACGGAGTCATGGACAGTGTTAACTCCTCCCAGCAGTAATGTGTGACAGCACCTGGGAATATTGCCTACCAGGAAGTTCACCAAGCCTTGGTTTCCAGAATCTTCACTGGGCCTCCATGGTCACCTGCCCACATGGCTGACTTCAGTCTGTAGGCCTTCTGGAGTCTGAGCTGATACTGTGTGACTCAAAAGCCCCCACAATCAATCACATTGTTAGACATTCTGGTGAGAGCCAAAACTCTCAGGGAAACCATGACACTCGCTGGGTAGGACAATCCAAGGGCTTAGAAATTATCCACCAGGGGATGAGGGCAAAGGCCATACCTCCTCCTGGTCAATGTTAAAATCCTTTCTACATATGTAGAAAAATTTCCTTTTAGATAAGCTTGCAAATACTAGTCTTTTTTTTTTTCAATTGAAGTACAGTCAGTTACAATGTGTCAATTTCTGGCGTGCAGCACAATGTCCCAGTCTTGCACATACATATGTATATTCATTTTCATATTTTTTAAAATCTTGTTTTCCATTTGAGACAAAACAGAGTCAACTGCATCATCCACAGTAAATGCATTTTGAACATCTACTATTGTTGCTTGGAAACTCCTGCAATAATTGTTGACATATTTTATCTTACACGTCTTAGCCATGTCTTATCTATTGGCAGAAGGCACTATCTTATCTGTGGCGTGTGACATGCTTATACAGAGGGTTTAGCCTGGCTTCTGACCAGTACTGTTATTTGGGGCATGGTTGCCAGCTCCCAGGGTTCTGAAAAGAAGGCACGATGGGATGTGGGACGACGTCAGCGGCCTGCAGATCTGCAGCTGATTTGTCACTGTCACTCAGTTGCCTTTCACATCCCCACTTTCTCCTTCTCTCCAGGCTCAGAAAATGGGCAGCCCTTTGGCTCCCAAGGCTGAGACCTCTGACTGTGCGTGAAGTCTCACTTACCGCATTTTCAGCCCCCTTCTCTCCTCAGTTTTTCCCCCTTCACCAAATATGAACAAATTACTCCTGTCTTTGATAAACACTTAATTTTGACCTAATTATATCCCTGGAACTCTGGAACTTTAAATGAGCCTGGAGGTTGAGACTTGAGTCCTTCCCATGTCCTGCCCCCAGCACAGCTGGGCCACTGGAGGACCTGGGTCTTTTAGGTTTCCTTCCTTGAGCACAGCACTGGGCATGCAGCAAGCTCTCAGTAATGTGCATGGGATTGAATTCCACTGGAATTTAGCAGCTCTGTCATGGCCTGGGATGCTGAGGTCCCTGACATTACCAGCCTGTCTTCATTCCATTCAAAGACGTCTACTGTTGAAAGATTTCTCAAATCATGTCTTTTGTCCAATAACAATATTTCAAAGCTGAGTATCCCAAATCCTGCATTGGAAAAGGATGCTGATTATATCAATCAAACTGCGTTATGATGTTACTGCTAGCTGACGACCACACAGGTGGAGGGGATGACTGCTTATATGACAACCCTGCCTTCACTTGAGCACCTTAAAATAACAGCAGCTTGCGGGGTAGGGGGTGGGGGGGTGGTACAGCTCAGTGGTACAGTGCATGCCCAGCATGCACAAAGTCCTGGGTTCAGTCCCCAGTCCCTCCATCCAAAAAAGAACCCCCAATTATTTCTCCCAAAATAAAAAATAAAATTTAAAAAAATATAATGAAGGGAAAAAATTAAAAAGATACAATAAATAAGCAAAAATAATGTCACCTACCATGCAAAGAATGGAAACACAAACTACTTCTGTAAAACCCTTCTATTTGTGGTTTATTAACACCCATCCCCAACTGAAAAAGGATTTATGCATATTTAGATACTAATTTCTAATTAAGCTATTTAAAATCTCTTCTGTATCTTATCTATGTGAGATCTGCGTAGTTTTACATTACATATTCCTGCAAGTCTCATGGAATTAAAAAGTCCCCATTTTACATGAATTCTGGAGAATTAAAAACAATTTTCAAACACTTAGAAAAGGATTTAAGTGGGCTTCCAAAATACACATAACAGAAGAGGATCAAGTCACTCAAAGAGGAAATCAGAACAAGGACAAGAATATAAAATAGAATAAAGCTGTGAAATGATAATACACAAAATTAGGCCACACATTTGGGTCTGTGCTTTATAGCAGCTGAAGAAGCAAAAACAAAAACAAAAACAAAACAAAAAAAACCACAGAATCTTCACGGTCCAAAATATAAAAAGCAAGACAGCTTTTCAGTTAAAGACTGAGACAGATTTCTCCCATGGTCTTTCACAAAGGGATAATGGGTGAAGTGTGGAACAGGGCATCTCCCTTCACAGATTTAACCAGGTTAGGCTGTTGTTTGCAGAGGGCCTCAGCAAAGCCAATGCTCTGACATCCAAGTGCAATTCAGAAAAAGCAACTCTGTGAGGGGCTAGAGCAATGCTCTTGAAGTTAGCTGTTTTCTAATAAAATTGGCTAGAATGCAAAGAAAAAAAAAAGAATTTGGAATCCTAGAGCGATGGAGCGAGTGCATACTCATTAGGCAGTCCTCCATGAAGGAGATTTTCTGGTTCCCCAGCCTGGCAGAGTTGGAGGCTCTGTTCTCTAGAGGCCATACCTGAAGTGTGGATAGTTCACGCTGCTCAACTAAGTGCATGGTAGATTGTCCATCCCCTCATGAAAATGATGAAGCCTCAGAAAAAGATGGGTATCCTGGTGTGGTGGCCATGGGCTGATGGAATGTATGCAGCCTGGCCAAGAATTTCTTCAGACATGCCCACAACTAGGCAGCCCAGGGCTCAGTATTCTACCTTGTGGAGCAAGGCATCCAGAATGAGAGTCTGGGCGTGCTCTCAAAGCAGGCATTCCCGAGGCTGCCAGATGAGATCACGGAGAGAATTCCATGTTCTGACAATTTGCCATGGTAATCACACTGTTTTTCTGGATTTGATGGCTTATTATCTAGTAGTCAAGGTAACTGGGGATATTTTTGCTTCTTTGTTAGATGGGACCAAGAGTGGGAACACCAGGGGAGGGGAATTGTTCTGGAGGGAGACAGAGGCATTCTGCTAGGAGTTGGGGGAAGGCGGGGGTTGGGGGGTGGTAGGGAGAGCTTGTGGGCTGTTCAGGAAAGGCACTGGGAGATAAAACGCAGTGATGGTGGAAAAAGGGCAGAGGACATAGGCCGCTATGGTCTGAATGTTCATATCCCCCTGAAATTCATCTGTTGAAACCAACCCCCCAAGGTGGTGGTACTGAAGTGAGGACTTTGGGTGGTGATTCAGTCCTCAGGGTGGAGCGCTCACAAATGCGATTCAAATTCTTATAAATGAGGCTCCAGAGAGCTCTGTCCTGCCTTCCACCACGTGAGGATGCAGTTTATGAAAGAGGAAGGTGATTCTCCCCAGAACGCAGCCATCTTGGCACCTTGATAGCAGCGCTGTCAGAAATAAATGTCTGCCATTTACAAGCTGCCCAGTGGGTGGTACTTCGTTATAGTGGAATATGGTGATATGCACTTATATATATATCAGTCTGAGATGGGGGCTTGAGAGAGAGAGAGAGCCAGTCCCGGGGCTGAGTAGTCTCTCAGGGAGGAGCTCAAATGGGGGTCAAGGTCATGATCTGTCATCCGTGGGTCCTGGCACAGAACCTCTCTTTGCCTCTTGTCAGGAAGTAAAGAACTGAGGCTAGTTTCCCTGCTAGGACTCCGGAATCTCCCCAGGCAAGCAGGAGTCAGGCAACATGACTCGGCACAGAGACCATTCTGCACAGAGGCTGGGGTTCGCTGCTCAAGAACCCTCTTTCCATTAACAGGGCTCCAGGCGATCAGACATCCCCAGGCTTCCGGGTGGGAACTCTAGCTAAATACATTATTGTTTCCAGTGCATATTCTTGATTTTCCTGTGGCTGGTATGGCCTTGAGACATAAGGTGATGACCATGGGACTAACCCAGTGAAACAAATAGCTCGCTCAGATCTTGTCATGTAAAAGGAACTGTCCATATGTATTTTTCTATATGACAGTCCCTGGTTACATCCATTGTACACAAGAAGAGAAAGAGGGCAGGTAACAGTACTGAGCTGTACTTGAGGGGTTTTTTGGTTTTTGTTTTTTTTTTAATGGAGGTACTGGATATTGAATCCATGACCTCGTGCATGCTAAGCACACACTCTACCCCTGAGTTATACTACCCCCCCACCCCTGCAATAATTTTTTTAATGTTATTTTTCTTTGCCATCATTCAGCAGTCTGGATCAGCCTGCAGCTCTGACAGCACCCCCCAGGGCCAGGGGAGTGGCTTCCCTTGCACTCTTGCATGGGGGCAGTGCTGGGATGAAGTAACTCAGCCAAGCCTGCCCTGGCTGCAGACCTGTTATTTGGATCAGGTGCTTGCTCTCTGCAGGGCTATGAAGGGGCTTGATGCTTGTGGGTGTGCCCCCATCCCCAATGAAGGTGATAAGGGCAGGGGATGGATACGGTCTCCCTACCAAGTGATTGCATGTTTGAACCCAGGCTGAAAGATGACTCTGACATTGTGACCTTGCAACTGAGAGGATGAAAATGACATTAATAGATACGGGGAGCGGGGACCAACAGTTTGCTGGGGATAGTAAGATGGTAAATATGAACACCAAATATGCGCTGTTGGCAAGCTATGCACAGGGGAGAATGGCCAGTAAGCTAGAAGGTGGCCCGGCCCCTGCAGGGGGATGGAGCATGGAGATATTAATGCCACCATAGAAAGAGGAGTAACCATTGCTATGTCATCCCATGTGCAGAGATGGTGGGTGGAGAGAGGAGAAGAATGGGGAATCCTTAGTTTAAAGAAGAGGAGGAGCACTAGGAAGCTGCCAAGGAAACAGGAAGCTGATCACATAGGGGGAAGGAGTCGAGACAGTCCAGGGTTTGAAACACAGCCCTTGATTGCTCTCAGAGAAATCAACTCTGCTATTTTAGGAGAAAAAACACAGATTCAAAAGTTGCTTGAGGGGGCTTCTAGAATCTCTGGAACGGGTTTGGAGCTCTGAGAGGAAGAACATTTTTGAAGACCAGTGTGTCCTGCATCCCTGACACCATTGGCTCTGGAAAGTGGCATTTCTTATGCAATGCGGCCACTGCCGCTCCAAGAACTCGGTCCTGAAATTGGCATTTCAGCCAAAGACAGATCCTCCTGGTCTTTGCTTCTGTGCACCAGTAGATCCTGATTCTAGGCCTGGGGGCAGCAGTATCTGATTAACAGAGTTTAGGTTTCATGATTGCCTTCTAGCTGCCAGGGAGGCTGGGGGAAATATCTAGCACCTGTAGCTTCTACCCTGGGAGGTGGGCTTATAAAAAGGGTAGAGTGGAGAAGGGACTCCTGCGGGGAAGAGCGCAGTCCAGAGACAAATGGGCAGGTGGTGGCTGATGCGGGTAGGACCGGTGGGGGGTGGTGGTGATCAGGAGAGGCAGGAGGGGAGCCCACAACATGGAAAGAACATATTCTCTGAAGGAAGGAAGGAAGAGTGAAGTCGAGGAAGCTCTTGGAAGACAGCTTCCCTAGGCTCAGAAGGATACAGTTATTAACGAAGTATAGGACGGCGCCTCGAGGTGAGGGACAGACAGTGCCACAGGCCTCTGATGGCAGGGCTCTGGAAGCAGAGGTGCAGCAAGTTCAGCCTAGCACCCCTGACAGCCTGCAGAGCTCATCTCTTGTGAGGCTGCCATTCCAGTGCCGCCGGACCTAGCTGTTAGCAGGCTTTCTTATATGGAATCTGTAAGCCTATGAACTAAATCTCTATTCTTTTTCTATGATCTTTCAGGAGTCCAGCACCAGACCTTCATTTCTATTGGCTCCCCAATCTCCCTCCCAGGAGCCCTGCCTCTCACTGAAGTCTCCCTCTACCAGTCAAGGGGCAGCTCCTTCCTCTCCTGTCCATGCTGGGACCCTGCTGCCAGGCCTCTGGGGTCCCCTGAGTGCCTGCTCATTTCCTATCCTCCTGATTTCTCCTGTGAGCTTCTTAGGCCATTCCTAAAATTTCCCTCTTGCTTAAGAAACCAGTTGCAGGGGGGTGGATGAGGGTAGAGCTCAGTGGTAGACCGAGTGCTTAGCATACATGCACGAGGTCCTGGGTTCAATCCCCAGCACCTCCATTAAAAAAGAAGAAGGGGGAGGGGGAGGATAAGAAGAAACCAGTTGCAACTTTACAATATTTGCCACAGTTATATCTTGTAATCTCTGCTCATTAGTCCTTATTCCACCTGTAGAACAAATCAACACCCACTGGCATGCCTTCAGTGCTGTATGAACAGAGGATTCTTTACAGGAAAGGTTTGCCTCTCCTGATATAGAAATATAGTTTTGTAGATATTGCTCACAATTGCATTCAATTTCTTAACAGCTGTACCTTACTTATGGTCAGTGACATTCCAGAAGGTCCCCCCTACAAGTGTTGTCAAATTAGATCTTTCTCATCCTGTTCTTTTAAACACAAAAAATGAATACATAGATGGGCATATGTTGTTTTGTCTGCCTACTGCTCCTTCCTCAGGGAAGCCACTTCTTCCTTGTTCCGTGTGGTTCTCCTAAGGCTGTCAGTCTCAGCCTATCCCCATCTGCCGGGATGGGCACGTGACCTACACTCGGCCAATCATACCACCTTCAGCCCCTGGCAACAGCTAAGCATGTAACGGAAGAATCTTTCTCTATAAACGGAACACTGAGAAGTTCTCTTTTGCTGATAGTTCTCAGCTGAGACAACATAAGGTTGGGGCTACAACTGGCACTTTGTCTAGCTGTGTGGAGGGAATCACTGCAGGGAGAGAAGACACCAGCCCCCAGGAGGAAAGCAGAGCTCAGACAGAAAGAAAGAAGGAGTCTCGATGACACTTATTGGATCCCTGGGTCTAGCTCTGCCACAGCCAATAAATTTCAATTCAAAGCTAGCTGACTTGGATTTTTGTCACTTCCAAGTGGCTAAGCCCTGACTAATAACACTTCAAAAAATTAGAATGAATGTAATACACTTAGTTGTGCAAAATAAGGAAAAGAGACCATTTCTAGTCCTATCTTTCAGTTAAACAAAAAAGTGGTATCATACCTCATATACTTCATATGTGTGTTTGTGCGATTGTAAAATATGACCACAAATCCCTCTACCCAGTATGCACGTGCCCCTTTGTAAGGTAAGTGTCCTGCTGCTCCTCTTACGCAGAGGTGGAGTTTCTCTCCCCTGAACCTGGGCTGGCCTGTGACTTATCTGAGCGTTAGAATGCAGCAAAAGAGATGCACGTGACCTTCAGAGGCCTTCCAGCTTCTGCTATTAACCTCTTGGAAGAGAGGGCCAGGTGAAGAAGCCGAGCTAACCTCCTGGAGGATAAGACCACAGGGAGGAGATTAACCCAGCCCCACTGCCAAGCATGTGAGTGAGGCCACCTCGAACCTTCCAGCCCAGCTCTCCCTCCAACGGAATGCAACTGAATAAGTGAGTTTTAACCAGCGGAGGGACAGCAGCAGTGGAGCTGCCCAGCTAACCTGCAGAGCTGTGAGAAATAATAAATCTTAGTTCTTTTAAACCACAAGTTTTGGGATGGTTAATTATGCAGCCAAGGCTAACGGAAACAGATTGTGTTCTGAACTTTCCACATAACTGCAGAGCATCATTGCCATGTTATTAATATATTTATTAAACTTCTTTAGTTTGCAACCGTGGAAAATCAGTTTAAAGAAAGGGAGAGGCATTAGAAAGTTCCTGGGGTGCTTTAAGCTATGGAAGGTGAAGTTGGGGAGAGAAGTCAGGGCCACTGTGAGCGTCTCTCCAGAAAAATGCCATTAACAATCAGTGCTAATGACTTCTGGACTGCTAACTTCAAGTTCTCAGGGACCCTGAGGACTCCTCCACCTTGGGCAGCACCTACTTCCGGAACATTTAGCTATGATGGGGGAGGGGCAGGACACGGAGACAGGAGACAGAAGGGAAACCAGCTGTAAACTGGTGGAAATCTAGTGTGGAAGCCAGAACCAGGTAACTCATCATGGCCTAGGCCTGCTTTTCCGCTGCTAACTATGTTTTGATTTTCCCAAACTTCTTTTCCTTCAAATCTTTTTGTAACTAATGTACTAAGTCTCCTTTTAATAAAGGGGGAGAATCTGCATGGGGCCACTTTGGAAGCTGTGACAACTAGAGCAACATTGTATATTTGGCACAATGCAACTGAGTCTGTCCAGGTTTTCTGTGCCAACGGGTCTCTGAGAGGGTGGCTTGGCAGTTTTAATCAATGGCTTTATTTCTGTCATTTGAGCCAGCTGTACACTCTATTAAAGTGTTGCTGGCGACGTCCCAGGTTCAGTGCCTTGGGGCATTGGTGGCCTCTGAGGCACTGAACTCCCATCTGTTTATTTCTGAGCACCCATTTGTTTAGGAGAGGAGACCAGCTTTTGTTAGCTTCTCCCAAGTGACTGCAAGGGGTTAAGAAGCACTGAGCTAAGCGTTCTGTCTTGTGAATCGGGCTGTTGTTTTCTGTATTAGCTCCCTGACCTCGCAGTGCTGTCCCTGAAGAATATTTTGCATTTGTTTATTCAGGCTGTTGCGTAACTCCTAGCTGGTGGGAGAATAGTCCTTGTAAGTGCTGGGTCCTCTCTGCTTCTTGCCTCCCACTCAGCACAGAGCACCATTCCTCAGGCCGCTGCTGTGTGCTGGAGGAGCCAGAGTTGGAAAATGGCTCTTGCCACTTTGCATTTCGAATGTGCATCTGCTGCTGCAGCCATGGCCCTGCACCTTCTCCCCTGCCCGGAGTACCGCAGAGTTGGGGGCTCTCAGCATGTGAGGCGGGTGGGTGGTGGCTGATGTCAAGGGCCAGGTTGAATGGATGCCTCAGATAATGCCTGGAGTAGCCCCTGGCTTCTCCCTGTTCCTCTCCAACGTTGCCCAGACACCATCTGACATCACTCAATTTTAAAGAGACTCTAGTGAGAAAGATAACTAAATAACTAAAATTATTGAGAGCTTTTCCAGTCACTGACCGTAGAATATGGATTTTCTCATTGAGCATTCAAAACAATTCTAAAAGGTAGGACCATATTTTTTCTCAATTTTATAGATGAAGAAAGGGCAGGTCAGGATAAATGATCAGTGACTTTATGTTTGCTTGTTTACCGAATTGTAAGTGGTTTGCAAACTTGCATTGGACTCATCCTAGCTTTTCTGTGAGACGCGAGGAGAGGAGGTGTGGCCTGCGAGCCAGGCTGCTTTGGTCTTGTGCCATTTTCAGCTGGTCTCAGTTCATCACCTGTGGCACAGATGCCGCTCGTCCTTCCGTTACTTGTGACTTCCCACCAGTTCCTGACCTTTGGTGGAAATTTGAACCACAGAAGGTGGAGAGGGTAGGGGCACTGACCTACCAGCTCAACTCTGAGATGTTCTTTATGGGACTGAGTGGGCTTTTCTCTCCCCAGCTCTTCTCCTTCATGGTTTGTGAAACAGCTGTCAGTTGTTGCCATGCATAATAGAGGCAGTTTTTAGATAGCATTGTGGAATAGATGTAGCCTGTCTTTGCAAGAGTTCGTGAGTATTTTGGTTTCCTTAGGGACACTGAATCCTCCCAGGGACTAAGGTAATTATTTCTTCTCTGCTAATATGTCTGGTTTAGGCATCAGGGAGAAGAAAGGATGTTTCTGCTTTCAGGACTCCCAATCCCAGCATCTCTGGCTTTGCTCTTGCCTGCCACAGCCCCCGTTGATACCTGTGTCTGGCAGGAGTGGAAGTCCTTGTCTTTAAGTGGACGGTTTTATGTATCAGGATGATGAGCGCTTGAGTTTCTGTAAAACATAAACAGTTAGGTTTTGTTCTCACTGTATGTATACATAGAATCACTTTGTTCTGTGTGGCTTAGTACAAGGATGCAGCAGCCCCCTCCCTCCCCGCATCACACTCACACACCAATTGCCTTCTCCCTAAGTGACTGCTCCCAACTCCGCTGGTTCCTCCTTTGGTGTGTGTTTCTGTTTTTCTGAGTAACACGGCTTTTATTGACACTTCTTGATTTTTTCAGTTTTTTAGCATCCTGTTTTAGCTTTAGTCCTTTTCATCGATCTCCTAACCCAGACACCTGGCCCATCCCCACACTGCTCAGTGCAGTCATAGAGTTTGTCAGATTCACAGTTAGTCCCTGCAGTATTGTGCCCGTGGAAGAGGTTGCTCACAGCTGCCCTATATTGTTTGCCACAATTCCTTTTTCTTTCTTTCAAAATATCATCAACACATCGGGTTCCCTATCATTCTCGACATCTTATGACATTCCTCCTGGGGCCTCTGACCTACTTCCGTCTGACCTGGTAGCTGCTGCCCAGTTGCATCTTGGGAAGCCCTGGGCCTCTACCCCGGGGACCCCCTGGCTGCTTTCTTGGGCAGGCCCCTCTGTTGTGTGGCTCTCACATCCTCTTTCCTGGTTTACACCCCCCTCCTCCAGGTGGAGATTATCTGAGAAAAAGTGTGTGAGAGATTAATTTTCAGAGACCTTCCATGTGCAAACATTCTGCCCTCGCAGTTCAGTGAGTTGTGGCTGGGCATGGAATCCTCGGCTGGAAGTAATTGTCTCTGAAAAGTGGAGGCATTGTTGTCTGGTGCTGCAACTTCTGATGTCACTGTCACAGTCCTGTGGCATTCTGACTCTTAATCCTTTGCTTTTGGGGTCCTCTCTTTGTCCTCTGTGTTCTGAAAACTCTCCTCGATTGAGACCTATTTTCCTCCATTGTGCTTAATGCATCCTTGCAGTCCAGCTCATGTTTTGTAATTCTGGGACGTTTTCTTGAATTGTTTTCTCTTTCTTTCTTCCTCCTTTCTTCCTCCTTTTTTCCTTTCTTTCCTTCCTTCTCTTTCTTTCTTTCCCTTTCTTTCTGTTCCTTTCCATTTCTTTCTATTCCTTTCTTTCTCTTTTTTCTGTCCCTTTCTTTCTGAACTCCTTAGTTGGATGTTGGACTTCCACAAATTTATCCTATAAGTTTCCATGCCCCAACCCACTCCCTTTTCCATCCGTCTTTTTCTCTCTTTTTTTCTGGGCAGTATTCTCAGCCCTCCAGCTCTTCTATTTCTCATGTGTGGGATCCTATTTATTTTTTAATATAAGAGCTGTTGAATTGTTTTCTGGGCTTTCCTCCCTTCCTCCCTCTCCCTCTTTTCATTTCTCTTTTAAAAAATAGTATTCTTCTCTTGATTTGTGTGTACCTTCTCTTATCTTGCTGAGGATATTACTAGGATTGTTTGTTCATTTTCTTGTGTGTTTCTTAGGCACAGTCTCTGTTTCCCCTCCCTCACCCCACATTTGTTTCTTTTGCTTGTAATCATGAATTTCATGTTGGAGACTTTTCTCAAATGTCTAATGATCCTTGGCTTCTCATTCTCATTTAAGAGATGGGTCCTAAAAAGTTTTTGGGAAGTTCCCTGTGTGTTGGATGGGGGGGTGGAAATGCTTGTTAGCTGTGACGTTCCTTCTCTCTGCAGCCAACAACACTTAGAAGGGCATCTACAATGTCTCCAATTCCTTTCTTCATATTCACATTTCTTTTTAAATGAAATGTTATTTTTAACTAGTTACACGTATGCATAATTTTAAAAAAATACACTTGAAATGAAAAAGTGATCCTGAGCCATTCCCCACCCGTGACACTTGCTCCCCAGGGGGCTCCTCTCAGCTCTTCACGGTTCCTTCCAGCGCTGCGGCCAACGCTTTTCTCATTCATGCCAATCTGCTGGCTTTTTCATTTTAAACAATTATGTATTGACTTCCCTGTCATGGGAGATGATTTAGCGATGATTTAGCACAAGATCTTAGCTTGGCCACCTCCATCCCCAGACATACACCAGGGCCTTTTTGTCCCATGCTATTATTAACTGTATAACTATGTCATTTAAGCACTATTCTGTGCTTGGATGATCAATGCTATGTAAATGTTATTTTACAGGTAGTCCATGTAGTACATTCTGATTATATTCTCTTTGTTATTTATGTTTTTCCTGGAGTTCATCATTGCTTGACTTTTATTGTATTTATTTTTTTGGTGCTCTCATGACTGACTCAGCCGGGAATAGTCTAGTAGTCCTGTGAAACTTGGCATATGCTCAACATATTAAATGTTCTACTCGTTTCATTATTTTCCTCACAGACTTTTTGTTTGTTTGTTTTTTGGAACCCTTGACTTTCCTGTTTTAATTTTGACTTCATGCTGTCCAAAATGACACAGCTGTCAAATGGGGGCATCTCCTTGCTGTTTGCCTGAGTATTTCTTCTGTGTACCTCCTCTGTGTGACCCCTATCTTCCAAATCTCAGGTCTCCCTGTGTATGGCATGTCCCTTTCTTTTGGTGGAGCGCATCTTCTATAAATCTTGAGAAATGTTGAAGGAGAAGGAAAATTTTGTCACCTTGAATGTCTCAACCGTGCTGTTATCCAAAGGCCGGATTGCCGTTTTGGCAAGAGAGAGAATTCCTAGCTTGGAATTGTCAGTGTTTGAAGGCATTAAGTTACTGAGTCCCGGGTTTTGGTCTCACTGTTGAGAAGTGCCATGCCATTCTGACACTTTGTTTATATGACCTTTCTTTTTTGAGGGGAAGTTTTAGGCATTCTCTTTATCCTAAGCATTCTAAAATTCTATGTTTGTGTCACTTTTCATTAATTGGGCTGACAACTTGGTGGGCCTTTTTCATCTGGAAACATTTCTTTCAGTTCAGTGATATTTTCTAGTACTGTTTAAAAAGATTTCCTCAGCCTTATTCATTTTTTTTCTTTCTATAATCATTTTTAATTGGATGGTGTACCTCCTGAATCAAACCTAACATTTTTATTTAAACATTTTTTGATATTGGAATTTTTGGTTCTATTTTCTGGGAGAACTCTTCAATTTTGTCTTCTAAATTTTCTATTGAAATTTTAAATTCTACCATTCTACTTTTTAATTTCAGAGAGATTACTTTTTTTTTTTCTTTCTGTCCCAAGTGTTCTTTAAAAAAAAAATTACATCCATTCTTCCTGGATTTCTTTTAATTGTGCCCCCCAAAAAGGTTCTTAAACATCCTTTGAGAACATGGTTATATTCCCAGCCTAGTCTTTTTCTCTATATTTTGTTCTCTTTCTTATTAGAGGGTGTACTCAGTGTTTGCTCTTAGCTTGTCTGCTTATATTTAAGAGTGAAGCTTGAAGATTTCCAGTCAAGATAGTGGAGTGATAGGACCACAAGTTTGCCTCTCCTCATGACTACGACAAAACAACAACTGAATGCTAAACAACCATCAAAAAAAGACTGGAACCTAGAAAAAAGATCTGCAACTGGTAACATAAAGAGGGAACCACAGCAGGATGGTAGGAGAGGCATTCTCAGGATATAATTGGGCCTCATACCCCTGGGTGGGTGACCCGCAAGCTGAAGATTTGCTGTCACAGAGGCCCTCCCACAGGAGTGAGAGCTCTAAGCCCCATGTCAGGCTCCTCAGCTCAGGTCCTGGCACTGGGAAGAGAAAGAGACCCCAGGACATCTGGTTTTGAAGGCCAGGGGGGCTTGGCTCTGGGAGCCTCACGGGACTGGGCGAAACAGAGACTCCATTCACTTGGGGAGCGTACATGGAAACTCACGTGCACCAGGTCCAAGGGCAGAGGCAGTGATGTCATAGGAACCTGGGCCAGACCTGCCTGCTGGACTTGGAAGGTCTTCTGGGGATGTGGTGGACAGCTGAGGCTCACTCAGGGGACTTAAAAGCTGGTTGCAGACATTCTGGGAGTGTTCATCTAAATGAGCTTTCCTGGAGACTGACGTCTTGATTGGATCATTAGCACCAAGACCCAGCCCCACCCAACAGCCTGTAGGGAAGCCTCAGGCCAAACAACATGCAGGTTGGGAACACAGCCCCACCCATCAGCAGACTTCCTAAGCCACAAAGGCCTCAGGACACAGCCCTACCCACCAGAGGTCCAGGACCAAGCTGTGCCTAGCAGTGGGCAGGCGCCTGCTCCTCCTGCCAGGAAACATGCATAGGCCTCTAGTCCAGCCTCACCCACCAGGGGCAGATACTAGAAACAAGAAAACAACAATCCCAAAGCCTGTGGAAGGAATCCACAAACACATAGAAAGATAGACAATATGAGGTGGCAAAGGAATATCTCCCAGGCCAAGGCACAAGATAAAGTCCCAGAAGAAAAAATAAGTAATGAGGAGATAAGTAACTTATCTGACAAAGAGTTTAAAGTAATGATGGCCAAGATGTTCAGAGAACTCAAGAGGAGTATAGATGCACAGAGTGAAGTTTTTAGCAAAGAGTTGGAAAATATAAAGAATACCCAAACAGAGCTGAATAAAATCACTGAAATAAACAATACACTAGAAGGAACCAAGAATAGACTAAATGAGGCAGAAAAACAGATCAGTGAGCTAGAAGACAGATTCGTGGAAATCACTGCTGCAGAACGAAAAAAGAAAAAAGAATGAAAAGGAATGAGGATAGTTTAAGAGATCTCTGGGACAACATAAAGCACTCTAATGTTCGCATTACTGGGCTCCCAGAAAGAGAAGGGACAGAGAAAGCACCTGAGAAAAATTTTGGATAGATGATCACTGAAAACTTCCCCAACTTGGGAAAGGAAACAGCACCACCATTGTTCAGTAAACAAACAATTCTTAAGCAGGGCTGTATTATATGCAAAGCATTGTGAATATTTCTGTACTTGGGTTTCTGGAGATTCTTCTTCAAACAGGATGAAAGATTCTGATTCAGAGATCTGACTCTTAGCTCAGCTGATCTATACACAGGATGCTTTGTTCAGGAAAGGCACCTCTCAGGTTACTCTGAAGTGCAACTTCAACAACAGGGCTCTAAACAATGCATCTAAGCTGTCATTTTAAGACTGTGGCCCAACTGACCCCCACATTAAATCAGAACTTCTCAGGAGGAGCTGCTCACACTGCAGACCACTTGTGAAGCTGTGTGGTACTCAGCAGTTCGGATCAGCATTGTGATCCAAATGTATGCAGTCTTTTTTTTTTTTAAATTATTATTTTTCAACCATGTTGCTCAGCTCTGGAAAGAAAGTAAAAGCAAGAAGAGAAATTCCCTTACCATATTATGTTTGCATCTTTATAGTGAGGAGAGACGGTAAGAAAATAAGCATTTATTTACTTTTGAGATAATTGAAAGAAATATTATGAAGATAATAGATTTGGTTGTCAAGAACCCCGAATTTTTGAGAAAGTGATAAATAAGCTGACCTCTGGGAAGTCATGTGACAATGTGGGCAGAGAGGGCATTCCTCCCCTCCCACTCTGCTCTGGAATATCCACAGTTGCACACAAAGCAGTTCAGAAAACCTTGCCTCTCTCAGGCCTCCCAGTCACATTCTCACATCATTGGCTTCAAACCATGTTTAATTCTGGAAGGTCCTTTAAAAGTGCATGAGGCCTTCTTCGTGACTGCTCACCATCTAAGGCTCTTCTACCTTGATCATTTTGGAAATTCATTCTAGTTTTTAGCTGCTTGTTTTTCATTTTGTTTATTTGAAAAGTTCTCAATACCATGCTTTACTTTTTAACAAAAGGATGCATTTCTCAGAGGGGAAACAATTACATACCGTGTGGGGGGCACTGATCCCTCTCCACAAGTCAGAGATGTGGGAAGGAGACCTGGGCCCTAAACACGGTGCTCTCAGTCCCTGGTTCAGCTAGGTGATTGGTTCAGTGCTGGGCCCATGATCTAACACATTCCTGCCACAACTTGCCATGAAGAATTTTTTCTAGACTTTAAGAATAGGCTTTTTCTATCAGGTTCAAAGCTGGAAGCTTAGGGGTCAGGAACTGTATTTCCTGCCACAGGGAATATCACTGTCTAATCAACAAAGAAAGAAGAATTCTCCACATGATTCCTATTTACATCAGTAAACAAATTCCCTTTTAAATTGTTACATAAGCTGATTTGATATATTTCTAGCTGCACAAAAAGCAATCTTCATACACTCATTTTTTCAAAGCCAAATTGCATAAAATGAACCAATTGACTTTTTTAAATAAATGTATTTCCCATATTCAAGACTTCAGACACTACATTGTTTGACAGGATAATATTACATAGAAAATACTTTTTTTTTTTTTTTTTTCATTTTATTTCACATCCCCTCTTGCCCTACTCTAGTAAGGCAATCAAGAGGAGAGTGCTGAAAACTTACTTCACAACAGTACTGGGTTTGGGTAACAGTTCACCTAATGAATATGGCAAGTCTTGGATTCTAACCTGTGAATCAAAGTTTATATAAATAAAATATGCATACTTTTCTATTAAATCATTATTTTGTATTTGTTTATATTTAAGCTTCTATGAAATTTCTCTCTATATTTCAAGAAAACATTAGTTGTTTATTCTTGTTTTGCCAGTTCACTGTGTACTTTGTTATTTAAATAATTCACTAAAATGTTGAATCAGACTACCCCCCTCAAAAAAAGATTTCAGCACCACCAAACCAGCTTTACAACAAATGTTAAAGGACCTTCTCTAGTCATCAAATCGTAAGAAAAGAGAACAAAAAAGAAAGAGAAAAAAAGAGAGACCTATTGATTGCTTTGGCTGTTTGGGGTCTTTGTGGTTCCTTGAAATTTTGGAATTGTTTGTTCTAGTTCTGTGAGGAATGTTGTGAGTATTTTGATGGGGGTTGCATTGGATCTGTGGATTGCTTTGAGGAGTGCAGCCATTTTGATAATGTTGATTCTTCCAATCCAAGAGCACAAGAAATCTTTCCATTTCTTGTGTCATTTCAGTTTTCAGAGTATAGGTGACCTCCTTAGTTAAGTTTATTTCTAAGTATTTTGTTGTTTTTTATGTAATGGAAATGTTTCTGCCAGTTATAAAATTCTGACTGCAAATGGCAAAATATCCTTTTTTATGGGTGAGTTGTATTCCATTATATATATATTGCATCTTCATTATTCAACTATTGATGTGCCCTTAGGATGCTTCTACATCTTGGCAATTATAAATAATTTTGCTGTTAACAGTAGGGTATATGTATCTTTTTGAATTAATTCTTATTTTGTGGTTGGCTTTATTCCTTTGATAACTACATAAGTTTAAAAAGCTAAAGCTCTAAACATTCTTAGAAACAATGAAGAATAAATGTCTGTAAATTTAAAAAAAGATCTATCAAGCCCCAAAAGACATGGAAGAAACTTAAAACTTATTACTAAATGAAAGAAGCAAGTGTGAAAAGGGTACAAACTGCACGATTCCAACCAAATGACATTCTGGAAAAGGCACAGCTACAGAAACAATAAAGAGACCGTGGTTTCCAGGGGTTTGGGGAGAGGGAGGGAGGGAGGGATGAACAGATGGAGCACAGGGGATTTTTAGGGCAATGAAATTACTCTGTATGATACTATAGTGGTGGCTACATGTCATTATGCATTTGTCGAAACCCATAGAATGTACAACATCAAGAGTGACCCCTAATGTAAACAATGGAAAATGGTTGATAATAATGTGTGCATCGATTGTACCAAACTTGCCACACTGATGAGGGATGTTGAGGGTAGGGGAGTATATACGTGTGGGTGGGGAGGGCTACATACAGACTCTCTGTATTTTCTGCCCGATTCTGCTGTGAACCTGAAACTGCTCTAAAAGAATAAAGTCTATTAAAAAAAAAAAAAAAAGAGTGAGGCTTGAGGAGCTTCTGGGGACTCACAGGAGAGCTTGTTTACTGTACCTGTGTGAGGACCCAGCTGTTTCTCTGGGGGCTTCCAACATTAATATGTGCCCATTTCTCTTGTGTGACTTCTCCAGACAGTGCTCCTCCATCCTTCTGCCTGGGAGGGTACAGGCCTGGCTGTTAGCATTCTGGGAGCAGAGTTGGGGAAAGGGAGGAGGGATCCCATTCTTTACCATGTAAGCCTATTTCCAGGAAGGTGTCACCCCTTACTTCCACTGTGCTGGGTGCCCCAAGTCCATCCCCACTCTAGTTCTCCCTCTCCAGACTGCAACCCATCTGCTTTCTGGAGGAGAGAGGTGGCATCACCTGGCACAGGGACTGGAGGAAGGGCTACTGAACAAATATCCATTGCTGCATAACAGAATTACCCTGAAAACTAATGTTTTAAATAAACTCCAGTTCTTACTTCTTTCTGCTCATAGTTTTTGTAGGGTGAGATTTGACCTGGGCACAGGGGCGTATGTGACTTTGTCTGCTGCCCGCTAACTGCGACCTCTGCTGACAGCTTCAGGGCTGCGGGCTGTCTCCTAGGACACTCACATGTGACATCCTCATGCGCCTGACCTTCCTCATAACATGCAGGATGGCTCTCCTCCCGAGAGAGAGCTGGGCAGGTGCTGTGTTACCCTTTATGACTTCTCACCAGGAGCCACGTGGTCCCTCTCACCCACTCTGTGCCCAGGTTCAAGGGAAAGAAGCATGGACCCTGGTCCTCAGCAGAGGCACATTCATGTTATGTTGTCAGAGAAGCATGTGGGCTGGGGCACTGGGGGAAAGGCGGTCTGTCCCACTGGCCATCTGAGGAATTGTATTCCTTGGTTCCCATTCCTTCTGGGGTTCAGCTATGTCCTGTGGCCTTTCTCCTGCAGGGAGTTGGCATTTATCCTGCTCAATCCAGTAAGTTACTTCTGCTTCTACTTTTTATCTTCCCAAATTTGTCTGATGTCATTGCCTCCCTTGCTCTTTTCCTGTGGGTTTATAACTTTTTCCGGTCCTTTAGTGAGGTTTTGGGAGGAAGTCACCATATGCACATGTTGCCATTGCACATGTAACCCAGTTGGTTCATTTATACTATTTTTACTTATTTTTATTTTTCACTTTTTTTTCTTTCTTTATTAGTCTTGCTAAAGGTTTGTGAATTCTATTTTTTTTTTCCCAAACAAACCCTTGGCTATGTTATGTTTTTTAAATTATATATTTATTAATTTATGATCTTTTTTCCTTACTCTAGTTTTTTTCTGCTTATTTTTATAACTTTTTAAGATGGATGCTTACCTTTGATTTTTTTCCCTGCCTTTTTTTCCCCCGGTATATTGATTTTAAGGCTATAGATTTCCCTCTGATTACTGCTTTAGCTGCATTGTGCTTAATGAAGAAACTTTCAAAACATGTCTAAATAAAAGCAGGATTAAGAAAGGAATGCCAAGACTACTTTTAAAAAAAAAATTTAAATTGTAAAATGCACACAAAACAACTTATCATTTTAACCATTTTCAAGTGTATACTTCAGTGATATTGAGTATATTCACTCTTTTTGTGCAACTGTATGATTTGTTTTTGACCCATGCATTATTTAGAAATGTTTTTAGGGGGACAGGATAAATTAGGAGCATGGGATTAACAAACTACTGTATATAAAACAGGTACATAACAAGGATTTATTGTATAGCCTAGGGAACTATATTCAATATTTTGTAACAATATTTTGTTGTTACAAAACAGTGTATACAGTTGTATACACTGTATACACATGTATATGTATACATGTATGTATAACTGAATCACTTTGCAGTACGCCTGAAACTAACACAGTATTGTAAATCAACTATTCTTCAGTTATAAACAATTGTTTTTAAATTTCAAAACTAGAGATTTTATATTTGCAAACAGAGCAACCAACAAGGGAGTAATTTCCAAAATAGGCAAACAGCTGGTATAGCTCAATATCCAAAAAGAAAAAGAAAACCCAATCAAAAAATGGGCAGAAGACCTAAATAGACATTTCTCCAAAGAAGACATACAGATGGCCAACAGGCACATGAAAAGATGCTCAATATTGCTAATTATTAGAGAAATGCAAATCAAAACTACAATGAGGTATCACCTGACACCAGACGCTGGAGAGTGTAGAGAAAAAGTAACCCTCCTACACTGTTGGTCAGAATGTAAATTGATACAGCCACTATGAAGAACAGTATGGGGAGGTTCCTTAAAAAAATTAAAATTGTGTTACCACATGATCCAGCAATCCCACTCCTGGGCATATATCTGGAGAAAACTCTAATTTAAAAAGATACATGCACCCCAGTGTTCATAGCAGCGCTATTTACAACAGCCAGGACATGGAAGCAACCTAAATGTCCATTAATAGAGGACTGGATAAAGAAGTTGTGGCATATTTATACAATGGAATACTACTCAGCTACAAAAAAGAATAAAATAATGCCATTTGCAGCAGCATGGATGGACCTAGAGATGATCATACTAAGTAAGACAGAGAAAGACAAATATCATATGATATCATACGATATCACTTATGTGGCATCTTAAAATATGATACAAATGAACTTATTTATAAACCAGAAATAGACTCACAAACATAGAAAACAAACTTATGGTTTCCAAAGGGGGAAGGAAGGGGAGGGATAAATTAGGAGTTTGAGATTAACATATACACACTACTATATATAAATTAGATAACCAACTGGGTCCTACTGTACAGCACAGGGAACTATCTTCAGTATCTTGTAATAAGCTATAATCAAAAAGAATCTGAAAAACAATATATATATATATATATATATATATATATATAAAATATATAACTGAATCACTGTGCTGTACACCTGAAACTAATATAGCATTGTAAATCAACTATAGTTAAAAAAACCAAAAATCAAAAAACTGGAGATTTTAAAAAGTAATTTTTTGTTGTATCTAGCTTTACACGATGGTCCGAGAATACATTCTATATGATTTTAATTTTGTAAATGTGTCAAGATTTGCTTTATGGCCTGGGATATGTCAATTCTTGTAAATGTTCCACATGCGCTTGCTTGACAGCATCATATATTCTGCAGTCGTTGGGCGCAGTGTTCTGTATATACCCATCGAGTCAAATATGTGAATTCTGTTGTTGAAATACTTTAAAAGACGAGTCTGTTCAACCAGACTTTCTGTGATCATGGACAGGTCCTCTGTCCCATTCAGCATGGTCGCCAGTAGCTACATGTGGGTACTGAACACCTGAACTCTGATGAGTGTAACTGAGGGAATGGAATACTTATTTTTACTTAACTTTAGTTAATTTAAACTTATATTTATTAGCCACATGTGGTTAGTGGCTTTTGTATGGAGTAGCATAGTCCTAAATCAAGACTGTTTATTTTTGTCAGTTATGGAGGGGTGATATGATCTTCCACAGGAACTGGTGGTGAACACTGTTTTTGTTTGTCTAAAAATGTCTTTATTTGAAACTTCATTCTTTTGAATAGGATTTTGAAAACACATACTTATATACACTTATCTTGTACCAGGCAATATATCAAGAGGTTTATAAATATTTTATATTGATAAGTTCTGTTTCTTCTGTATTTTCCATCTTTTGTCTCCTGCTACAGGTATTTTTTGAGCTCCTGTATTTTCTTTGAGTACAGAGAGTAAACCCAGTTGCATCATTGACGGTCTGTCGGTGATGATTCCTTTATCTCAAGTCTTCGGCTCCTGTCTTGTCTCCTTATGTGCCTGGTCATCGTTTGCAGGACAGTCAGTCACTGTGTTTGGAAAATTATCTGTAGGAATAATCTGAGGCCTAGGATCCCCAGAGAGGATTTTAGTTTCTTGGGTTGGGTGCCTCTGGACACTACAGGGTTTTTTTGTTGTTGTTGTTGTTTATAAATTTTTGAGAGGGGAGGGGATTAGGTTTATTTAAAATTTTTCTTTTTTTAATGGATGCACTGGGGATTTAACCCAGGACCTCGTACGTGCTAGGCACGCGCTCTACCACTGAGCTGTCCCCTCTCCCAACACTACTGTTTTTAACGTCCACCCTTTTAATAATCCATAGTGAGGACTGTGGGTCCACTAACCCACTGTTACTCGCCTGGGTTCTCTGCTTCTCACTCTGCAGCCTGCTGTGAACTTGTCCTCCCACCCCGTAGTCCCCTGTCACCCATGAGACAACTATCACTCGTATTCTGAGATTAAGCTTCTCAATTAAATATTAAAAGTTGTTGATTTTAAAATGGGATATACTGAAAATTATTATACTGATTTGCTTCTGTACTTCTGTTTTAAGTGAAACTTGTGAATTGATCTATAAGTGAAAAAGCTACTTTAATGAAGCATTATGACTTTTTCATCCCAAATATTTAAAGTAAATACATGCAAATCTACTTTTAAAGCATTCATCTTGTTTTATCTCCTTTTTAAAAAAGCACTGCCAGTGAAAGACATAAAAGAAAAATGGCTCAGGATGAAAGAGACTGTCAGATTACCCAGCAGTACCAAGCCTTGACTGCGACCAAGTGCCTTACTTGCTAGAAGAAGTCAGAAAGCAGCCAAGAACCCTCAGAGATCATCAAGTGAAATAAGAGGGAACAAGCATCCATTTGCTCTTTATGGGTAGGGAGAGAAACAGACAGATACGGGAAGCCAGAAAACTCACGTCTGTGCTTCTGCCCCGGTGCACGAGGTGGGTTCTGGCAACCCCGCTTTTCTGCTTTCCCGGGGAGGGGGAGGGCTGGCCACGTTCCTGTCACTGGCTGTCATCTCCTGTGGTCACTGCGATGCTTTGAGACAGGCTAGGTCTTAGCGGGTGGTAGAGTGAGTGGGCCGAGGACAGTCCAGAACTGGGCATCTGATTTGCAAACAGGTTTCAGGATGTTTGCTGCCTGGAGGGAGGTCAAGCGGCTTTGCTGGGAGTTAGCTGGTAACTGGGGGATGTACGGACACCGAGCCAGGGGGAGAAGCAGTGGGAGTTGGGGTTCTCAAGCTCCTGGGGGGCTGGGAGGTGCAGCCCAGGCTGGAGGCTGCCGGTCTAAGTTTGCCCCTGGCCCTGAGAGGCCCTGGCTCTGCCAACCATGGTAGTTGGTACTCACCGCCAGCCACTTTGTTAGTGCTGGTTAGATGGCATCTCCTGCAGTTCCCAGCATCTGTCTAGACTCCCCTTTCCTCTTGAGGCTGAATTAGGAGGGTTTCAGTTTCCCCTGCTCACCCTGCCCCTCCGAGCTCTGGTTCTCTGGCTCATCCCTGGCCCCTCCCTGTGCCAAGTCCTGCTTGCGGGGCTGCAGAACAGTGACCTTGTTAGCGTGAACACTGTCACCACAGACCAGAGACATGAATGAATGAAAAGAAGCAGGAAGTGCAAACTGTTTGATTTCTGATCACATTTTTACGGAACAGACTTCTGAGCTGTAGCAGGTGGTGGTGTTTGGAGTGATGGCTCAGACAACGGAGCTGGCCTCTGGCAACGCTGTGGGATTAAGCTGTACAGGGTTCATTGAAGGTCTTAGGTGGGAAAACCCCTTGAGACTCACTTTAGTATTTTGCTGTAAAGCATTTAAATTTCTTCAGTGGAATATTTATCCATACTTTATGCTAAGCAGTTCCAATAGTTTTCCAGAGCCAGTTTCTCAAGGCACATGCAGATTAGTTGCTTACATCTTTTTTCATTTACATCTGCAAGTTCATCCAGTGGACATTTTCTGTTGCTTAGTGTCTTTACGGCTGACATTTGTGTAAGACAGAAGCCAGGGGAGTGGCTTTTCTGGAGAAGCTTTTATGCACGGAAGTCGTGACAACAGTGAAGCCGGCTTGCCTCTGCCCTGCTCCAGGTGACCTGCAGGAAGCTCCATTGTGAATGTTGTGAAAATTAGTGCAAAAGCCACTTGAGTTGACTGTACTTTTATTCTGACTCCACTCAGATTCATGAATCAGCATTGCGAACCAGGAACAGGAGGCAGGTGGAGAAAAGGAGGCTGGTGGCTCAGAGGCAGAGCACTCACTCTGCAGACATGGAGAAAAACAGAAGGAGACCGCCGCCCTCCCTGGACAACCCGTGGATGACAGGGTATATGAGACGCTACTCAGCAAGGCTTAAAGGAAGAGACAAGCAGCTGCTCTGACAGCCTCTTTTCAACAGTGCAAATGAAAAGAAGGAAAAATAAAACAAAACAAAGGAAACTGGACACAGGTTCAAGAAACCAGCTGATTATGCAGGGTTCTCCTTAAGGAGTTTCCAGAAGATTGTTCCATTGTGACGAATCCTGGTCATCTACCTTGGCAGCAGGGCGACAGCTGAAGCCATAGACGTTTGGTTATATACGAAGGGAATTCCCTAAATCTTTGATATTCTTGTAAGGGTCTTGTTTTAAAGCATCTTAATCTTTTAAGATATACCGAATGCCTTTAAATGGCTTAGAGATGCTTCACAAGCAGTGTTCTTTCCTACGTTTATTTTCATCCTGTTCTAGGTAACTTCTCAGATTCCATAGCTGGTTAAGATCATTCCGGCTTGTAGCATAAGACTCATTTTCCTTATGTGTAGTTTTCTTTGTGAAAGATCATCAAGTTAAAAGTGAGTTTCAGCACTAACACTGCTTCCACGTACAGTCAAACTAGAACCTCGGTAGCTCCTAGAAAATTAAGCTTTTTATATTTCAGTTCAGCACCACTTCACACAGCCTGTGATGTCTAAGAGTTCTCCGGGCTGGTCGAAGATCATCTTTCCTCTTTAAATGATCATTTAGGCCGTGAGTAGTAGTTTAGTATTTCAGGTGCATTTCAGTAGACCAAGTGCCGGTGCAGTGTGTTTAGAAGTAGTACTGAAGTTTCTCTTGTCCCAGATAGTCACTGTTTACTGTGAGATTTTTTTAGAACACATAATGGGGTATTAGTCATTTGCCGCACACTGGCCTTTTGACACACACCCGCTCTGGACTTTTGCCTCTTCTATAAGAGCTTGGCAATGACATTTAGAACTGATAATCTGAAGTTCCATTTAATACATTGAGATTGTGTTGCTCACTGGGGATGGAGGATGAGTATGAAGACACCCCTTAGAGAGGTGGACCACCCCTGCTTTCTCTGGGTTTTCCTCTGTAGAGCGCACTTGTGACACAGCCTTGATTGATGGACATTGTCCAGACTTCTGGTTGAAATATGTTTCTCCTAGCTTCCTAGCCAGTTGATCTTAGGTAGAACTTCATGTGAGAGGATGGTGGTGTGGGAACAGGCATAGATGTAATTATGTAAATAAAGTGCTCCTTCTCATTCATACATTTGTTTTGGAGGTAAAAAGTGGTTTTGTGAAACACTTATTTCCATCCAGCAGAGAGAGGGATCCAGAGGAAGGGTGAGTGCTAAACTCCTTACAGAGGAGAAGAAAGGTATTTTGCCAGCTTAGCATGTGGAGATGTGTGAATGAAGCATGTGGAGACATGTGAGTGAAACCCTGGTGGTCGCTGTGAGACTGAGCACTTCCTTGATATTTTTACTCTGGGTCTTTGAAGTTTGATGGTCGATTTTTGGAACACATGTTTTTGTTCCTCATTAAACCTTCACACAGTATCATCATACACAACTGTATTAAAGCTTTGCAGAGTCATACTGAAGAATCATGAACTTTTTTTTAACTTTAAAAATATTTGCATTGTTTTGAAGTGAGTATGTAGAGAGCTCTCCTAGTCGCTGAGATGTATATTTAATAAGAGGAAGTTTTATATGTTGTCCAAAACAAACTTGCTAGTAATTCTGGTGAATTTTGCTGTTATTATGGTCCTTAAACATTACGGGTACTTACAGATAAAATCACCCTGGCGTTGATGGTGCAGCTGATTGTGGAAACTGTTCCTTTAAAACCGCCTCCTGCATGTTCAGTTTTAACCACCCGCCTCCAGTGTTCACAGCGTTGCATCTGACAATCTGAGAGAAGAGAGCCCTGCCTAGTAGCGCAGGCCCCACGCTGACGGGCTGCCTTAGGAAGCCAGCTCCCTCTAGACTTTGAACGAGCTAGACTCGCTCTCCTTTGGGCAAGAGACTCGTATTTACTACTGCAAACTCTAGGCAGAGATCTGGGAGAACCTAGCAGGCAATATTGGCCAGTTTTTTCCCTTTTTAAGTAGAGAACAGATGAACAAGATTTTTAAAGTACCTTTAATGTGCATGAGCAATGAATGAATCACTGTGAATTAATTGAGTCCCCCTCCTATGTCCAAGTCATTAGTTAGGGTTTCTATTCTTTGTTTCCCTTTGGGGGTAAAAATTACCTCTTGAGCCCACAAAATTTTTTTGTTTTAACAATTTGATGTCCTCCTTTTTCCTTCTCATTCTGGGAACTAATGTGGTTGTGATCATGCTCCCATTTCTTGGGACAACTTACAAGACAGCAAACTAGTTTAAAGCTACCTTTCATGTTGAAAAATTGGAAACTGAAAATCCAGTGATATTTAAAATATAGAATTAAAAAATTGCTACATAAGACTCTCTTAAAAAGTTTGGTTTTAAGTTCTTAAGTAAAACAATATGCCAAAAACATGCTTTCTGTGTTACATTATTAAAAGCAGCAGTAGCGTACTGAGTAACATGTAGCGTTCTGCTAGTCCCAGGTGAAGGAGAGAAAGTAGGAATCTGTTGTTTTTCTTCCTTTTAAAATCTGAAAGACCGCTCTTACTTAGAAGGTGTAAAATCCGGGTCACATCTGGTTCTGTGTATACTCTCTCACGGCTGTAAAATTTCTAAGCATATATTTGTGTATACACACACACACACACACACACATATGCATATACATACACACACATTCTTAAAGTTTGGTAAAAAAAAAAGCACATAGGTTGTCTTAATTGCTCACAATGTAGTGAGCACACATGGCTCTTATGTAATAGCCTTGTCATCGTTGCATCAAAGAGAAATTACTAGTGACTTGAAAGGTGTGTCTGTGGGATCAAACTCAGCTAACTGAATTGCATGGAATAAGGGTGAACAAACTAGGTCATTGAAGTGTTCAGATATGTTACTGGTGGAGGGAGAGGGGCCAACCATGTGTTAGGAGTAAAAGACAACTTTTCTTGTCATCGGCTTCAGTGAAAAACAGTTTGGTGGATAGTTCTACATTTCACTGGACTAGGTAAAAAAAACAAAAACGTGCTAATATTTATGTGGTCTGATTGTGTCGGTTTGGTATCAAACTGCCAATGTTTGACTCATAAGGTCCTTACAGTAGTCTTGTGATCAGTTACATAATATTTAAAAAGTGACACAAAGTGTGGCCCGGTCATTTCCAAATGCTTGCACTTGACATGGGTGTTTGTACGATAGCATGAATGGGGGCTGCCCGGTGTGAGTGTGTGCTTAGTGGCACATCCTGTGCGAGGGGCTCTGTCTAGATTTCTGACCCAGATTTGCTCCCTTCAAGCCGGCTAGAATGAGATCAGGCGAGAGTTGTAGCTTTAGTACATATTTCCATTTTGAAAGTCAGGACACCTGACTGAAGACAGGAGAGGTCTCTTCTTGGATTTCTTTCATAACGAGCAGCACTGTACTTAGGCGCAGTCTCCCCGTGTTGTATGTTTATTTTGATCGTTCATTCACTCTCACATTCTGAAGGAACGAGGGCTGGGCTCTTGTAACCACAAAGCTCAGGCAATGGAAATTTGGGGTTGTATTTTCTTAAAACTATGTATTGCTTTTAACTTATGTTTAATATTGCAGTTACTTGTTGAAAAAATGTGAATAAAATTCATTAATATTACAGGCTGAAACTTCTGTTTTGTGGGAAATAATTCTGATTAGTACATCAGTGGTTGAAGAAAACGGGTGATCGCATTGACTGTTAAGTGGATTTTTCACTAGATGAATGTTTAACAAGATATGTTAGGTACACCCAGGGAAAGACACCTTCCGTGTGTACACTTTGAGTTAGCTCCACGTTGCTCCCAGTCTTCCCCTCACTCCTTCTTACTGTTTTGAAAATTACCACAGTAGTAGTTTGTGGTTAAAATAACTCAAAGAGAAGTATAGAGTAAAAAGTGGAAGTTCCTTTCAATAACACTCCCGTACCAAAATTCTGTACCCCTTCTTAGAGGACAGCAGTGTTAAGTTTGGCGTGTAAACTTCCAGACCTCTTTTCTAGGCACTTATCTGTGGAGGTACATATATACTGTTTTTTTTCCCCCACAAATGTGAAATCATGCTGTACACTTCTGTAAGTTTTTTTCATTTAGTAGCTAAGGGAAAATTTGGGTTCTGGATAAGATGGGGTTAACACATACCCTCCTTTTCTCACCAAACACAGCTATGAAATCTGGACAGGATGAAGGCTCAGCTATTAGAGGGCTCCAAGAACTAAACAGTAACATGCAGATTGGGGAGGAACACCAGAATTCTAAGGACCACTGAAGTGGTGAGTTTACCCGTTTTAAATTCCTCTCTCAGCCTGAACACAAAACACCTCTCCTAAAAACCATCTCTGTAACCTATGTATCAATAAAGACTTTCTTTTTCCCCACAAAAAACAAACAAGTGAACACAGTGGTGCAGAGATACTGGAAAAAGCCTATCTTGACAAACAGGATAGGAGCAGATAAAGCTCAGAGAACGTGGGGGAGATGCCCTGTCTTCCCTCTCCTTTTTTCCGCTTTTCACATAGGAGCCCCCAGGTACTCCCCAGGCTGCAGGTGGGAGCCTGCAGGAGCCTGGAGTCTGAGGGAGGGAACTTCCTCTCCTTTTGGCAGTGCTGGGGCGCCTCACTGGATAGAGTCAAGAGCAGATTGAAGATGACAAAAGATACAGACCAACACAAATCATCCAGTCCAAACAATAGGAAAAAGTTTCTGGGCTGTGTCATAGGAATCAGAGAGGGATGAGAGACAGTGTAGTGCTTTAAAACATCTGCAGAAACAATGGCTAAAAACCTCCCAAGTAAGCTGAGTGAACCTGAAACAGGGTAAATTCAAAGAAATCCAAGCCCAGATACATAACTTCAGAAACTGTTGAAAACTAAAAGACATCTTGAAAGTAGCCAGAGAAAAATGAAAGATTACCTACTGGGGAGCAACAACTTAAATGCCAGTATGTGTTTTCATCAGAAATTATGGAACCAGAAGGAAATGCCACATTTCTTAAAGGGCTGAAAGAAAACAGCTGTCAACTCAGAATTCTATACCCAGCACAATATCCCTCAGGAATGAGGGCAAAATAAAGACATTCTCAGATGAAGAGAATTGATAGCCAGAAGATCTGCTTTTAAAGAAATAGTGAAAGAGTGTGCTTCAGGAAGAAGAGAAGTGGTACCAAAGGGAAACTGGGAACGCTGTGAATGAAAACAACAGTTCTCATATTTGATTTTTTGTCCTCGGTTCCTGAAGCAGCTCCAGAATCATAAAGGTGAAAGGAGTGGCTTGTTATTCATAACAAGCCCCTTTCAGACACACCTTTTGAAGTGACTCTGGAAAGCCACTAAGAGTCGGGGCTGGTTGTCAGGGAAGCCAACTGGGACTAGAGGGATGGAAGTTTCAGTCTCACCTGGGCAGGGAGAGAGGGGCAGGAGACTGAGTAAATCATCACTGGCCAGTGACCTAATCGTCCGTGCTTATGTGATGAAGGCTCTGTGAAAACCCAAGCAGATGGGGCTCATAGAGTTTCCACGTTCATGAACAGGTGGAGATGTGAGCAGAGTGGTGTGCCCGCAGAGCTTGGAAACTGCATTCTTTCCCCATTCCTTGCCCTATGCTTCTCTTCCACATGGCTCTTCTTGAGATACATCCTCTACAATAATGCAGTCATCTAATTGCAAGTAAACTGTTTTTCTGATTTCTGTGAGCTGCTCTAGCAAATTAATCAAACCCAAGTTGGAGGGTCCCAGGAACCTCCAATTTACAGCTGGTTAGTCAGAAGTACTGGTAACAACCTGGACCTGTGATTGGCATCTGATGTGGGGCAGAGGGCAGTCTTGTGGGGCTGAGCCCTTAACCTGTGGGACCTGACACTATCTCCAGGTAGGCAGTGTCAGAATTGAATTGAATTGAATTGAAGGACACACAGCTGGTGTCAAAGAATTACTGGATGTGTGGAAAGCCTGCACTCATCTGGGGTCAGAGGTGGAGTAGTGCTGTAGTGGAGTGTCGAGAGTGGAGGAGACTCACGTGGGGGTGGGCTTTTCCTTGGAACCTAACAACAGAGTTTCCAAATAGACAAGCATCTGTGCTAAGAGTGACTGAGCGTGAGCATGTGAACGTTCGTAAAACCTGGCAGACTCCTATAGGAAGTGTGGCAGACCTCAACCCTACAAAATGACAGAATGCAAGATGAACAAGTGTTCTCTACAGGCACAGGGAAGGCAGCACTATGACAGCAAATAGTGACCGTGCTGGGAAGATTAAGCTGATCTTCAAGGAAGATTGTCCAGAGGCAGAGTATTTGAAGGAACATCTGACATCTGAAAGGAGAACTAGACAAATTTACAATTACAGCTGGAGAATTCAACACTCCTTCCTATCAGCCACAGAACCAGTAGACAAGAATTGGTGAAGACATAGAAGAGCTAAATGACATCATTAATCAAATCACTATAACTGATATTTATAGAACACTATCCAACAAAAGCAGAACACAAAGTTTTCAAGTGCACATGGAACATTCATCAAGACAGTTCATATCCTGTTTATTAAAATAATCTTACATTTAAAATCATACAAAATATTTTTCTGACTATAATAGAATTAAACTAGAAATCAGTAAAGATAGGAAAATCTAAAATCCATTGGAAATTAAACAGCATTCTCATAAATAATCCACCAAAAAGAAGGTCTCGAGAAATTTGAAGATACTTTCAATGGAAGAAAAATGAAACTACAACATATTGAAATTAGTGGGCACAGGTAGAGCAGTGCTTGGACAGAATTTATAGCATTGAGAGCTTATATTAGGAAAGAAAGTCGCAGATCAATAATCCAAGTTTCCAGCTTAAGAAACTAGAAAAGAATGAGCAAAACAAACCCACATCTTAGAGAATGAAGGAAAAAGAGCAGAAATCAATGAAATTAAAAGCAAACAAAAATAAGCCAAAAGCTGTTTCTTTGAAAAGATCAGTAAAGTAGATAAACCTCTAGCAAGTTTGACATAAAAGAACAAGTCACACATTAGCAATATCAGGAATGAAATGTGGTTATCTGAATCTGCATTTCAGTATTAGTGAGGGAAGCATCTTTTTCGTGTTCATCAGTCATCTATCTCTTTGATGAATGGCCTGTATATGTTCTTTGCCAGGAACATATCCTCGACTTGGCAATTTCACTCCTGAGCATTTCCCAGTGTACCCATGTGGGCAGATGTCCTGGCTGAGGGAGTTCACGACAGCGTAGCATCTCGGGCAGATGGGGCAGGGCGGGGGCATTCACATGTTGCCCCCATCAGGAGCTACCTACAGGGGTGGAATGAGGAAAGGAAAGCGCAGGGCAGTCCTGAGCATCTGGAAGACACGGTGGAAGCTGTCTGCTCATGTCTGCACAGGGTTCAGGAAGCAGTCTGGCTGCCTGTGGGAAGGGGACAAAAGGGATCTGGGATGGGATCCCCACTGCCTGAGATCTTTCTGTGTGGCTTCAATTTCAACCTAAAATGCTGGCTCTGTTGACCGTGACAGGTAGTCTGAACCAGTTAAGTTGACTATTTGTGAAAACTAACATCACCATTAATCCATCCTTTATTGTTTTTATGACTTAGGTGTTGACTAGGACCAACCAAGATGACCATTTCTCTTTCACTTGAGGGTTTTGGGAGAACTAGGGGATCCTCCTGGCTCTATGTTGCCTTCTGGTCTTTGGGAGGAGCCCTGGGGGTCGGGACTAAATGGCCACTTCCTGCCAAGAGCCCCTCTCCCACAGCTCATCTTGTTGGGGCTTCTGGTGGCTCCCAACACTGCCTGCTGTGACATCTTCTGTGGGGCTAGTCTGGTCCTTGTGCCCAGCTGAGTCCTCTGCTGTACAACGTCACCCGTGAGAACACCTCCAACAACCATCTTGACGAAACATCCCAAAGGACAGACACCAGACGTGTCCTCAGGTGGAGGCTGCTCCCTGTATCCCAAATCATACCTACATTTGGTAAAAACCTGGAGTTACAGGCTAGTGTTTAAAGCCAACATTGCTCCGGGAAATAAAAAGCAGAAAACAGCATGGCCAGAGTAGAATAACCTGATGGTTACAGATCAAGTAAAAAAAAAAAAAAATTCCTGAGTACGTAATGAAATTTTTCTTTTATTCTTGCTCAAGGACTAAGTTAAATAAACAGAGCAGAGAAGCAGAACAGGTGATGGCCAGTCTGGGTGGAGAGTTTGTTGGCAGACAGTACAGCAACATTGCCACAGTGGATGCATTCCTTAGACATCGGGTCAGGGAGGGACAGGTAAGGCAGGGATCACCCTCCCTGCAGGGTGAGGGACCCGGCCACTAGTACAGACCCACAGGTACACTCTTAACTTCACGAGAGAAATATTTGACTCACAAGCAACCTCGGGACAACTTTAACCACAAAGACAAGAAGGTTTCTGACAAGAGTTCTGAAAAGCACTTGGCATGCATTTGCAGTTTTGCATGTTTAATTTAGAATATTTTCAATTTCTGGAAGGCAGGCACAAAAAAGCAAGTTATCAAACTTGCAAGTTTTTTTTTTTTAATCAAAACATGGTTTCACAGTGATGGAATCAACTTATGTCTCACCTCTAACAATTTAACACTAAAAGTATTTTTACATGTAGAAAATACTCTTACGAGTTAGAAGAACTCTGTATAGTTCTTGAAGTTCCAATAAACATGTGTGTTTAAAATTTCCATAACTTTTGGAAAAAATAAAAGGATTCCAGTCAACAGGAATCCCAGTGCCTTGGCCAGTCACGCTACACCAGTGGACCCCACAGGGCCGCACCCAGGCCTGGGCTGCTTCCTGGAGGTGGCAGCTCCAGCCCCCAGCACATAGGGCCCCTGGGTTGTGAGACAGGCCTAATCCGCTTTGCACCACTGCCAAGGGTCATTTTGAAGGTTAAAGGAGATGTTAAATGTAAGAACACTCCTAAGTTGAAAAAACCGTGATGCCCCTTCAAGGTTTTATTACGGACATTTCAAATGACAGTATTAAAAATGAGGAGTTTGTGAAACTAAAAATCCTCCAGTAATTTCTCAATAAACTGTTTTTTAAAGAAAAAGAGAAAAGTGGGCTTGAAACTCTATGCTTTGATCACAGACACAGTGAACATTGACAGAAGCCCCAGGGCACCGGATTCCTCCAAATGCAAAGGATCATTCTCAAGGCTCAGATAGATAGTGTGAAAATTCAGGTAAAAAACATGTGTGAACAACAGAAATAGAATACAGAATTTAAAAGCTTCAGGTAAAATCATTGCATCTTAAAAGTAGAGCAGGAAAACAAATATTTGCCATTTCTCTACTACGGCTTTGAAAAGACAGCAGTTACTGGGTTTTCAGAGCACTGGCTTCTGTTTCAACACGGGGACTTGTCAACTGTAACGGAGTGTGAGTAGTTAACTGGATTGAGAGATTCAACACATTTCACCCCAAGCGTCTAGGACCCATCCTGCAGTTCCTGGACAGCTGGGCATGCCTAGGCTTGAAAGCAGAGATTTATTGACAAACATATCCTCAGTTTCTTCTCACAACCTAAGCCTAGAGTTCCATCCTTACAGCGGCAGGTCGGTGCAGACAGGGAGCACAGCAGTCTGGACACCTGCTTGTCCGTGGTTGTACCACGAGG
This sequence comes from Camelus ferus, assembly GCF_009834535.1. NCBI lineage: Eukaryota > Metazoa > Chordata > Mammalia > Artiodactyla > Camelidae > Camelus > Camelus ferus. The sequence goes on from NC_045730.1 coordinate 19,843,856, forward strand.
TGTCAGGAGGCCAACTGAGAGGGCAGAGACGTGTTCCCAAGAAATGCTAGTCCAAACAGCCAATCCTGCGACCAAAATAGTAAAGCTCTTAACCCTAGAATATAAAACAAGACCACTGGGTAACTGTGTACTGAAGCCAACAGTCACAAAGGAAGAGACTGCTCTAGGAGTTAAGATTTCAGACAGTTTTGTTACATGTCTTGGAGAAGACAGTTTTGGATTGATGCTTGGATGTCCAAATGTTTTCCCAGGTTTGGGAAGTTCTCAGCCATTATTTCTTTAAATAAACTCCCTTCCCTCCCTCCGTGTCTTCTCCTGGTATTCCAGTGATGATTCCAGCCCTGTAGGCTTTTCATTCCTTTTCATTCTTTTTTCTGGTTGCTTCTATGTCTGGATAATTTCAAATGATCTGTCTTCAAGCTCACCAACTCTTCCCCTGCTCGATCTGGTCTGTTGTTGAAGCTCTGCTTAAATTCTTCCATTCAATCATTACATTCTTCAGCTCCAAAATTTGTCTGGTTCTTTTTTGTTTTCCCTCTCTTTGTTGAACTTTTTATTTTGTTCTTATGGTATTGTTCTCCTGGTTTTGTTAAATTGTTCTATCTGTGTTCTCTTGTAGCTGTCTGAGTATTTTTAAAACAATTATTTTGAACTCTTTGTTGGGGAACTCATGAATCTCTGTTTCTTTGGACAGAGTTACTGGAAGTTTACTGTGTTCCTTTGGCAGTATCATGATTCCCTGATTCTTTGTGATTCCTGAAGCCTTGCATAGGTGTCTGTGCATTAGAAGAAGCAGTCACCTCTTCCAGACTTTATGGACTGACTTTGGTGAGCAAAGACTCCAGCTGTAGGTGGGGGCATGCTGGAGCATGCTGTGACCCAGGCCTGGTGGTGCTGGGTACCAAGAGCAGGGGCGTGTGGTGGTCTGGGGTGGGAGGGATGACGTGTCATTGGCTTAGGCCACTGAGGCTCACAGTATCAGCTGTGTGGCTCTTGGCAAGCACTGTGGGGGGGGGGGTCTCCAGTGGCTGCAAGAGCTGGTGGGCTCCTCAGTGGCACCTCCAGGTCCAGTGGCTGGAGACCAGGGCAGGAAGCAGTGATGGCCAGAGCCGGCGATGTGCACACAGTCAGCTGTGGAGGCCAGCTGCAGGTGCCTGTGCTGTGGCTGTGGCTAGCTGCAGACACAGGCAATGGTGGGGGACGGGGCCAGCAGCAGGGGCCTCAGCCACGCGTGGCTCACAGTGGCTGGGGGGCCCTGGCTGCTGGTATGCTCTCCCAGGGCTACAGAATCTCCCCACAGGCTTGTACACAGCAGTGGAGACTGGTGACAGGGATTGGTCTGGGGGTGTGCCGGTGCACAGCTGGGGGGCTGGCTACAACTGAACCCAGCGGGGGCCTTGGCTTCAGCGTGCACTCCCACGGCCTTGAGGACCAGGCTGGTAGCCTGCAATTAACAGCTGGAAGGGGCTGCCACATGTGTGCACATAGTGGGGGGGTCAGCCGTGGGGGCCCAGGCTGGCATATTGCAGTCGTGTGGCTGCAGAGGCCTGGGCAGGCTGCCAGTGCAGATCGGGGGTTCTGGTGAGGACAGGGGGAGGGTGGGCGGGACTCAGACATCTGCAGCCTGTGAATGGGAGTACCAGGGGGGAGGGGGATGGATAACTAGTGAAAGCTGCTGGGCTCCTTGGCAGAGCTCCTTCCCTTCTTCCTTGTTCACAGCTTGTTGTCAGCTTTGCTGGTCTCTGGCTGAGGTGAAACTGAAGCAGGCCCTTGGCGCAGAGCCCTGCAAGGCTGGGGGAGCTGGTCACTCATCCTCATCTCCCTTTCCAATTTCTTTTAGTAGGGGTGTTCCCTCTTGGTGCTGAGCATTGCCGGCCAGGGGGATGGGATGATGCAGGCAGCACGAAGCTCTTCTTCCCTTTTTGTGTGATCACTCTTGGATTTCTGGCCCACTGTGCTGCCGAAGTGTCCTAAGTGGACTCCTGAGCTCTCCCAGGGATGTGTCTCTTTGTGGATAGCTGTCGATCTTTGTTGAGGGGGATATAGGCTGGTGTCTTCCACCTTGCCATCTTGGGGATGTTGCTTGAAAATGGGCTCTTGGAGTTATGAAAGGAAAGGACTGAGCAAGATCATATGATCACCCTTTGGGAGATTTTGCAAATATCTCCAGGTACTTTAGAAAGACTTGGGGACACAACTGACTCTGATCATCTGTCCTTTCCACAAGCCCTGGAGTCCTTTCCATGTGTCAGGCATTGGGCAAACAGAAGGCAGCCCTTCCCTATAGGGAAGTCTTAGCCCAGGACAGAAGACAAAGACAATATATAGATCAATGTGATCAGAACCAAAAGAAAGGTTAGGACAGCACATGACTGGAGGGTTGTATGTGTCTGTCTATGTCGGGGTGGGAGGAGGTCACTGAAGGCTCGCAGCGGACAGGCTTTATGCTGCACCCTACAGGACGAGGGGCTGCAGCCCGGCAGACTTGGAGAGCCGGGAGGGTGCACTGCAGGTGAGGGAAACAAAATACAGTCCACGCAAAGGCTCAGAAGTGATGAGAAAGCAAGGGGCATTCAGAGAAACACGAGAGTGACTGATAAAAGCACCATTTTCCTCAGGAAATAGGCACAGCATGAGGGCATGTGATGTTTGCTTGTGGCCAGAGAAACCAACAGGATGACTCTTCTGGAAAGGAACGTGATGTGGCGGACTTACCCTGAATTAATCACAACACTCCCTATTCAATGTAAGAGGATTTGAGGGCACCCCACCCAACACACAGAAACTAGCATTTTACTCTCATACAGAGGTAGTGGGTCCTTAAATATCTGGTGAACCTAATGGTCTCTATGGTATTTTGGACTATCAAATACTCAGACATTTATTGTTTGTTTTCTTTAAAATGCTAGTTTCCTTTAAAACGAAATTTACACAAGACATCAAGATGTTAGAGAAAGGTACCATCAGAGCACAGGCTTATCTCCTTTCCAGTCAGTTCCCACAGGTCCGGGACAGTATCCTCCAGCGCGAAGGAGCATATGCTGAGATCACTGCAGGCTGAGCCCGCCTCATACTTGGTTAGTGTTTGGTTAGCCTAAGTTCCGGAGATGCATGGGTCAAAGTTAAATACATTCTTCATACAGACATGTTGAGATCATTGAAACTGAGTGTGCCCATGTTACTGCACCAGTGGGGGCGACACTGAGCACATCTAACAGTCAGTGGGACACTGGCTGTGGGTCATAGGCTGGCTGCCCTGGTGTCCCTGCTGAAGGTACAACTGTCCCCTGCGCCAGGGGACAGAACTTCTGGTACAGTTAGCCACACACTGAGAAATCACTTCCCATAATACTGTATGAGAGATGTGCATTTTTTTTCTTTTTTTTCGATGGAGGTACTGGGGACTGAACCCAGGACTTTGTGCATGCTAAGCATGCGCTCTACCACTTGAGCTACACCCTCCCCCTGCGTTTAGTTTTTTCAATACATGCCAGAAAAACCTTATATAATTGCAAGAACAACAACAAAAAAGAACATTCTTGGCTCGTAAATAGTATCTTTTAAGAAGTTCCCAATGGTATGTCGATTATATAAAATTAAAAAAATACATTCTTGTCAGAGATGCACACTGAACTATTTTTGGGTGAAATGACAGATGTTTTGGATGCTTTCAAATACTACAGTGTAATACAAGTGGAGCAAAGGTAGATTAAAACAAGACTGGCATACTGTAGACATTGTGGACGCTAACTGATACAGGGGTTCTGTGTGTTCTTTTCTCCATATTTGTGTATGTTTGAAAACTCCATACTAAAAAAAAGAAAACAATATAAATGCTATTTTAAAAGAAAAAACAAAGTTTCCCTGATCACATTACTTTCTGGCATTAAGCAGTGTTTTCTAACCTTAGAGGGCGATGGCTGCCCACTCAGTCACCCCTCTTCCTGATCTGGCAACTTGAGTGTTCTCAGATAAATAACTCTCTCTAAAATTCTAAAAACAATTCCTTAAAGTTAATACAATCAGGCTGTAACCAAGCAAAAACTGGGACAAACTCAGACTGTATGCATGTGACTAGGTAGTTTGATTAGTAAGAGAAATCACTTTATAATCAGAGCAAAAACATTATTTAAAATTCACAGGTGTTTTAAAGCCCCTTCAATTTTCCCCTCCAGAAAAAGGAAGAAAAGCACAAATTTGACAGAAAATGAAGAACCATGTGCTGTGTCACAGTATGCCTTACAAACCATTTAAGTCACTAATTTTAGCATCAGATTCTTCACTCCGAAAAATGTTGACCTGCTAGGAGTCAATGTTCTTACAGATTTCAGAATCTCTTACATAAGTCACAAGTAATGTGTTTTCAATAAAACCACTATAGTTTCCCAAATTGTGATGTTTTCCTTTTCACTTAAATGCTGGACTGTGAAAGAATAAATTGCCACCGCAAGTCTAAATGCAGTCTAGAATCTCTCTTTAGGAAGACTGAAAAATGCTCTTCTAGAAATGCAAATTAAGAGCATCCTGAAAAACGTACTAAGTTGTGGGAAATGGACACAGAACTTTTGCTACTAGAGGTGTCTGTTCTATGTCTCTGGCTCCTGCACAAAGCTCCTAACAACCTTGGCATTTCCTGAGTGATGATTTCCTCTTAAGCAGAATTTATACTAGTGAGTTGATTTCTGGAAAGCCTCAGGGTGTGAGAAAGGTCACCAGAAAGGTCAAAGGATTAGAGGGTGGGAACTGACCTCAGGGGAGAAGATTAAGCTCTAGAAAAATTCTTCAACAGCAAGATTTGACGAGCTTCTGAGCTTCTGGGTTGGTAAAGAGGAACATGTGGTGTGCTGGGGGGGTGGCACATCCCCAATTCCATGGGGACAGAAGCTCCTGTGCTCAGGACCCTTCCAGACCTGGCCCTTTGTATCTCTTCATCTGGCTGTTCATTTGTACCCTTTAATATCCTTTGTAATAAGCTGGTAATCTCACAAGTAAATTGTTTCTCTTTGTTCTGTGAGCTGCTTTAGCAAGTGAATTGAACCCAAGTAGGGGCTCATGAAAATGTCTGATCTACAGCTGGTTGGTCAGAAGCACAGGTGACAACCTGGACCCGTGATTGGCACCTGAAATGTGTGTGTCTGGTGGTGGGGAGGGTTGGGGGTGCAGATTTAGCCCGGAACCTGTGGGAGCTGATGCCATCTCCAGGTAGATCGTGTCAGAAGAGGACTGCAGAACACCCATCTGGTGTCTGAAGAATCAGAGAATGGTTGGCGGTGGTGGATAACACCCCAGGGACCAATACCACGTGATGTCCCCTCTTCCATTTTCCCTGAAGGCCTTGATAAGAACCACCATGGTTTGGTTCTCTAGCAACTTTTATTGGTCAAGGGGCACGGAATTATATGCAGTACCCGTGGTTTCATTAACAGGCTCATTATAAACCAACTTAACATTTATCTTATTTGAAACTTTTTTGCTTTTGAATAAACTGATGTGGTCAAGTGGACATGCTCCTAACCCAGGCAAAAAGTTGTTCGAAATTGAGCGGCTTGCAAACCTACTGTCAATGAGACACCGAATGAAATGTTCTTCCAGTGAGATCCAAGAAGTAGTTCAGTCTGAGAACCTGCTTCATATTCTAACTTCTCCAAATCAAATATTCAAGACAGAAGAAGAGCAAAATTAAAATATCTAACAGGACAACATTCTGATGCTTTTATCCAAGTCACTTCCTGGAGTCTACGTGCTGCTGTGCTCTGTTGATTAAAATAACAAATTAAAGCAACAGGCAGCTTCTAATGAAAAGGTAATGGAATTTATGCAGTTAAGAAGTTGCAGTGGAAGAACATATAAAAGGTAAAGAATGCTTTTTTTAACCTTTCAGCTTTAAATAGTACTGTATTTTAACTTTAAAGAAAAGTGCTATTATATATTTTTTGCATTAACATTTTAAAACATTAGAACAAGTCTTTGTAATACAATATGTATTAGACTTCAATATACCTCATGTGAATTAAAAACAGGTCGACTTGATAACTGTAGTAAGGCATTTAAGTATTCAGCAACAGCTATACGGAAATTCCTTAGTGGCATCCCTTTGATATTAACTTGATTTAGTGGGTTTCCTTAAAATGAACACAAAATGATAAAAGCCTTAAAAAGAGGCAGTGATGCTCTAATACTGGACCCCAGAAAAAGCACAGTGGCCAACAACGTGTTTTCCGACAGGGAGCCCATAGAGCTCAGCAAGCCGGGATAGGCGAGCAGCTCCCAGTGGTGTGGTTTATCTACTGCATTTACAAGTCGCTGAGAGTAGAGTCGGTTGCCTAGTAAGCTTGGTTAAAGGTACCGAGTCCTCACTGCTGATCACGGCACCTAAGACAGAGCAGGTACCCAGCTGGACTTCCTGAACTGATCTGGATGAAGATGCCTTAAAAGCAGGAGAATGTAAGGCTCAAGGGAAATCTCCATTCTTCATTTTATTTCAGCCTATGAGTAATTACCGATCTAATATTTCAAGTGTAGCTCACGTAAACGCCTTGTGGACTGTGGTCAATGTAATTAACTAAGCACTGCACTGGCCACCAATTGCCAGTTTTTGAGTATCAGGTTACAAATAGAACCAACTGTGCAATATAACCGACTTGATGATCAAAGCACATCTCACAGTTAATAGATTTTAGTTCATATGATTAAAAAAATAAAATATTAGACTGCATTAATGCAACTTTTTATCATATCATACATCAGAAACCATGCTGTGGAGATGTACTGGACTAGCATATATACAGTACAGAGCCAGGAGTCAAACCAAAGGTGGAAGGGAAAATACGGAATGGAACATTTTTACATATGTGTATACAGTTAATGGTCTTGTCCAGTGACATGGATTTATTATACGGTTTGCTGTACCACATCTACTAGCTTGCATAACACTCCAAATTATTTTTTTCACACAAAGATCTACTTCTGTATAAAGTAGAAAAAGATGGTGGTAAAAAACTTCTTCTTCAAGCTCCAACAATTGTGTCCCAAATACCACTGTCCAAACACCTAAAACAAATTAAGAATAATTTAGAAATATTCATGACAATAAATGTACAAGCAAACACAGCTTATATTCACAAAGGGAATTCATCAGGGACTGCTTCCAGCTTTTATTTAAACTTACCTATGCCTGTTAGATAATGTTGACCACACATACAAAGTCCACTGTGGTAAATGGGGAAAAGGAGGCAGCTTTACAAAGTTAAAATCTCCATCTGTAATTTTTATAAATGAGCATTAGCTACAGGCACATTCGTTTAGACTTCAGTTAACGCAAGGAAGACTCCTCAGTTCTATAAAGGCAGAAGATCCAGAGGAATGTCTGACTCAGTCACTCTCATCAACTACAGCCTTGCCCTTCTTTTTGAGCAAGAACATAAGGATTTCCTATAAACAGTCCAAGCAGAATATCTAACTGCCTTTTTAATTGGTAAGGCTGGGTTTAATCCAGCATTTTGCTTATTGTTTTGTATTTTTCCCACCTGTTCTTTATGCTTTCCCCCCTCTCTTTTTCTGCCTACTTTTGAATTATTTAGATTAATCAGGTGTTTATTCCATTTTAATTCCTATGTTGGCTTAACAGCCCAAACTCTCTGTTGTGTGATTTCACTGGTTTCTTTAGGATTTTTTTTTTAGACCATTTTAGGTTCAAAGCAAAATTGAGAATGGAAAAGCACATAGATTTCCCATGTACCCCGTCCCCTCACACATAAATAGCCCCCCTATTACCAAGAACCCCGCCAGATTGATGTGTTTGTTACAGGCGATGGACCTACACTAATGCATCTCAATTACCCCAATTCCACAGTTAAATTACAGTTCACTCTTGGTGTTGTATGTCCATGGGTGATGTGGACGTACAGTATGTGATGACACGTATCCATCATTATAGTATTATACAGAGTACTTTCACTGTCCTGCAAATCCTCTGTGCTCTGTCTACTCACCCCTCCCATCCCCAACCCCTGGCACCTCTGGTCCTTTCACTTTCTCTATAGTTCTGCCTTTTCCCATGTCATACAACTGGAATCATACAGTATGTAGCCTTCTCAGGTTGGCCTCTTTATCTTAGTAACATGTACTCATGGTTCCTCCATGTCTTTTCATGGCGTGATCCCTCATTTCTTTTTAGTGCTGAAAAATACTCCATTCTCTGGATGTACCACAATTTATTCATTTGCCTTCTGAAAGACATCCTGGTTGCTTGCAAGTTTTGGCAATTATGAATAATGCTGCTGTAAACATCTGTGTGCATGTTTTTGGGTGGACATAAGTTTTCAGCTCCTCTGGGTCAATACCAAGGAGTGAGATTACTGGCTCATACAGTAAGGATATGTTTAGCTTTATAAGAAAATGCCCAACTGTCTTCCAAAGTATCTGTACCATTTTGCATTCCCACCAGCAATGAACGAGAATTCTCGCTGCTCCACGTGGTCACCAGCATTTGGTGTTGGCAGTGTACTGGATTTTGGCCATTCTAATAGGTTTGAAGTGGGATCTCATTGTTTCAATTTGCTTTTTCTTTGATGACATATGATGTGGGCCCTCCTTTCAGACATTTACTGTCATCTGGGTATGTTTTTTGGTGAGGGTCTGTTAAGATCTTTAGCCCATCTTCAAACTAGGTTGTCTGTTTTCTTACTGTTGAGTTTTAAGAGTTCCCCGTATATTTTGGATAACAGTCCTTTATGAGCTATTTCTTTTGCAAATATTTTCTCCTCATCTGTAGCTTGTCTTCTAACTCTCTTTTGCAGAGTGGAAGTTTTTACTTTTCATGAAGTCTAACTTATCAATTATTTATTTCACAGATTGTGTCTTTAGTGTTGTATCTAAGAAGTCCTCACCACACCCAAGGTCACCTACATTTTCTCCTATTTTATCTTCTAGGAGTTTTGTATTTTACATTTAGGTCTATGATCCATTCTGAGTTATTTTTGTGAAGGATATAAGGTCTGGTATCTTTTTTTTTTTTTTTTTTTTTTTTTGGTGTATGACTTGTTTTAGCACCACTTATAAAGAAGACTATTTTTGCTTCATTGTATGCCGTTGCCCCTTTATCAAACATCAGCTAACCGTGTGGGTGTACCTCTGGGCCCTCTATGCTGTTCCACTGAGCTATGCGTCTGTTACTTCACCGACACCGCACTGCCTTGATTACTGTAGCTTTACGGTGTGTTACAGTTTCGTAGTGACGGTCCTTCAATGTTGTTCTTCTCTTTTAACACTGTGTTGGCTATTTTGGCTCTTTTGCTTCCTCTCCACATAAACTTTAGAATCAGTTTGGTTTTCCTCATATATTGTCAGAGTCCTACCTAAGTATTTCCTTTCTGGGGGGTGCTAATGTAAATGGTATTGTGTTTTTAATTTCAAATTGCATTTGTTCATTGCTGGTATACAGAAAAGCAATGAGCTTTTATATGTTAACTTTGTATCCTGCAAGTGTGCTAAATAATCACTTACATAGGAGTTTGTGGATTCTTTAGGATTTTCTGCATAGATACTCTTGTCATCTGCAACAAAGTTAATTTCTTCCCTCCCAACCTGTATACTTTTTATTTCCTTTTCTTATTGCAATGGCTAGAACTTGAAGTATGATTTTAAAGAGAAATAGTAAGAGGGGACATCCTTGCCTTGTACCTGATATTAATAGGAAAGCTTCCACATTCTCACCATTAAGTATGATGTTAGCAGTAGGTTTTTTGTAGACTTTCTTTGTCGAGAGAGTTTTCATCATGAATGGATGTTGGATTTTGTCCAGTGATTTTTCTGCATCTCTTGATGTAACCATGTGGTTTTCGTTTTTGAACCTGTTGATGCGGTGAATCACACTAAGTGATTCTGGAATGCTGAACCAGCCTTCCACACCTGGGACAAATCCCACTTGGGAGTGGTATGTAATTCTTTGTATACATTGTTGGATTCAACCTAGTATTTTGTTGAAGATTTTTGCATCTATGTTCATGGAAGATACTGGCATGAAGTTTTCTTTTCTCGTAATGCCTTGGCCTGGTTTTGGAATGAAGGTAATTCTGGACTCACAGAATGAGTTAGGGAGAACCTGGCTCCCTGTGCTGTTTTCATTCTGTGAAAGAGATGGTAGAAAATGGGTATAATTTCTTCCTTCAATGTTTGATAGAGTTCACCAGTGACCCATTTGGGCCTGGCGCTTTCCATTCTGGGGGGTCATTAATTACTGGCCCACTTTCTTTAATAAATACAAGCCTATTCACATTGTCTGTTTCATCTTGTGTGAGTTTTGGCAAATTGCGTCTTCGAAGGATTGGGCACAGAGTTATTCACAGTAGTCCTTTCCTTTCCTTTTAATGTTCATAGAATCTGCTGTGATGTCCCCTCTTTCATTTCTGATATTAGTAATTTATATCTTTTTTTCCTTAGCCTGGCTAGAGTCTTACTGATTTTATTGGTCTTTTTCAAAGAACCAGCTCTGGTTTTATTGATTTTTCTCTATTGATCTCCTGGTTTTAATTTCATTCATTAAAAAAAATTCTATGTATTTATTATTGTATTATTTAATTATTTTATTTTGGCTGAGGGGAGGTCATTAGGTTTACTTATTCTTAGAGAAGGTACTGGGGATGGAACCCAGGCCCTTCTGCGTGCTAAGCATGTGCTCTGCCACTTGAGCTACACCTTCCCCCAATTTCATTCATTTCTAATTCTTACTATTTCTTTTCTTCTGCCTACTTTGGATTTAATTTGCTCTTCTTTTTCTGGTTTTCTATGGTGGACACTTAGATGATTACATTTAGATCTTCCTTCTTTTCTAATATATACATTCAATGCTATGTATTTCACGCTAAGCACTGTTTCTGTTGAATTCGCCCCAAATTTCGATAAGTTGTGTTTTTCCCTTTCATTCAAAATATTCTCATATTGCTACTGAGATTTTTTCTTTGACCACTGTTACTCAGAAGTGTGTTGTTTAATCCTCATGTATTTTGGATTTTCCAGTTATCTGTCTGTTGCTGATTTCTAGTTTACTACCACTGTGGTCTGAGAGCAGACACTGTATGATTTCTATTCTTTTAAATTTGTTCTGGTGTGTTTTATGGCCTAGACAGTGGTCTATTTTGGTAAGGGTTCCACATAAACGTGAGAAGAATGTGTAGTTCACTGTTAAGAATATCTAACTTTTAAGTATACAGTCCCCTCTCCTTTTCGTAATGTAGCTGCAAAAAGCAATGGCAACCCCTACGGTTAAAGCTGCAGAGCTCCAGGAGGTGACCAGAGCACGAGGCTGGGGGCAGCAGAGATGCTGCGATGTGGCACCTACCTGGCGCTCCCATACTGCTTCAACAGCCACACTCCTGAGCGCTCGGGGCCTGTGCGTGGCGAGGGGACCAAAGCTGCCTCAAGGCCGCAACTCCGTACTGGATACCTGAGCCCATTTGTTCTGGGTCCAGCTCACCTGAGGACCAAGCAAGTCTTTAGAAAAAGTTTTCATGTTTCTGTGAGCCCCAAAACACATTAAGTGAAAAAAGCAAAGTGCAGAACACTGCATACAGACACCATAATTTTGAATAAAGAGGTAAAAAATATACATGTTTGCTTGTGAGGGCATAAACATATCTTCAGAAGGATACATAAAGAACTGATAATTATGGCTGACTTCAAGAAAGAGTTCTAGATGGCTTAGGGGACAGGAAACGGGGGAATGGAGGGTGACTTTCACTGTATCCTCTTCTGTACTTTCTGAATTTGGAATTATGTGAACATATTATGTATACAAAGATTAATTTAAGAATTAAACCATAAAAATACCATCTTTCACTTATGAGACTGGTAGAGACCCAAGTATGATAATAAACCCTGAAGGCATGGCTTTAGTGAAATAAACACCTTCATTCATTACTAGTGGGACGATAAACTGCTACAATGTTGATCGGAGGAATCTGACGGGCTCTACCTAAATTCCAAATGCTTATGTTCTTTGACTCAGTGATTCCATTTCTGGGAATTTATCCTACACACACAGTCACATGCAGGTGAAATGATATATAAAAAAGGTTATTTACTGCAATGTTGTTTGCAACAGCAAAATACTGGCAACAACCCAAATGTCCAAAGCAGACTGCTTACATTATGGCACTACACACAGCGGAATAGTACACACACGCTGTGTGTATGTGTATATCAGCATGTATCTGTAGATGGAAGTCTCTGCATACTGATTTGTAATGATTGGTAGGTATAATAAATGCAGAATTTATAGTATGCTTTTATTTAAAAAAAAGGGGGAGAAAAAGCAATGGTTTTTGAATCATATGAATATACTGCCTATTTAGAAATTTTAAATTAAAAAGTACTGCTGAAGAATTCTAATTTATATTCTCACAGTTTTTCACCAGATGTCATTATGATTTTGATGACATCAGAAGAAAAAGACCTTGAACGTTTTGTGTGAGTTCACTTCCATGCATGATATTCACAGATGCAATATTAAAGTAGGAAGGTCATTTAAATGAAACCTCATGTTGAGCTTAATATTACTCAAGATCTTGCCAATTTTAATGATAACCATTTATGCTAGAGTCCTTAAAAATCAGTTTTGTACCAAGTTGAGTAGATTTTTTTATTGTTGTCTTCAGATCAAAAGAGCACAGAGGGATGCAGAGTCCCTTCTCCTGCAGACCAGCCCTCTGTCTGGGCCTGAGGCTCTCCCGGGTACCTCTCCAAGCCCCCGCTTCTGTCAGCCCCCCTCCCACCCTTCTCTCCTTTCCCTGCCTCTCTCTTCTCTCCCAGCATCTTCGTAACTTCTTCCCTTACTGGAACCTCTCACTTTCAGTTAACCGCCTGCACCCTCGTCCTCCAGGGTGGGGCCTACACTTCCTGCCTCCTCACCTCTTCCTTGTGCTCAGTTGCACTACTTTCATCTTTCTGCTGGCAAAGATGACTGGTGACCTTCTCCTACCCACCCCAAGAAATATTTTTCAGCTTAGGTCTTAGCTGATGAGACTTTATTGCATGTGGTAATGAACGATCCTTTGGCTCAAGTTTGGCTGAAGTGACACCCACCTTCCTGGCTCTTGTCACACATCTCTGACCTTTTCCAACCTTCTCTCCTTCATCCTCAGTCTCCAGGGTCTCGCTCTGGGTCACTGCTCTTCCGTCTCCACTGATCTCTGGGTGATCACATTCCTCCCAGAGTCTCAAGTAGTCCCATATATTGATGGCTCCCAAATGGGTACCGGCAGCCCGGAATCCTCCCCAAAGCTGACCAGATACCTCCACGTGTTTGTTCCAGTGAGACCACCAAGGGAACACACCCTACACAGAACCATCTTTATTCCCTGGAACTGGCTTATCCTCTGGCTTTGCCATCTCTTTACTGAGTTACTCAAATGTGACCTCAAGTGTCGCTTCTCCTCCCTTCCTGACCCCACTTCTCTCTCCTCCCCAAGGTCAACTGCCCTGCTTTGCTGTTTACTGACCATCATGATGCCCCTGCCAAAATTCTTCCTAAATCCATCTGTATCTCTTCATCTCTACTGCCACATCCTTGTCAAGGCTTTCATCGGTCATCAGTTTTTGGAGTTCTCAAACACGCCCTCATTGGTACCCTGGCCGTCAGCCCTGTTATTCCTTCAGTCTGTCCTTGACAGAACCGCCTACAATGATCTGTCTCCAATCACAATCTGACCACGTCACTCACTGCCGACCACCCGTGGGGCTTCCCATCCCCACAGCAGGGGCTCTCAGGCTTCCATGGACACCAGGATCAATCACATGAGAAAGCTTTTAAAGATGCTGATGCCTTGGCCATACATCAGCCCAATTAACTCAGCATCTCAGAAGTGGGGCCTGGAATTCAAATTTTTATGCACTCCAGTGACTCTAGCATTTGGCCAGGGTGGAGACTCAGTCGCCCACGAGGTCAAGTTCCAGACCCCGGGTCACTATCACTGGCCTGGCTGCTGCCTCTCTCCGATCCTCCTTCCCACCATTCCCCGCCGAGTCCTTCTGTTCCTTCAACTTTTCTCCCAATCTCAACTCATGCTGGGCCCTCTTGGGTCTAACCCTCCTCCTCACCCCCTTGCCCGGCCCCTCCTCACATTTCGAAAGCCCGAGCTCAGCCACCACCTCCTTCTGGAAGCCCCTCCTGACATCATCTCCTGAATAGGCAGGTTCTCCATCCTTGTGTGACCCCAGATTCCGTGCACTGCTCAATTTTCATATCAACCACACCGTATTAGAATTATCTTTTGATTGTTTCCCATGAAAGACAGTTTCTTGAGAACAAGGATTGTGGTTAATTCATTTTTGTATCCCTGGACCTGATAAAGAATAGGCATCCAGGTATTTGAGTGAATCAATTAAAAACTGAATGTCCACATACAATTTTGGTGATATTTAAATAAAAATCAGCTTTAATAAATGACAACTACGTATTATTTTGTCAGCTGCCTAAATCAGGGTTATTTTAAATTCATTTTTACTGAAGCAACAAATACAACAAGACAGAGTACTACTGAGGTATGCTGTTAGCGTCAGAAATAAATTCTCGGTGGGGAGGGGATAGCTCAAGTGGTAGAGTGCATGCTTCAATCCCCAGTACCTCCTCCAAACAAGTAAACTACCTCCCTCCCTCCACCAAAGAAAAATTAAATTAAATTAAAAAAATATTCTCCACAATGCCCAATCCACAGCCAGCATCATCATGCAATGTACCTGTAACTCACTTAATATCACCCAGCTCACCCCCCGCCATGACACATGACCACTGGCCCAGCGGAGTCAGCGAGGTGTTGCAAGCGCGGGGACAAAGGTCCAGTCTTCCTTAAGTGATGGATACAAAAAAGGCTGTGGTTCTAAAAGCAAACACCGCCTGACACCCTGATGGCCTGCCCTCTGCATCAGTGGGACTGAGGAAGCCACTGGAAGAGAGAGGTGGGCTCTCCCCTCAGCCACATGGACAAGACCTTCAAACCCATAACTGGCAACTGCAGGTTGGCAGGTGTAGAGAGAACATTCTTTGACCAAATTGTTCCTGGAAATACTGAAAATGGATACTACTGAGCCAGGGAGTGAAAGAGGCTGAAGAAAAGTTTATGAATGGAAAGTGTTTTACCTGATTCAATTTTGTTAAGTATTTTTCTGGCACATTGTACAAAGGCCTCTTCTGCATTCTCCCCTGTGAGGACACTTGTTTCCAAAAACATCAGCTCTAAAACTGACAACAAACAAAATACGAAGCCATATTTAGATGACAGCCACAACTATTCAATTAATAACAGCCTGTTTAGTATTTTCCTGGAATAGCAGGCGAAATAGAATTATTACTTAAAACCATTATTTCTGCAAATATAAAATCAACAAATGTCAAAAATGTTTTTAAATATTAGAAGAATTCTAACTTTTTCTGAAAAGTAACTAGTATCTTGTGCCAGCACTTAAAGCTTTTGAAGAAACTAAGCAGGCACCAATGCTGAGTAACTAAGCAAAGCAAGCTGGCTGAAACCGCCCTGTGGTCGATATGAAATAAAGTAGCAACTTCCTTCTCCAATCACCTTCACGTCACCATAAATACAAACTACAGGTGCTCACACTTTGGGGGGACTACATGGCCGTGTGACGTCCTGACAGTGAAGGGATGTTGTATGAACAAATACTCTTCTGACCATCAGGTGGTCACTCACTACGGTACAAAGCCCACTCTCCTTGCTTTTGTGAGCTAACACAAGCTCTCTAGACACTTCTTTCTTACTTGTAAAGATCAGGTTCATTTAAATGACAGATAAATTCCTTTTGAGCTTCAATATTCTAAGCTTGCATGCTTCTAAACAGCTTCTTTACAAACTCATTTTTTAAAAAATTTACTGGAGTACAGTCAGTTACAATGTGTCAGTTTCTGGCATACAGCACAATGTCCCAGTCATGCATATACATACATATATTTGTTTTCATATTCTTTTCCATTAAAGGTTATTATAAGATATGGAATATACTTCCTTGTGCTGTACAGAAGAAATTTGTTTTTTTAAATCTATTTTTATATATAATGGCTAATATTTGCAAATCTCAAACTCCCAAATTTATTCCTTCTCAGCCCCTTTCCCCCAGTAACCATCAGATTGTTTACTGTGTCTGTGAGTCTGTTTCTGTACAAACTCATGTTTTTATCCCATGTGTTAATTTTCTTAGCAGAAAACCAGTTAATCTGCAAGAGTATAATTTGGCAGCCCCAGAGTCCAGTTAAAAATTGATATCAGGATATTTTAGTTCTTGACTGGCTCTAAAGATTAAAGTAATTTTAAAATGTCTGAATTCTTACTCTGCTATCTATAAGCAACTACTAATTTTATGTATCACCCTTATGTATTTCATAGAGAAATTCAGACAAGTTTCAAAGGCAACTATAGTCAAGTGACTTAAAATTAATGTAGTAAAATAAAGCCAGTAAGTCCAGTATTTCTTCTACCACTTCCCTTTCTATTTAGATCTAGTATTTCACCAACTTAGCTTCAAATTACATTTTAAAAAGATGACATTGGGGGGAGGGTACAGCTTAGTGGCAAAGTGCATGTCTAGCATGCACAAGATCCTGGGTTTGATTCCTAGTATCTCTGTTTAAAAAAATAAACAAATAAATAAATATAAAATTACCTTCCCCATTTAAAAAACTTAAAAAAAGAAAGATGACACCATCTGATTAAGGCCTTTGGAAATTACTGTGATAAATTTCACTTGAAACCAAGACCTGTAACATTCAGAAATCCTGGACTGAAAAGTCATTACAGAACACTAAGACATCT
Source organism: Camelus ferus (assembly GCF_009834535.1). Classification (NCBI taxonomy): domain Eukaryota; kingdom Metazoa; phylum Chordata; class Mammalia; order Artiodactyla; family Camelidae; genus Camelus; species Camelus ferus. The sequence goes on from NC_045730.1 coordinate 19,860,673, forward strand.
GCTTTTATCATTATAGTAACTTTTGTAGGCAGAATGCAATACAGTGAAAATGTGCTAAGTAAGTCTAAATTTACAGTAAGAACAAGAGGAAGTTCCACATTTCCTAAATATAGTTTCATCTTAAAACTCCAGTAGAGGTAACAGGTGAGAAGTCACTTGCCATTCTCTTGAGCAAACCTGGAGGCTTCCAAGAAAGTGACTTCCCGATCGGCGTCCAGGTCCTTCTTGTTCCCACAGAGGATGATCACGATGTTCTGACTCGCTAGCATTCTGGCATCTGTTAACCAATTAGTCAGCACATTGTAGGTTTCTCGGCGGTGTAATATAAGATTGTGGAAACAGTACATGTATTTTATAAAGCTAGCAGCTCTTTCCAGTCATTCACACTACTCACACCACTTTCAAACACACGGGGCAATGCCAGCAAACTTGAAGGGAACTCAGACAACCTGAATGCCCCGAGTGTGCTCCACACCCACACAGTTTGTTTCACTTTGTTTCCAGGAGAATGAGACCGGGAGTCAGACAGCTGTGGTCTGTTGTTTGCCCAGTTGGGGTACAAAAGGAAACAGACGTTGCTCCCTTCACTTTACAGTATTTATGGAGCTCTTAGTACGTGCAACATGGTGAGGGACACCTGAGAGCTCACCTCTGCCACTCAGTGAATCCCTGCAACATGCTGGTATTCTGTTTCCCAGGAAGTTATCACCTGGATTCTTTGTAAGGGACTCTATGACATAGATTCTGATTATCTCCCTTTTCCATGAGACTCCCGAGGCCCAGAGAAACTAAGTTGCCCAAAGTCACACATTGGGCCAGTGGCAGAGCCGGGATTTGACCAGGTCCATCCGCCTTCTGGACTGTTTTCGGTCCGTGTATATCTAGGGCCAGTTTCCTCTGCTGGTGCACTCTGATGGTGCGGCCTCACACTTGGGCAGGTGGAGCCCTTCAGCCCCAGGCAAGAACGGCAGGGCTGCCCGCCTTCTCGCCAGAGCCCCTCATTCTGAACACAGGCCAGGTGTGCGACAGACACCCTCTCACTGGACAAGCGTCTTCCCGGAAGGAGCCCCCAGATGACAGTTCAGATGACATATTTCAGAGGTGGTGCTGGTGAACACTGAGATCAGCACCGACTGATGGGATTCCTTCGAGGATGGGGACATTCTATGATCTGCACTGTCCAATACAGTGGCCACCAGCTGCAGGTGATTTCTGAGCACTGGGAATAGGGTAAGTGAGACCAGGGAGCTGAAAATTTAATTTAATTTTATTTGCGATCGCTGCAGTGATAGCTACACACAGGATGGTGCACTCAGATCCTTCTATGTGCCAAGAGCTTTATACTAACCAACTTGACCGCCCAGCAGCCTCACGAGTCTCGCACGATCATCGTTACTCCACAGACAAGGAAGCTCAAGTCCAGTCAGAGCGCCCTGTCTGAGGACACCACACAGTGACCAGGCGTGAACCCAGGTGACCTAAACCTAAGCCTGTGCTTGATGGATGACAATTACTTCTAATAATTTACCACAAAGGAAAACCCTAAGTTTCTCTGTTTGTTTGTTCTTTGGGCTTTTTTTTTTTTTTCGCAAACCTTAAGGAAAGTGTCAAAACATCATGTTAAGAAATACAGTGAAACACCATGGATGCTTCATCTATCTAAAACCTTGGGAACATCCCTCTTTACGTGGTAAAGTAGTGGCGGGTTCAAAAACCTCCAAGACTCCCCGTAAAAGGGCTGTGGGGCTCTGGACTCCCAGCCATGCCCACTGCCCCCCCACCCCCCCACTGCTGATGCCCAAAGCATCCCCTGCAGGGAGGCGCGGACCCAGGGAGCAGCGGCAGCGCCTCTTCCGGGGGCTCCTTACCTGGTGATGTCGTAGATGAGGAGGGCCCCTGCCGCACCTCTGTAGTAACTCTCGTCACAGACCTGGAAGAGTTACACACTTTTACTTTCAGCCAGAGCCTGGACTCCTGAGCACCATCTGCTCATACAAAAGCACCTGTTTTTGCCTTGAAAACCACAATACAGGGGCAGATGTTGCTTTAAAGAGAAATGATTCAGGGTCACCTGAAAGTATGCATGATGAGCTATTCCACCTGAAATCGTGTCACAGAAACGACAGGGAGGTGGGGACGTTCAGCTGGGACAAGTATGATATTCCCTAAAGGGTAGATGAAGCTCTTCTGCAGAACCGAAGGCATCTTTGAGAACTTACAGGGCGGGCAGAGAGGCTCACAGAAGCTGCATGGGCCCTGGGCGCTCAGCAGTCCCCCTCTGCTGGCTCGGGGGTCCTGTGTCTTCCCCCCGGGGAGAGGGAACCTCCTCCCAGACTCCACAGCCGCACTGTCCTGAGCTCCCTTCCTCCCGCCCCTCACCTGTTTCTAGAGTGCCCGAATATATCTTGTCCGGGTCCACAATTTCCAGGATTTTTCTTTCAGTAACACATTTTCTCCCCTGCAGCACGAATCTCTGTTTGTTACATTTTTCCCACTAGCAAAATCAAATTTGCTCCGGCACCTCCCATCTTAAAGAACAAGGTAGGAGGCGTGATTCCCCGCTACTGTTCCATCACTTGCTCTTTCTGACACCCAACCTTCCCCAGAGCTGCCTGACCAGTGCCCCTCCCTCCCCCCCAGCCCCTGCCTCTCTGCTCCTCCCACACAGCTGGTCCAGGTCATGCAGCAACATGGATCCAAACCCAGTGCACCTGTCCTCCCCACTCTGCTGCTGCAGCAGCCCCTCTCCCGGCCTCTTCCTCCCTCACCAGCTACTCTAGATCATTCCTCTGAATCTGCCCTGTTGCTACCAGAGTTCCTTCGCCTGGTCTGGGGTCTGGTACACTTTTCTACCAATGGTCCTGACTCAGATTTAATCCTCAGCTCAGACTACATCTGTAAGATCCAACCGCCACTACCCCGGCATCTCCATGTGACCACATAATGAACATCTGTAAGATAGAACCCTGGTTCCCAGCCTCCAGGTTCCTCCTGGCTGGGGGTGGGGTGAGGGGTGGGGAGATCCCACCATCTACTCTGTTTATAATCTCTGCTCGGAGCCTCCATGCCTCTTCATGCCCATCTCCATACTGGGTCCATCAGTCAGGACCTGTCTCACCAATAGTTCACGCTCCACATTGTACACGTCTCTCCATCCTCACCAGCACTGTCCTAACCCATGCCACCAGCTCTCTGCCTAGACCCCTGCAGGCACCTACAGCTGGTGTCCCCGCTGTCACTTGTGACCATCAGTCTATTCTCCAGAGCAACAAAAGTCCTCCTCAAGGTCTACAAGGCTCCTGTGCTCCGGAATGGGGCAATGGTCAGTGACTTAATCGCTTTTATCAATCATGCTGCAATCCAAAACCTCCATAAGAGGTCCTAGGCAATGGGGCTCAGATAGCTTCTGAGTTCGTGAGCACATGGTGGTGCGGAGAGGGCGGGAAGCTCAGCACTGGGTCCCCACACCCGTGCCCTCTGCACCTCTTCCATTTGGCCATTTCTGACTTGCACCCTTTATAATAGACTGGTAACACTGAATATGGTGCTTTCCTGAGCTCTGTGATTCATTCCAGTGAATTCGGGAGCCTGGGGGCAGGGTCGTGGAAGCCCTGAATTCACTGACTGCTGGTCAGACACGAGAGTGACCGGTGTGTGCAGGGCAGACAGTCGGGGGACTGAGCCCTGAACCTGCGGGGCCTGAGCCCTGAACCTGCGGGGCCTGGTGCTAACTCTGGGTACTGTCAGAATCGAAGTGAACTGTTGGTCACAGAGTGGTGTGGAAAAATGCCACTCACCTGGGGTCAGAAAAGAGGCACCACCATCAACTACACTTCAACAAAAAGTTAAAAACAAAACAAAACAAAACAAAGAAACAAAAATAGGCACCAAAGAAACAAACAGTGCCTACCTCTGGGGAGAAAAGAAAACCGTGGAACTTAAAAAAACAAACAGAATTTGCTCATTATATATATTTTGATATTTTGAAAAGGGTAGCTATTTTTAAATTTACTTTTTAGTCCTTAAATTTCCCAGGCTCGAAGCATCCCCCCTCTCCTTACAGATGCTACCACAGAGGGCACGGCTTTAAGAGCCGGCAGAGCTGTGGGGTGAGGGGGGCCGGCTGTCAGCTCTCCTCTAGGGAGCCCCTGGGGGCAGGTCATTTCCACATATAGTAGGAGGCAACTCTTTTCTATTTTAGCTTCAGCTCCCAGAGAAAGAGCATCAGAGAGGCACCAGCCTGTGGTGACTGCCCCTGCCGCCTCCCCGTCTGGCAGGGCCAGGTCCTGGCGGCTGCCTTCTCCCTCTCTGGCTTACTCCCCTGTGTTGGTGAGGTGTGTCTTCCTGAAGTTTCTAAGAAAGAATCCATGGGAGAGAACCATTATTTTCCCCCATTCTTGCATAACTGAAGATATTCTGATTTATCTTCTCACACTTAATGGATAGTTTCGCTAAGTTTCCAATTTTAGGCTGGAAAAAATTTTTTTCACGTTGAGTTTTGAAGGCAATGCTTCAATTATCTTCTAGCTTCCAAATGTTGCTGTAGAACAGTCCATGCCTGATCCTTTATGTGGGACTGTTTTGGCCTCTTGGAGTCTTTATGTATCTTCACTTCATCCATGATGCTCTGAAATTTTGCATGGCACACCCCTGTCTGGACTTTCTCCCATTCATCTGTGTTTGGTGTAAGGTGGGCCAATAAATGTGGAATCTCATTCCTTCAGTGGAAAATTTTCTTTAATTGTTTCTTTTAGTATTTCCTCTGTTCTTCCTTCTTCGGGAATGCCTAATTAGTCAGGCATTGGACCTTCTGAATTAATTCTGGATGATTCTTTGTTGTTTCTTCCCCTTCCCATCTCAAGTTTGTTGTTTAACTTTCTGGAAGATCATTACTCTACTTAATATATTATTTGATTGCTCTTTTGTAGTTTTCATTTTCTCCTATTCCCTGGAGGTTTCTATTTTCTTTATTTTGGGTTCTTTCTTTTATTTTAGAAACTTCCTTCAAGTGTCTGGTGATCCTTGGTTGATCAATTATATTCAAGAACAAGGAATGCAAAAGTCTTAAAAAAAAAAACAACAAACACCCCTTTATGTGTGGGCTGGAGGCTTTACTATGAGATGGCTAGACAGAGATTGGGCTATTTCACTGGGGAAACCAAAATATTAGCATCCTTAAGCCTTTCCTTTGGGGCTATTCATCTTTCTGCAGAGAATATATACCTGACTTTAAATGAAATGCCTGCACTGGGATTAAATTTTATTTAACTGAATTTTGAAATTGTGACTATCTGTTCTGCTTGACTTTGGGTATGTGTTCAAAAAGCACAACTAAAATATTAATCTACTTTCTTGCTTTAGTACTTACAGAATATTATACATGTAACCTTATCTGCAGTGATCTGGGGCCATCATTCCAAACATCGATGGTGACTGTAGTGCAACGAAAGTGTTGAGGAGAGAAGAGAGAATATTTTGTGGAATGTTTTAATGTAAAACAAAACCAACCCCCAAAGAGGTTTTAAAAAATTCTCCTTTTAAAGTAAAATGCAGAGAAGAATTGTTTGTGCTACTATTTTGCTTTGATTTGAATCTAAAAGTACAGTGTGGAATAAACAACGCCACATCCTCTGAATGCACTCACCAGTCTCGAAGAATAAATTAGCCTCCAAATTAGGATGCATTCACTTGGAAGAGGTTCTAATGCATTCTTTCATAAATCAGTTCTGCATGGAGAAAAACTGACTTCTGCTTGCCTTAAAGCTTCCGGAGGCAAAATTTCTAAAATCTAAGGGATGGGGTTGGGAAGGACTATATATATTAAGAGAATATAACTGATTATTTCAATTCCGATTTTCAAATATTTTTCTTAACTTAGAGAAAAAGCTACCTGAATCGTTTTTGGTCGGCTGTGTCCCGTATCTGTAACTTGACATATTTACCACCAATGTTTATTATCTTTGAACCAAATTCCACTCCTATTGCATGATTTGAGTCATCTTTGACTGAAAAAGAAATTTCATTTTAGAACATTAAGGAAACAGGCTCAGATTTAAATGAGTAACATTAAAATCAAGAGTTAAGTCAATGGAAAATGCTATTTACTTCAGCCATTCATTTCTCCAACAGTCAGATGATAACAGGTACTTGTTCTTTTAAAGAGAGCACATACAATCCCTGTTCTTAAAGAGACAATAAAAGCTTTCCTCAAAAATCCTAAACAAACCATATATTTTAAAGCTGGGGCTTGGAGGAGGCCACACCACAGGAGATGGTGTCTCCCTGTTCACATTTTAAGGTTCTCATGAATGGTGGCTGCACGGAAGCCTGGGTACCATGTGGAGGCCTCACTGCCCAGGGGCAGACCTGCAACTTGGCCAGTAATGGTTTTAAGTATTCAGCCAAATCTCCTAAAGAAATAAAAGTAAGGGGAAGGAAAGGCACTGAAGCCCAAGAAAGAAACTTAATGGACATCAAAGATTAAGAGGAAACGAGGAAAAGATAGTGTGAAAAACAGAACCCAAAAAACAAAAACTCTATGCACACTACAGCTGCTGGGATTTCCTGAATTTTAGCACTGTGTGGTGGTAATCTGGAATGAACCCTCTGGAGAAATCAATACTGTTTGAATGGGCAGGGAGGCGGATGAAGTAAGTAGCCTGCTGAACTCAACTGGAATAAGCCGTCTATAAAAGAAAATTTCTGTGATGAATATCGTGGGCATATGGTCCACTAGCTGGCTTATATTTTATAACCACAGGATAAAATTTAATTGTACCAGAAGTCAGGGATGCCACCTGACAGCTACGTTTATTGCTGCCTGGGGGCATGAGGGTAGAGGAGGGTAACAGGGACCCCAGCAGCCTGTCTCATGCCTGGACAGTGCAGAACTGGACATCCTGCTAGACTGAGCCACTGTGCACACCTTGGAGTAAAAGCCTTCAAAGGGCCATAACCGAAGGCCAAGGGCATCCTGACTAGCTCATGGCTACATGAGAAATAAAGTGAAACCTTGTGACATCATTACAGTGATGGTGAGGAGTGACGGGGAGGGCGATCAAGGGGGAGTTCCCCACAGAGGAGAAGGAGAGTAGTAGGCTGTGTGCTTGGTCCACTGTCGTCCGGATGCTCGCTTCTGAGACGGAGCAAGGAAAAGCCTTGGTAACTGGCAAAGAAGCCTGGACCACCCGGTGAGTGAAGATGTGTTCAATTTAGTAAGGACTGGCTCCATGACTGAGCCATGCTGGGTCCATGTCACGATATAGAGGTTCCAACAAGCTCTTGGTTGATGAAAATGCAATGAGCAAAATGCATTTCTAGAATTTTATTCTTCAAGCTCTTTTCCAAGACATCCTATGCTGCCTCTTTTCCCATTTTATCTACCACCTGACGTATCTCATACATATTTAAGATGCACTTCATTTTTAAAAAAATTTTTAAAAAATGTTGGGGGTGGGGCAGAGGCAGTTGGGTTTACTTCTTTATTTACTTTTGGAAGAGGTACTGGGGATTGATCCCAGGACCCTGTGAATGCTAAGCATGTGCTCTGCCGTTTGAGCTACACCCTCCCCCCGAGATGCACTTCATTAAATGAAATTAATTCTGTTTCCATGCCTTCATCTGACTACCAGACAGACAGGTCATTCTCCACAATTCTTTCCATTATTATAAAAGCACTACTTATTTTAAGGGCCTTTCAAACCTACCATCTTTTACAATAGTTTGGAATACAAAATTCAACCTCCTTTACCAAAAGAGTATGAGTCAATTGCAAGTTATTTTCTCTGGTCAAAATGTCTGGGTTTGAGTCTCACCAATTATGAGGTCACCATCAAAAGGTACACACTCACTTCTCTGAACCTCTGTTTCTTGTAAAATAGAATTGAAGATTACAACTGCCTTAATGACAATACAAGGCTGCTGAGGACAGATGTTACTTTATTCAAAATGTACAACAAGCCTGTTGGGAAATGAAATGCCACATCATCCCACTGTATTTTAGTATCTGGAAAATGTACAGATGGTACACTATGTAATGAACTGTGAACCACTATAAGGATGAAATGCTAAATAAAAATCAGATTACTAAAAGTTTAATAACAGACTTTAAATATCATTTAAAAAACATTTTTAAACTATGACTTTTTTCCTGAAAAAACTATTCATAAGTCTGGCTGTAAACAAATCCGAGCAGGAGTGTGCTCTCAGAAGGAGATGTGTGTGAATACAGACCACATGGTGTCACTTACATTTTTTTCAATAATCTGATAAGCAAGCAAGACTTGCCAGTTCCTGCATTTCCAATAACCAAGAATTTAAACAAAAAATCTGAAAGACAAAAAGAGATTGTGAAAAGTAACTTTAAAACAGGTGCTATGAATTTATTCTTAGGTTACAATCATAAAAATTTAATGAAATCTTAGTTGCTAATATAACAGAAAAAAAAGAGGTAATGGTATTTTGTGAAAACAGCAATAAACACATTGACTTACCTTCCCACCTTTTCTGTATCTGGCTTACGTGCTCAGTGCCTTTCAAACTGGGGACAATTTGTTTTGATAATGGACATTTGAAAACTATTCTTGTAATGACTAAAATCTGTCTCTCTGCTACACTATTCAAAAAATTAAAAAAAAAAAATACACACACGCAAAGGCAAGCAAAAGTCTCCAGAAATTTCAAGTGTTTTCTGTACAAAAGAAAAAACCTGGTAGACTTTGAGGCTTTGAGAAGTCGCCTTCCTTTTTTTAAAAAAAACAAAACAGGTGTCAGTTTTCCCCGCACTTGTGGGCTTCTGTGGTCTTGCCTCTGTCCCCTCATCTGTGACCTGTGGGAAGGCTGGCTTAAGCCCAGCTGGGGTCAGTATTCCACGTGAGAAGTCTGCCTCATTCAGAGTAGAGAAAGCTCTTCATTTCTTCTTTACACATTGGAATTTATTCATTTATTTATTTTTATTATTTTATTTTGGGGAAGCAGGGAGGGAGGTAATTAGGTTTATTCATTTACTTATTTTTAGAGGAGGTACTGGGGATTGAACCCAGGCCCTCCTGCATGCTAAGCATGTGCTCTATCACTTGAGCTGTACCCTCCCCCACTTGGAATGCATTTAATTTGGGATCCTACTTTCCATAACCAGAAAAAGAGGCTTTCCACCATGGAGTCTGTAAATTACAGTGATGTAGCATTAGGAGCCTCACACGGTCCTGGAGATTCATTTTTGCTTTTTATTAGGAAAGAACTCTCGTTCTGCTCAGTCCAGGCCCTGCAGAGCACTCACCCCCTCTCCCACCCTCACCCTTTGATCCTGACCCACCACTGCTCACCCCCAGCTGCCAGGCTCATCCCCTGGCCCTGAAGGCCCTGCTCCACATTCCTGGTTTCCTTGTGTGCAGCCCTGAAGGTGTCACCTCCGCACTCCTGTGTCCAACCCAGACCAAGCACTGCTGGCCCTGGCTCCTTCCCTCCCCCAGTTAAGCCCAAATAGTCTACTTCTTTGCCGGTGCCTGGGCCAGCCCTGTTTCCTAAGAACTACATTCATGATCACTCCAAGATTAAGCCGTCAACCTCTCATGATTTTCAAATGGTTGTAGGCAATTAAGCTTATAGGATAGTGCTATTAGAATTGTCAGCATTTAAAAATAGCAACAGTTTTATGCTTCCCACTGCCCATTTTAAAAGCAAGCCCACCAGTGTTCATAACAATATTATTCACAGTAGCCAAAAGACGGAACCAACTCAAATATCCATTGATGGATACATAGATAAACAAAATATAGTATATACATACATTGGAATATTATTCAGCATTAAAAAGGAAAGACTTTTTGGAACATGGTCCAACATGGATAAACTTTGAGAAAATTGTGGTTAGTCAAATAAGCGAGACACGGAAAGACAAATACCAGAAGATTCCACTTCCAGTACATGAGGTACTCAGCGTCATCAAACTCATAGGGACAGAAAGTAGAAGGGTGATTGTTGGGGAGGGGATTGGGGAGAGGAAATGGAGAGTCTGCATTCAGTAGATACGAAAGATGAAAAAGTTCTGGAGATGGATGGTGGTGGTAACAGTTGTACAGCAATGTGAATGTACTTAATGCTACTGAACTGTAGACTTAAAAAGGGTAAAAATGGCAGATCTTATGTAATGTACATTTTACTACACACATAAAAAAAAAATATGCCAAGTCTAATCATTTTCATTGAACAGCTTTTACAAACCAAGAAATTGAAGGGAAGATGGTTAAGATGGTCAGGTTAAAATGAAAATATTGGAATTTCTCAATCTGGTTCCATATCCCCTTCTATTTAAGAAATAAAGCCCAATACATTGCATAAAAAAGATGAAAATCAGAGGTTGAACCAAGATGGCAGAGTAGAGAGACTCATAGCTCACCCTCTCCCACGAATACACCAAGAATTACATCTACAAACCCACTGAATCACACAGACACCTACTGAACTGTGGCAGAATGTCTCTCACTTTGAAGTACAGGAGGAGTCTCACAAAATCCAATAAACAACAAGATTATATGGTATAGCACAGGGAACTAGATTCAATGCCTTGAAGTAACTTACAGTGAAAATATGAAAATGAATATATGTATGTTCCTATATGACTGAAGCATTGTGCTGTACACTAGAAATTGACAGAACATTGTAAACTGACTATACTTCAATCAATCAATCAATCAATCAATATATGAAAGATGAAAATCAGGTGAAGATGCTGTCACTATGTAGGCAAAAGTAAGTCTTGAGAGAAAAAATAATTTGTGTACACAAATTGGAATGTTTCTTATGTGCCCATGTGAAGGAAAGAGTAGTGAGCTGAACTGGAACTCTCTTCAGGGCTCAGCTGGAAGTGAAAGGATAGGCTGGGGAAAAATCCTCTCCCCAGCACAGGAAGACAAGGAGCCCTCTCTGACTCTGCCTGGCCTCTCAGCAGAAAAACATTCCACTTTGAAGGTTTATCATGTGAGTCTGAAGTTCAACTTTAAAAAACATGTGGAAAATGAATCTTCAAGTCAAGAAATTTAAAATAATGGGATGCCTGGAAGAAGCAAATGCAGATCACTCTGGAAAGAAACACCCTCAGCCCAAGGTATATAGGATTCCCACACTTATAGCTCCTCTGAAGATGAGCTCACAATCTAAAATTATAAAACACTCAAGGGAAAAATCCATCTTGAATGAGTCAGCAATCCCAAAACATTAAGCTTTCAAGAATCTGATTAAAAAAAGAACCTGATAAAGTATACTCAAGCTGATTAATACCAAAAAAGAGAACTGAATCCATAAGAAAAGTATAAAATGATATAAAAAGAGGTAGACTTCTAGAATCTGTCTAGAAATAAAAATTGCAGTCATTAAAAATAAACGGGGGAAGGGTATAGCTCAAGTGGTACAGCCCATGCTCAGCACACAAGAGGTCCTGGGTTCAATCCCCAGTACCTCCTCCAAGCAGAAATTAATGAATAAACCTAACTACCTCCACCTCATTAAAAAAAACAAAACAAAACACAAACACCACAAGCAAAACGTGTGCTTTGAGACTATTTCACAAATCTGTCTCATCCTTTAACAAATGCTGACACTGTGAATCATAGATTTCATTGAATTATAAATTTTAAAAAGTCAATAAATGAGTTAAAGAGCAGAATTAACAAGACTAAGGAGAAAATTAGTGAACTGGAGTAAAGACTGAAGAAAGTTACAAGGAGGCAGAACAGAGAATTGAAGAGAGAGAAAATATGAGAGTTTAAGTAACATGGAGGATTGGATTTGGCTTCCCAGTGCACATAAATGTTACATTTACACTATATTGTAGTCTACTAAGTGTGCAGTAGCATTATGTCTTAAAAACCAATGTACATACTTTAATTAAAAAATACTTCATTGGTAAAAAACCATCATCTGAACCCTCAGCAAGTCATAATCTTTTTGCCATAGTAACATTAAAGATCACTGATCACCATAACAACTATAATAATAATGAAAAAGTTTAAAATGTTGCAAGGATTACCAGAACATGACCCGGAGACATGAAGTGAGCAAATGCTGTTGGAAAAATGGTGCCAACGGACTTGTTCAATGTAGAGTTGCCATGAACCTTCAATTTGTAAAAAATGCAGTCTCTGTGAAGCATAAGGCATGGCTGTCAATGGAGGTAAGGGTTTTATATTTCACTCAAACTGGTAATATGATGATACCAGTAGACTGTGATATGTATATATAGTCTAATATCCAGAGCAACCACTAAAACAGCTATGCGAAGAGACAGACCCCAGAACATTAGGGAAACAGGTTATACTCAAAAACAGGTAAATCCATTTGGTATCACTCATATGTGGAACTGGAAAAAGAAGAGGATGCTAATGAACTCATCCAGAAAACAGAAACAGATCACAGACTTAGTAAACAATCTTATGGTTATGGGAGAAAGAGGGTGGGAAGGGATAAATTTGGGAGTTTGAGATTTACAAATGTTAGCCACTAAATATAAAAAAATTAAAAAACCCAAGTTTCTTCTGTATAGCACAGGGAACTATATTCAATATCTTCTAATGAAAAAGAATATGAAAATTAATATATGTATGTATATGCATGCCTGGGACAAGGGCTGTACACCAGAAATTGACACATTGTAACTGACTGTACTTCAATTAAAAAAAATAGGTAAATTAAATGGAATTCTAAAAAATATTCTCATAAACCACAGAAAGACTCGAAAAAGAAAAGAGGGAAATAAAAAAACAGAATAGAAAGTAAAAATATAAAATGGAAAAAACAAATTTTATAGATCAATACTTACATTAAACATAAACCATATAAATATACCAATTAAAAGACAAAGATTGGCAGGTTGGATGTAGACCTGACTACATGCTGCCTCCAAGAAACTCACTTCCATTATGATTTCAGGCAGGTTGAAAATGAAAGAATGGAAAAAAATAATATCATGCAAATTTTAATCAAAGTCAATCATTATCGTTATCAGATAAAGCAGGGTGTAGGGCAAAGAAAATGATCAGAGACAGAGAGGGTCACTATATAAAGATAAAAGGGTAAATCACCAAATAAGACATAGGAATCCTCAATGGGTGCACCAAAAAACAGAGCTATAAAATAAGTCAAACTAAAACTTGACAAAACTGAAAGGAGAAGCAGACAAGCTCACGATTATGGCTGCAAACGTCAACACCCCTCTCTCAACAACTGACAGAACAAGTAGACAGAAATCAGCAAAGATACAGAAGAACTCAGCACAGTCAACCAACAGGTTTGAGTCAACATTTATGGAACACTCTGCCCAACAAGAGCAGGGTACATATTCTTTTCAAGGTCCTATGGAACGTGTATCAAGATAGACCACACCCTGGGCCATAAAATAAACTTTAACAAATTTAAAATGATTGAAATCACAATGAATGTGTTCTCAACCACAATGGCATCAAGCTAGAAATCAATAACATAAAGACAATAGGAAAATCTCCAACTACTCAGATACTAACCAGGACACTTCTAAACAACCCATGATTTAAAGAGGAAGTCTCCTGGGAAATTAAACAATACACTGAGCTGAATGGAAATGAAAATATAACTTACCAAGATTTGTGGGTTACAACTAAAGCAGTGTTGAAAGGACAATTCAGAGCACTACATGACTACATGCATATATTAGAAAGGAGGAAAAGAATTAATTAATTATTGAAGCTCCTCAAAACCTAGCAAAGGAAGAGCAAAATAAACATAAAACAAGCAGAAATAAGGAAACCAAGAGCAGAAATCAATGAAACTGAAAACAGAAAAACAAAGAGATGGTTCCCTGAAAAGATCAATAAAATTGACAAACCTTTAGCAAAACTGGTGAGCTGAAGGATGTGGGGACTGGTCAAGGAAAAGGACATGACCTTGAGATGGTCACGGCACACACCAGCATCCCCTCCGAGGGGACTTAACGTGTCCAGGTGATGTTGCTTGGCAGCATCTGCTGGAGGTCTGTGACAGCCCCAGAGCTTGCCTGATCAAAGGTGAGCAGACGGTGAATGCAGCTTCACCAGGTATTCAAAGCAAGCAGCCGCTTAATGGCTAAAAATAATGATGTGCTTCTTTGGGCCGTGTTTAAAGCAACTGAGTATGTAAGAATTTGAATATGGTGCTGGCGGGATTTGAACTAATGTCTCAGCTTGTTGCAGAGAAGAAAACCACAGAGGGCCCAATGTGCAGGGGCCACCATTAACTCAGTGATATAACAAACACTGACAAAAAAAAAAAAAAAAAAAAAAGAGAGTGAGGACACAAATAGCCAGTTTCAAGGTGTATCACTACAGACCCAGCAGGATGACAAAGGAGGAACAAGAACAGCTCCACACACTTTAATTTGACAACTTATAAGAGATGGACCAATTTTTCGAAAACACGAAGTCCTACAACTCATCCAACATAAAATAGATCACTTAAATAGTCCTATAACTATAAAGGAAGCTGAATTTGTAATTTTAAAACTCACAAAAGAAATGTTCAGGCCAGGATGGTTTTACTAGAGAATTCTACAAAACTTTAAGAAAGAATCAACACCAATTCTATACCACATCTTTGAGAAAATTAAAAAGGAGGGAGCCCTTCCCTAGTCATTTTCAGAAGTTAGTAGTTTCCTGATACCAAAGCCAGAAAAAGACAGTCTTAAAACAACACCAACCACAGAACAGTATCTCTCATGAACACTTAACAAAATATTAGCGAACAGAATTCAGTTTTTTTTTTTTGAGAATTCAGTTTTATATATACATATAAAGTATAGACTATGACCAAGTGGGCTTTGTTTCAGAGATGAAAGTCTGGTTCAATACCTGAAAAATCAATCAATGTAATTACTCTATTGACAGGCTAAAAAGAAAAATCACATGGTCATATCAACTGATGCAGAAGAAGTATTTCACAGAAATCAACACTCATTCATGATAAAAACTCTCAAAAACAAAAACAAAAAACCAGAAAGGAACTTCCTCAACTTGATAATCATAATTTAAAAATGTCTACAGCTAACCTTACACTGAATGGTGAAAGACTGCTTTCTCCCTAAGACCAGAAACAAAGTAAGACTATCTGCTCTCACCACTCTTTTCTTCTGTTAAATCTATTTTTATATATAGTGGTTAACATGTGCAAGTCTCAAACTCCCAAATTTATGCCTTCCCACTCCCTCCCTCCGCCCCGGTAACCATAAGATCATTTACTATGTCTGTGAGTCTGTTTCTGTTTTGTAGATGCGTTCATTAGTGTCCTCTTTTTTCTTTCTTGTTTTCCTCTTTTTTTAGATTCCCCATATGAGTGATACCATACGGTATGTTTCTTTCTCTTTCTGGCTTGCTTCACTTAGAATGGTGATCTCAAGATCCATCCATGTCGCTGTAAATGGCATTATTTTATTCTTTTTTTATTGCTGAGTACCATTGTATAAATATAGGCAACTTCTTTATCCAGTCATCTATCAATGGACATTTAGGTTGTTTCCATGTCTTGGCTATTATATACAGTGCTGCTGTGAACACTGGGGTGCATGTATCTCTCTGAATTAGAGTTCCCTCCAGATATATGCCCAGGAGTGGGATTGATGGATTGTATCTTACCACTGTTATTTAATATCCCTGTGTGATATTAAATAAGAGTTAGGCATACAAAGTAAGGAAACAAAGGTACCCAGATCAAATAGGAAGAAATAAAATTGTTCCTATTGGCAGATAATATGATTGTCTACATAGAAAAATCGGAAGACTCTAAAAAGAAAAACCTCCTATCACTGGTAAGGGAGTTCAGCAAGGTCAAGACTGTGGGATATAAAAATCAATCACATTTCTACATACTAACAACAAACACATCAGCATCAAGATTTAAAATATAATATCACTTATAATCACTGAAAAAAATGGCATAAATCTAACAAAACATGGGAAGGAATTCTATGCTAAAAATGACATAATGCTGATGAAAGAAACAAAAGAAACTAAATAAATAGAAAGACACACTGTGCCATGGATTAAAGACTGGACAAAGCAAAGATGCTAACAACTCTCTCCAAATTGATGCCTATGTTTAAGAAAATTTCCTGTTTCTAGCAAGACTTTTTGGTAGATACAGACAAGATGATTCTAAAAGTTATATGGAAACACAAAGGAACTAGCATAGCAAAAACAATTTTGAAAAAGAAAAAGTGGAAGGAATCACTTCACCTGACATAGTAATCATACCTGTGAGGGGTGAGCAGGGGGAGAGACATGTTCATCAACGAAACAGCACAGAGAACTAAGAAACAGACCCACATTAATATGTCCAACTGCCTTTGAAGGTGCAAAAACCATTTAATAGAAGAAGGTTAGCCTTTTCAACAAATGGTGCTGAAGCAACTGGACAGCCACAAGGGGGAAAAAAAAGGCCTTGACCTAAGTCTCATATCTTATACAAAATTAACTGAAAATAGACCACAGACTTATAAGGTAAAAGATTAATATAAAACTTTTAGGAAAAATAGGAGAAGATCTTCAGGACAAAGTAAAGAGGTCTGAGACTGGATTGGATGCCCCCCCCCAAAAATCTATAAAAGGAAAAATTGATAAATTGGACTTCATCAAAATAGAAAACATTTGCTTTATAGAAAACTTTGTTAAGAGAATGAAAAGACAAGCTACAGACTGAGTGAAAAATCTGCAAAATATCCAATGTAGGACTAACATCTAGAATATATACATTAATTAAAAAAAAAAAAACTCTCAAAACACAGTAAAAAAAATTAAACAACCCATTTCTAGACCTAATAAATGAATTCAACAAGGTAGCAGGATACAAGATTAACATACAGAAATCTGTTGCATTTCTTCACAATAATAATGAAATATCAGAAAGTTAAAAAACAAATCCCATTTAAAATTGCATCCAAAAAAAACCTAGGTATAAACTTAACCAAAGAGGTGAAAGATCTATACACTGAAAAATACAAAACATTGAAAAGGAAATTGAAGGTGATAAAAAGAAATGGAAAGATATCTCATGCTCTTGGACTGGAAGAATTAATACTGTTAAAATGGCCATACTATCAAATCTATAGATTAATGCAATCTCTATCAAATTACCTAGGACATTTTTCACAGAACTAGAACAATAATCCTAAAATTTATATGGAACCACAAAAGACCCAGAATTGCCAAAGCAATCCTGAGGAAAAAGAACAAAGCTGGAGGCATGACCCTCCCAGACTTCAGACTATACTATAAAGCTATAGTAATCAAAAGAGCATGGTATTGGCACACAGACATATCGATCAATGGACTAGAACAAGGAGCCCAGAAATAAACTTACAGTCAATCAATCCATGACAATGGAGTCAAGAATATACAATGGAGAAAAGGCAATCCCGTGAACAAGTAGGGTTGGAAGAGCTGGACAGCTAGTAGTAAGTCAATGAAATTAGACGCCTTCCCACAACATACAAAAATAAACTCAGAATGGTTTGAAGACCAACAAATGGCCAACAGGCACATGAAAAGATGCTCAACATCACTGCTCATCAGGAAAATGCACATCAAAACCACATGACACGACACCATAAATCTCTTAGAAGAGAACACAGATAAAACATTCTCTGACATAAATGATAGCAATATTCCCTTAGAGCAGTCTCCCCAGGCAAAGAAATAAAAACAAACAAATGGGACCTAATCAGTCTTAAAGATTTTGCACAGCAAAGGAAACCATCAACAAAATGAAGAGACAACCTAAGGAATGGGAGGAAATATTTGCAAATGATGTGATCAACAAGGGCTTAATTTCCAAAATGCATAAACAGCTCATACAACTCAATAACAAGAAAGCAAACAACATAATCAAAAATAGGCAGAAGACCTAAATAGACATTTCTCCAAAGAAGACATACAGAAGGCCCACAGGCACACGAAAAGATGCTCAGCATTACTGATCATCAGGAAAATGCAAATTAGAACCACAGTGAGGTGCCACCTGACACTGGTCAGAATGGCCGTCATCAAAAAGTCTACAAATAATGAATGCTGGAGAGGGTGTTGAGGACGGGGAACTCTCCTACATGTTTGGTAGGAATGTAAATTAGTGTAGCAACTACAGAGAAGAGCATGGAGGTTCCTCAAAAACTAAAAATAGGGCTACCATATGATCCAACAATCCCAATCCTGGGCATATACCCAGAAAAAATGAAAAAAAAAGCCTCTAATTTGAAAAGATGCATGCATCCCAATGTTCACAGCAGCACTATTTACAATAGCCAAGACATGGAAACAGCCCAAGTGCCCATCAATAGACGACTGGATTAAGAAGATGTGGGACGGACACACACACACACACACACACACACACACACACACACACACACGAATATTACTCAGCCATAAAAAAGAATGAAATAATGCCACTGCAGCAACATAGAGAATATTAAGTCAGATGGAGAAAGACAAATATTATGTGATATCACTTATATGTGGAATCTAAAAAACAATATAATGAATCTATATACCAAACAGAAACAGACTCACAGACATAGGAAACAAACTTATGGTTACCAAAGGGGAAACAGAGATAAATTAGGAGTATGGAATTAATAGCTATAAACTACTATACATAAAATAGATAAGCAACAAGGATTTACTGTAGAGCACAGGGAATTATATTCACTATCATGTAATAACCTATACTGGAAAATAATCTGAAAAAAATATATAACTGAATCACTTTGCTATACAACTGAAACTAACAAAATATTGTAAATCAACTGTAATCCAATAAAAAAAATTAATTACAAAATCAAACAACCCAAGTAGAAAGTGGGCATAAGACATGAAGAGACATTTCACTGAAAAAGATATAGATGTGGCAAATGAGCATGTAAAAATATGTTTAAGATTGTTAGCCAATTAAAAAAAAACGCTAGCCAATAAGTTAGGGAAATGTAATTTAAAACCATAATGAAGTGTCACTACACACCTATCAGAAAGGCTAAAATAAAAAGTAGTGACAACACCAAATCCTGGTGAGGATGCACATAAATTAGATCACTCCTACACTGCTGGTAGAAATACAAAATGGTATAGCTAATCTGGAAAATAGTTGGACAGTTTCTCAAATAAAAAACTGAACATGCAACCACTATGACTGAGCAACTGCATCCCTGGGCGTTTATCCCAGAAAACTGAAGACTTACGTTCACACAAAACCCTGTCCATGAAGGTCTGCAGTAGCTTTATTTGTTATAGCCCCAAACTGCAAACAACCCAGATGTTCTGCAACAGGTGACTGGTTAAATAAATGAGTATGTTCGTATCAAGGAATAATAATTCTCGGCAATAAGTGAGTAGGGAGTGAACTGCTCATACACGCAGGAAGCCGGATGGCTCTGCAGAGAATCACACTGCGTGGAAAAGTCAATCCTGAAAGATTACACACTACACGAGGCCATTTACAGAACACTCCTGAAACAAAGGAATTATAGAAATGATGAACAGATCAGTGGTTGCCAGGGGCTAAGGAGGTGGGGGGAGCAGGGAGGAAGAGTATGTGTCCTCAAAAGGGCACAGGAGAGATCTTTGTGCTGATAGAAGTGATCTGTGTCAGTAGCCATGGCAGCATCAGTATCCTGGTTGTGATGTCATGACAGTTCTGCAATGTGACTACTGGGGAAAACAGAGTAAAGGGTACGTGAGATCTCTGTTCTTAAAACTGCCTGTGAATCCATGATGATCTCAGAAAGTTTTATAAAAATTAGAATAGGTGATGTTATCAGACAATGACTGTAAGTTTACTACACACATCCAAACAGAAAGGATTACCAAAGGATGTGCTTCAAGGGGGAAATGGTACCCAGAAGGAAGGAGCAGCAGGGGAGGCACCAGGCTGTGCATCCGGTATTTTTCTGTCTGGAAATATCTGAGCTTGGTTGACACAAATAAAACCAAGCACCCCAGTGGGCAATCACATTCCCTGTAGGTGACAAGGATCCAACTTAATGAAGAGGTTCAGTTAAACTCCTCCTGTTGATGAAGGAATTTGGATTTCACAGCCCTCCTTGGAACCGAGAGCCAAGAGATGGATCTACAAAACCTGACATTCTCTCCTCAGCGTGTGAGGTTCGCTGGTTTTTTACAGCAGTGAGGCTCTCACACACCACACCCACATCTGTGATTCCAGTACAAAATGCACTAGTTTTACTGACTTACTTTGTTTTTAAAATCTGTGGGACTTTTTACTTTCTTTTTCTCTTTCCTTTCTTGAAGTTGAATGACATATACAGTGCACATCATGTATATGTATTATATGTCACATGTGCAGTGCTTAACAGCTACAAAAAGTCTTCAGAGGAGCAGGTACACAGTCATACTACAGAGCAATGAATGGAGGGATGTGTAAGATACATTGTTAGGTTGTATAAGATAGTTTAAGTATGAACTACTTAAACAAATATGTCTACTTTAATTAGATTTGATGTTGTTTCATTATAGTGGATGTTAATTTGCTCAAAATCACAAAGAAATTTTTTGTATCCAATTCATGATAATTACATTCACCTGACGAGGGTGTCCTCGGAAGGAATGAAGCTTCAGGGCGGGGGAAAGAGCATATCCCCAAATAGAAAATCTAAACCAGCTACACGCTACTAGGCTATTTTTCATTCTGCATGAGAAATGTTAAATGAGATAACAGAAATGATATCAAATAATTAGAAACCAGTCTTGGGCAAAAGGCAGCCATTCAGGAACACAGACAAAAATATAGGTCTGGAAAAAATGGCCTCCATTGAAATAGCTAACACAAAGCCATAGCATTAACTCCAAGGGAGAAACCTCATTTGAAACTTATTGACTTGTTTTTACACTCATTTCAAGCCACGTTGAATATCCCAGACCCCAGCAGAGTGGTGGCACGTGCTAAAGTAAGACTGAGCTCCAGGTACAATGACAACCGCCGACAGTGGGAACCTGGCCGGAAAGTGCATTGAAGAGCACAGTATGTTTGCTCAACAACTGACAGTCAGCGATGACCTTCAGCCTTTAGGGAAGCTCAGTCCGAGGGAGTACACCAGATGACCTTTGCCTTCGTAGCTTCTCCCACAAGATTCCCAAAGGTCAGAAAGGGAGCAAAGGCAGATGGCCTTGACTGCAGGATTCATTCCACACAGTTCACTTCTTGGCAGAAACGGTGCGGGGACAGTGGAGTTGTCTGAGAAGGGTTCCTTGGTTTCTGGCCTAGGCAAACAGCTCCTTCGTGACACTGATAACTGAGATAAGAAATACTGAGGGTTCTGAGGACGTGTTCATTTTGTGACAAAATGCCGAGTGCAGATCCAGAGAGATGAAACACAAATACCTGTGAGCCACCGGGGAGATCGGGGAAGCAGTTCTTATAAGGGCTTGCTGTGAAGAGAGGCTAAGTTACAGAGGCTGCAAAGGCCTTGGGTGCACCCACTGGCGCCCCGAGTACAACCAGGTTCACACGAGGGGGGCCAAGAGCGGTCAGCCCAAGAGCTGAGGAAGTGACATGCCACAGATAAAAAGCACTGCCGACTCTCAGCAGCACCCTGGCTGTGATGGAAAGAGATGGGGCAGGAACGGAGGGTTTGGTGTGGACGGCCAGCAGACAGGAAGGTACCAGTAGAAAAAGAAAGGGATGCTTGGGGACAGGAGTTTCTGAGACTTAAGAGATGAGGTCTGAGGCAAAAGGTAGAGCTTAGTCTCAAAAATGAAGAGAGACCTCCTTTCTGATACTGAGCAGGACACCGAGGGGTCCTCCCTGGTACAGATCATTCTGTGTTCCCTGTTTCTTGTTTGTAGGAAATAGGCTTCATTCCGCCTCCTTCATCTTCCCTGAGTTCCAAAGGGCAGATTCAAACAGGAGCTAATCTGGGAAAGGAGGGAGTGCAGAGATGGGGAGGAGGAGTGCAGCCCTAGGGCACGGTCCCAGGTCCTCCTTAAGGCCCCACCCCTCTCTGGCCCCCAACCCCTGCCTCTTGTTTATGGCTGAGCAGGATCTTTGGAGATGGTTTTTTGGAGAGGGCAGGGGAGACACTGGGTTCACCAGATTGCCAGCATGCTGATTCAAAGTAACTTTCTGTTTTGTTACCAAGGCTGTTGTTCCCAGGATCATACCCCTGCCCCTCCTTTGAACAGAAACCAATTACTCTTATCTAAGTCTCAGGAAGCTGCTGCAAAGAGAAGAAACAAGAACTGGTTAGAACCAACTGAGCCCAAGATGGCGGAGCATCTGACTTCCAGTGGAGCCTCAAGCACACTGCAGTGTATGAGCTGCTAAACGACACACCCACCAGCGCCATGACAGCAACAGGAAAAGCCCGTACAAGCATGGAAGACAGGGCAATTGGCTCCATCACACCCAGAAGGAAGACATGAGGACAGAAGCCTCCCATGAAAGTTCACATGGCCCAGCCTGGAGCTGTCTCAATGGGCCATCTCGGCTGCCGGCTCCCCGCTCCAGCGCTTTCCTCTTCCCTGCTCCAACGTTTTCTTTCCTTTTCCTCTTTTGAAGCAATAAAGCAGTCATTCACTTTGTCCCTCTGCCTCTGCTGTGAACACTTTCACAGTGGCGGCAAGGACCCACACTTTGGTGGGCCTCTTCCTAATTTCGGGGTCCTTGTATCCGCTATCATTTCTTCTGAGACAACAGGAAAAGGGTTAAGGTTAAGCCTGGAGGTAAATACAGGTTGGAGAAGGGGAGGGGAGGAAGGGGCATGTCCTGGAGGTGAGACAAAAGATTTGAAGAGATTAGTGAGAGTATAAAACAGCGGACGTGGAGAAAAAGTGAGATGGCCAGGACAGGAAAAACAGCTGCTAAGTATTACTGCGTGCCGCAGAGACCAGGAATCCACAGCGATCTCCATCTAAAGGGAGCTTTGTCTGCACAGCAGCAGGCAAGGCGGGTGGTCGGGAGGCCGGGGTCAGGATCTGCAGAGCATGTGCAGCTGAAGGAGGAAGAAGAGGTGGAAGGAGAGGCCATGGGTGTCACACCTGGAGAGGGAGCAGCTCATGGCCTGAAAAGGAGAGTGGGGGGCTCTTGTAGGAAAGACAAGGTGCCAAGTACTTTGTGTAGATTATTCTAACTTCACCCTTTATCTAGAGATTAGCATTGTAATTCAGGCCAACAGACCAATGGTTTCTCAATAAGGGAAGATTTCCAGATACAACGGAAACAGAATAACAGGTAAATATCAGAAGAATCTTACTCAGGGATATTGATTTGAAAGCTCCTTTTGTCACATGAAATAACACTGCTCTTAGGAAAATGTAACTAGGGAAAATTAACTTTATTACTCAGTAATGTATACTGGAAAAAATACAGAGATGGGTCACTTTTAGCTCATGCTTTTACAGTTGTGAACAATTAAAGGAACTGGTTTTAATATCAATTTTACCAATAATGTTTGATCAGTCAATATCTAGACTAAAGTCTCTGGATTTTAATATTAAAAGGGAATGCAAAATAAGGACTTCATTGTCATAAAGGTAGAGCATCCTAGTTTATGCACATACTCATGACAAAATTACTCAAGGTGCTAATTTATGAAAAGTGGAGAAAGAGCAATGGTCACCAAATAACCAGCTTCCATTTTTCCCTCCAAAGCAGCATTGTGGTCAGAGTGGTTCTGTGAACGGCAGTCTTCAAAGCACCAAATATTTTTTATCAGATTCACAAAGGACCGTAAGAACTAAGATTAAATGCAAGTACGCTGTGTCTGCAAGATAACAAGAGAGATTTTGATCTTTCCAAAGAAGATGAGGCACTCTATACTCCTTGGTACACGCCCGAGGCGGAGGGCCCACAGCTGTGCCACACTGACCACGTCCTCGCTGCAGGAGGGGCAGTGAGAAGGACTGCTGAAGTCTATCACCTACTCCAGGAAGACCACTAGCTGGTACATACAAGTTCAAACTGCAGTGCAGCCGACATTTTTGGAGACTAGAGGAGACGCTACTGCAGTAGAAGTTGTCTGCCCAAAAGTCATTCTCCCAAGGGGCCGAAGTAATCTAAAGGGACATGACCCCCAGCGTGCCGGGACAGGAGCTGGTTACTGTAAACCAATTATGGTCATTCCCAGCCCCCTCCTCCCTGGATTAGAAAGAAACAGGATCAGCCTAATTAGTGTGAGGCATTCCCCCGGCCTGTAACTGCTCCGGAGCAGGCATCTGACCTAACATGGCCCAAACAGATGGGCAGGAAGGACTTTATTTCATTAACAAGGAAGGGTACCCAGATGACAAACAGTAGCTGTTTTATGACTCGGAGAGGGTGAGGAATGAGGCTAATACTGCCAGAGGAGAGAGGTGGGAAGACTTTAGGTCCCTGCTGGCACAGCTGAGCTTCTGAACAAATAAGCCTTGGAACTTCATCTACAGCTATTCCCTACGGTGGAGGGAATTAAAAAAATTGGGGGGTCGGAGGTAATTAGGTTTACTTATTTATTTATTTTTGGAGAGGGTACTGGGGATTGAACCCAGGACCTTGTGCATGCTAAGCACATGCTCACCACTGAGCTCTACCCTCCCCTACAGCATTTTGAGTTGGGTTTCCTGTCACTTGCAGCTGGAAACCCTCCACCTGATAAAATGACTGAAGGAGCTAATCGTGTATTATCTATCAAACAGAAATGCTCCTTTAAGCATAATTTTTAAAATATTTTATTTTTGGTCATGTAGAGTCAATTTATAGTCAGAAGGTGGTTTAGTAAA
Source organism: Camelus ferus (assembly GCF_009834535.1). NCBI lineage: Eukaryota > Metazoa > Chordata > Mammalia > Artiodactyla > Camelidae > Camelus > Camelus ferus. The sequence continues at coordinate 19,885,431 of NC_045730.1, forward strand.
CATGGCTTTAGAACTAGAAGAGCTCATTCAACAAATATCTATTTAGTAACTACCAATTACTGGACATCTGAATGTTTGGTGAGCAGATTCAAGTCACCTGATGTCTGCCCCCAGGGCAGGGCACTCAGCTCCCCAAAGTGCCTCATGGGAACACCCTCCTCTGGGCTCTCATACCCCTAGACTGGCCAGCTTCCACCAACCAGCTCTCTTAGTCGGTACAGAGATACATTTAACCAGGCAGCAGTCAAGGGCTGCAGCCCCAGGAGCAGAGCAAAGGCACCTCTGCACTGCGCTGGGGGCTGGTCTCAGATGTGACTTCTCAGAGGGCTGTCCATTTTCATAAAGGATGCTCATGTGACTGCTTTAGTTCAGACAATGCGGTCTGTGGAGAGGTGCTCATTAGATTTGCATTTACATAACACACAATATAAAAAACTGTTCGACTTCTACCATAAAGATAAGAATTAAAGTACATCTTCAAGTTGGGTGTCCTATTCATCCTGGCTTTTTGTTTCATATTCTGTAACTGAGAGGATAACACACCACCTCCCAAGCAGAATCAAACCAAAGGCTCGCCCAGCGCTCCCTGAAGGCTGTGTTCAGGAACGGGTCGGGAAGCCACGTGAGCGGTCCCCTGCTTTCAAAGAGCTTGCGGTCTAGTCTTGAAAGAGATGTGCTTTGTCACAATCAGGAGCTCACTGAAGTGCAAAACAGATCTGCCAAGTCCCTGCAGCAAAGATGGGGTGTTTATTTTATGAGGACTCCTGTAATAACCAGTGTTAGCAAGTGAACTAAAGCCACAGTACTGTAACTGACTGAGCACACCTTAGTGATAGTCTTAATTACATAATAATACTTTTAATTACAACAAAAGAGGGAGAGAGGCTGTGTTTTTAAGTCCCCAGTTTCTTCTCTGGAAGATTAAACATTCATATTTGAAAAATGATAAACCTCCCTCTAAAATACACCTTTTTATTTTCATTTTTTATTGAAGTACAGTCAGTTACTGTGTGTCAGTTTCTGGTGTACAGCACTATGTCCCAGTCTTGCATATATATACATATATTCGTTTTCATATATTTTTTTTGGTAGGGAGTGGTAATTAGGTTTATTTATTTACTTTTTTGGAGGAGTGACTGGAGATTGAACCCAGGACCTTGTGCATGCTAAAGCAGGATCTCTACCATTTGAGCTATATCCTCCCCCACCTCACCCTCTTATTCATAATTTATTAACACTTTATGAATAGTATCCTCCCCCATATCTAACTATCATTAGCTGCTTTTTAAGTCTTCTTAAATGCCAGAAACACAGCCCATGAGAAAGAAAGTACTAAAAGACGAAGATCACTAAGTGTTGTCGTATAAGCATTCACCATTCTGAGTCGAGGAGGGTTGCATTTGGCTGTGGCAGAATAACAAAGGACGAGTCCTCCACGTATCATATCAGCACTATCTGGGATTTATTTATATTGGCCAAATCTCTCTCAACATGAACTTATTTTTGCTTAGAAAGCTTAGCAGGGATTACAGGGGAAGATGATTTGCAGACAGCATTAATTTGACTGATGTGTTGCATTGTAGTGAGCTACCCTTTACATCTGCCTTACTTTATCCACCCTTTAAATGATCATACCGTGCATGTCATTCTAGCTTTTGATCCATATTCACAGCTGCAGAGAAGCAGAAGTCAAGTGTTCTTCAGACAAATGGAATTCAGTCTGTTCCCAAGATTAGACCGGCAGAGAAAGCAGTGAAGTCCAAAGACAAGTTACAGGATGCAGAAGAGTCAAAGGTTTTCCCTCAAATTATTTTCACTGGCAAATATTCTAATAGAGTTATTAGGAATGGGAAATAAACCCTAATTACATCAGTCTGACTAATCTCTAGAGGATGGTTTAAAAGAAGAAATGAGAGAAACAGCAGCAGCTCCCTTCTCGTTCCAAAGAAATACTCAGAGTAAAGATATGATATCTCTTATATGTGAAATTCTTAAAAAAAAAATGACACAAATGAACCTATTTACAAACCAGAAATAGACTCACAGATGTAGAAAACAGACTATGGTCACCAAAGGGGAAAAGGGGGGGGAGGAGGCATAAATTGGGAGTTTGGGATTAACATACACACACTACTATACATAAAATAGATAAACAACAAGGCCATACCATATAGCACAGGGAACCATAGTCAATATCTTGTAATAACCTATCATGGAAAAGAATCTGGGGAAGTATATATGTGCATAACTGAATCACTTTGTTGTACACTTGAAACTAACACAACATTGTAAATCAACTATACTTCAATAAAAAAGAGATCATCTCTCAGGCAATGGGCACATGAGAACAATAGGAGATCAGAAAGCAGCAGTGGGTAGTCAGCTAGGTTTGGGACATGTATTAGGATACCCCTAGGCCATCCAAAAGGAATAGTGAGGGAGCTGAAGACAAGGTATTTATCTTGAGGGACTGATGTGACTAAAATATTTAGGAGACTTCAGAGAAAGGCAAGTGACAGACAAGGACTGGAAGGCTTTGTAGTTCAAATGATCAAGAGAAATGATCATAAACTTTTGATTTTCCAAAGAACAACATTTTCACAGTTCTATGGCATGGAGTCATTAATATAATATAGTGTCTTTCTTGTTGTTGTTGTTTGTTTGTTTTTGGAGGGGGAGGTAATTGGGTTTTGCTTATTTATTTAGAGGAGGGACTGGGGATTGAACTCAGGACCTTGTGTGTGCTGAGCACGCACTCTACCACTGAGCTGTATCCTCCCCCCACGTATAGCGTCTTGATGTGCAATCGCAGTCCCTGGAACAACAGCACCCGCACGGCCTGGGAGCTGGGCAGGTGCGGAGCTGAACGTGCTGAACCGGAATCTGCACACCAGAGGGCTCAGGGCACAGTCACTGGAGAACCACAGTTGTAGTGTTCCCCAAACTTTGGTCCTTGTTTCACCAATTTTCAATGAATGGGAAAAAAATGAGTACAACTATTTAAAATGACACATTTATTCAACCCAGAGAAATGTCCTTTATTCTGATATGGTATGCTTCCTTTGCTGACAATTTTTACATGCCCTGTCCAAAGAAATAAAGTAATGGCACTTCAGGTGACTCCCTAACATCAAGGTATTTTACACTTTATTGGAACCAGGTGACTCTGAAGATGTTATCTCCTTTGCCTAGAATACCCTCCTTACTCCACCTTGCCTTATCAAGCATCAATTTCTCCCTGAATCATATTTTGACTACAGAAGCTTACGTATTAGTTTCCTATGACTGTTATAACTAAATACCACAAACCGGGTGGTTTAAAAAAGAAATTTATTGTCTCAACGGATCTAGGCTAGAAGTCCAAAGTCCAGGTGTCGGCAGGGCCATGCTCTCTGAAGACTCCAGGGACGGACCTCTCCTTGCCTCTTCCTAGCTTCTGGCAGCTGTCAGTCATCCTTGGTGACCCCTGGCTTGCAGTTACATTACTTCAACCTCAGCCTGTCTTCATATTTCACTTTCCCTCCATGTGTTTAAGTCCAAGTATCTCTCATCTTATAAGGATCCCACTGAATGAGAGCTCACCCTAATCCAATATGACCTCATCATAATGTGATTACATCTATAAAGACCCTATTTCCAAATAAGGTCACATCCACAGGTTACGTGGGGTTAGACCTGAACGTACCTTTTGGAGGAAACAATTCAACCCACAGCAGCCTATACTGATACATTTTTAAAAGAAAATATCCTGATAGTTCTCAAAATGATGTGCTAAGTGCTATGATACTTTCAAAATAAAGCACAAAATAAAAATATTAAGAGTATATTGTAATAAAAGCTAGTATAGGACCAACAATTTATGTTCTCACTTCATAAACTGCTGTCACTGTAGAAGGCATCAATTCCAATGGGCACAGAGATTTGTCTCAGATTTTTCCTCACTCTTCAACTGCCAGCATCTTCTACATCACTTAGACTTTTTAGCTCTTTTCCAAACATCCCCGCTTGCTATCACCTACTGATTTGTTAGTTTTCTCTCTCACATCTTGGAATCACAAATTCTTTAAGGCCAATCTGTGATCTCCCAAGTCTCAGGTGGCTGGGGCCCCTGGGGAAGCTCCAAGCCATTCTAACTAGCCGGGGCTTTGAGAAAGTTCTGAATCTAACAAGATTTGGGAAACTCTGTTTCAGTTTAGGGATATTTGGACTGACAATTTTCAATCAGAAACCTATGTGTTCAAGATTTCACTTTTGTATTACAATATTATATAAAGTATTACATAACGTATAGTATTCACGTGGCTCATGGTTTCAGAGCAGCAAAATGTGGAACACTAATCAGTCAATGGAAGGTGAAATACTGCTTTAATATGCTGAAAAGCAGTGTTGATCCAGCACGTTACAGTACACTGTCAACATTGGTTCTTTATTTTTCATCATATCCCTGTTAAGCTACAGAGACTCCTATTCCAGAAGAGAGAACGTAAGCACAGAGCACAAAGGAGTTTAAAGATTAGGCAAACATTCCTTTACCAGCTACTAACAGGCAAATGCCCAGAAGGAGGGAACTGGACTGTTTTACTTTGGGGAAACAGTGCTGTGCAAATGTCAATGATAAGTGAAGGCGACAGCTTAGGACTTGGTTTGGGGTGACTTATTTTGGGTTGGCACTTTCAAAGTACCACACTTGCTCTTCCTTAAACTAATTTTTGTATTAGTTCTGTTTAATTTCCTCTATTAGAGGAAAGGATTAAATTCAGTTAGTAAAAAGTAAAAATATATTTGGAAGGTACCATGAAATAAGCATACTAAAGGTCAAAGTCTGATGCACAGAATTGAATCAGTCAATCCGTGATGCTCCATGAACTCCGTCTGAAGTAGAGATGCCATATTGTATCAAGGCTATCATTTCATATAATACAAAAGAAACATAAAAGCTCTATTTTCCAGTCCTTCTCACTAACTTAGAAACCCCACTTGGTTTCTTTCTTTCTTTCTTTAAAAAAAACGGTGGGGGAGGAGGAGGTAAGTAGGTTTATCTATTTACTTATTATTATTTTTGCTGGAGGTATTGGGGATTGAACCCAGGACCTCGTGCATGCTAAGCATGTGCTCTAACACTGAGTGCTACCTTCCCACCCCCACAGCTTGGTTTCTTACTTGAACTTTCCACCTCTCCTTGTGCTCCTTATCTGGGTTAGAGGAAAGAAAAAAAAAAAGTGTGGGGTAAAGAGCTATTGAAAATAAAGAAAAAGCAAAAGCATAGTGAAAATCTGCTGGAGAAATGGGTTTTCTTTATAAAATCTGACTGTGGTCTCCACAGAGAGCACGTGGATGTGACCGGCTAGAGCATTAGCTCTGACAATGCTGAACCTTACAGGCCAGGGACTTTCTGTAGGATTTCCTAAGCCTTCCAGGAACAGGTGTCCTGCTCCCAGTGTCACCAAGAGGCAGGTACCAGACCCAGGAATGGCTGAAGGTGGAGTAAATGCACCCCTGAGGAGAAGGACCCTCTCCCAGGGGCTGTGGGTCTAAACCACACTCCTCTTCCTGGAAAGGAACTCTGAGTCCCTCAGGGCCTGGGCAGATGCTGACTGGTTAATGCATCACCAGGCCAGGTCTGGGTCAGGTTCCTTTCCAACATACCTTCAGAGACCACATTCCTTCAGAACTCTGCCTGGGTTTTTAATCAGTCATTACTGTCATAATTGGATTAACACTGTATCCCCCACTGGACTGTAAGCTCCCTGAGTCCATCCAGAGCAGTGCCTGTTGTGTACCCCGATGGGTCAGAGCACCACGCTGGCCCAGAAAGCCATTCCACACCTCTCTGTTGACTGGAAAGGAGCAGCACGCCAGGACAAATGGAGGAGACATGGCTGATCTGACTAGAGGTACACGGTTTTGAACTTGAGCCTCCCCTTGGGACTGGAAAAATCCAAATCAGACCTAATCAGAGACTGCACACATCTGAAAGGGTGATTCCAGACTGGGAAACACCTCCTCCACCCTAAGACAGAGCGGAGGTGTACTGTATTGTTTATTTATTTTCAGGTTCTCTATTCCTTTGCTGAGACTTTCCATTTTTAGCATTTGTTTCAGGAGTGTTCCTGGTTGCTTGTTTGAGCATTTTTATAATGTCTGACTTCAAATCTTAGTCAGATAATTCTGTCATCTGTGTTATCTCTGCATTGGCATCTATGGATTGTCCTTCCCTGTGCAACTTGAAATTTTTGTGGTTCCCCATATGCTGAATAATTGTGTATTGTATCATGACATTTTAAAGATTATGTTATGACAGGATACAAGATTAACATACAGCAATCAGTGGTATTTCTTTACACTAACAAGGAAATATCAAAAAAGGAAAGTAGAGAAACAATCCCTTTTAAAACTGCATCCAAAAAAAAAAAACAAAAACAAAAACAAAAACTTAGGAATAAATCTGACCAAGGAAGTAAAAGACCTATACACGGAGAACCACAAAAAACTGACTAAGGAAATTAAAGATGACTTAAAGAAATGGAAAGATATCCCATGTTCTTAGATTGGAAGAATTAATATTGTTAAGATGACCATACTACCCACAGCAATCTACAGATTTAATATGGTCCCTATCAAATTACCCAGGACATTTTTCACAGAACTAGAACAAATAATCCTAAAACTTATATAGAATCACAAAAGACTCAGAATTGCCAAAGCATTACTGAAGAAAAAGAATGAAGCTGGAAGAATAACCCCTCCCAGACTTCAGACAATACTACAGAGCTACAGTGATCAAAACAGCATGATATTGGTACAAAAACAGACATACAAATCAATGGAACAGAACAGAGAGCCCAGAAACCCACAAACTTTTGGTCAATTAATTTTTGACAAAGTAGGCAAGAATACGTAGTGGAGTAAAGACAGTCTCTTCAGCAAATGGGGTTGGGAAAACTGGACAACTGCATGTAAATCAATGAAGTTAGAGCACTCCCTCACACTTTACACAAAAATGAGCTCAAAATGACTTAAAGACTTAAACATAAGACAAGACACTATAAACCTCTTAGAAGAAAACACAGGCAAAACATTATCTGACATAAATCTTAGCCATATTCTCCTAAGGCAGTCTACCCAGGCAATAAAAATAAGAGCAAAATTAAACAAATGAGACCTAAATAAACTTATAAGCTTTACCACAGCAAAGGAAACCATAAGCAAAACAAAAAAACAACCACAATGGCAGAAAATATTTGCAAAAGATGCAACTGTCAAGGGCTTAATCTCCAGATATATAAACAGCTCATACAACTGAATAAGAAAAAAACAAACCACCCAATCCAAAATGGGCAGAAGACCCAAACAAGCAATTCTCCAATGAAGACATATGAATGATCAATAGGCACATGAAAAAATGCTCAACATCGCTAATTATCAGAGACATGCAAATCAAAACTACAATGAGGTATCACCTCACACTGGTGAGACTGTTCATCACTAAAAAGTCCTCAAATGATAAATGCTGGAGAGGGTGTGGAGAAAGGGAACCCTCCTACAATGTTGGCGGGAATGTAGTTTCATGCAGCCATTATGGAAAACAGTATGGAGATTCCTCAAAAGATTAAAAATAGACTTACCATATGATTGAGCAATCCCACTCCTGGGCATGTATCTGGAGGGAACTCTAATTTGAAAACATACATGCACTTCAATGTTCATAGCAGCATTATATACAATAGCCAAGACATGGAAGCAACTTAAATGTCCATTTACAGATGACTGGGTAAAGAAACTGTCGTATATTTATACAATGGAATAGTACTCAGCCATAACACAGAATAAAATAATGCCTTTTGCAGCAACATGGATGGACATGGAGAATGTCATTCTAAGTGAAGTAAGCCAGAAAGAGAAAGAAAAATACCATATGAGATCACTTATACGTGGAATCTAAAAAAAAAAAGGACACTATGAACTCATCTACAAAACAGAGACTCACAGGCATAGTAAATAAACTTATTGTTACAGGGAAAGGTGGTGGGAAGGGATAAGTTTGGGGGTTTGAGGTTTACAAATACAAATTTAGCCCCTATATATAAAAACAGATTTTAAAAAAAGTTTCTGCCATATAGCACAGGGAACTATGCTCAATATCTTGTAATAACCTTTAATGAAAAGGAGTATGAAAATGAACATATGTATATATAGGCATGACTGGGACACTGTGCTGCACACCAGAAATGGATGCATTGTAACTGATGGTACCTCAATTTTTTAAAGAAGCTAACGTTATAAACTTCTTAGAAACAATGAACAGTACATCTATGTAAATTTTAAAAAATATGTGTGGTTATTGTATATGTGTATTTACATGCTATATATTGTATATGTACAGTCAAATTATTACAATTCTACGTAATAAAACTGAAAAATGGAAAAAAAAAAAAAAAGGTCAACAAAGGTTGGTCTACCCTCTTGGTATCAAAGGTCCACAACTGCCCCCACTCTACAGAACTGCTTGGGGGCTGCAGGATGAGAGAGAAGAGAAGATTAAATCCAGGAGGATTTCTGCTCAGCTGCTCTTGGGAATGTCTCCTCCCCTACCCACCCCACTTCTCTCTCTGTCTCTCTTTCTCAGGAGTTCCTTTCCCAGCATCTCAAGCTGGAAGGATTGAGGAATTCTCCTGGCAGCTTTCTCTGCTGCAGTGCTCACTTCTGAGCTTCTGGCTACACTGAGTTCAACTTGGAGATTCTGCAGGGAAAGAAAAAGTTAAAATCCCTGCCAGGTTGATGGTACTCTGGTTTCTAGTGTTCTTCCCCAATCTGCCTGCTACCATTTACTTTTCAAAGTCCTCAAAGCCACCCCACCCCCTTGCACAGGTTTTATAGTCACATCATTGGCAGTGATGGGTCGCGCGCTTACTCCATCCTACTCAACCTGAAGGCCAAGTTTAGGAATTCATCCTCGAGAGACAATCAAAGCTAAGTGCTGAGACCGTGTACTCAAGGGTTTTCATCACAACAGTGCTTACAAAAGTTATATACTCTACGTTTTTCTTTGCAAGCAACAAAATCTGGTTGTTTTCATTTAAATCTGGCTGATTTAAGCAGAAAATACATTTTTAAAGGGATATTGAGTGGCTTAATGAATGCCCAAAAAACCTGGCTGAAGAGGTTATGGAACCTGAACAATGCCCAAGGTCAACCCACCAGGGACTGTCTCTCAGCACCCCTGCACAGTGTTGGTCACTGGGAACTGCCCCGCCCCTGATCACCACTAATGCTGTTGTCATTGTTACTCCCAGAAAACTGACCCTTCTGCCTCTTCCCACTGTGCTTGTACCAAGGACGACTGTCTGCTATCCCTACTTGTTTGCATCCCTCTGACCCACTCAAATTCTCTCTTCTCTAGAGAACTCTTACAAGGCCACTGAAGGCTTTCTGTTTTGAATTTCTTTTCTTTCTTTCTTTTTTTTTTTTTAATAACGCAGGCACTAACCTGTGTACCAAAGATGGGAAAAGCTGTAGAATTTGAGAGGGGAGGGACAGCACTGAGAACATGAGTTTTAGGAGAGAGGGCTTTTTATAGAAGGTAGGGGCAGAGCTGGGTCTTTAAACAGGAGGAGGGTGACACAAGTCAGCGACTGCTGCACAACTGGGGTGTAACAAAGCGGCCCTGAATACTATTTCTCTCCCACGGACTTGGATCCAACTGGGGAGGTTCTGCTTCTGATTTTAATTTAACCCTCTTCACAATTTCTGTAAGTTCCTGTGGTTTACACCCTTGTATTTCTCAAAGCTTTCAACCTGGCAGCATATGTTGTTCCAAGTTTGCATCACGTCAACCTGGCTTCACCAGTTCACACACAGAAATGTACGCATGGCTGGTATTTCGTGACTTAGCTGCACTTCAGGGATTTGAGAGACCATGTCATAGGGTCACATCTTGCAACCTATGGCCGTCAGCCACCTTGCTGGCTATTCCCTCTCTCTTCCAAACACCTCCACTTCTCCCTTCTCCAAACCCAAATCAACTCACAAATCCTTGCTTTTTTCTTTCACAGACTGTTCGGTCCTCTCCCAAGCCCCTCGGGGTCTCACCTGATTCCCAAAGACTCTAAAAAGCAATTCTTTCAAACACATCCAGTGCTTTTCCCAGAAGAACATTTGCCAAATAACGCACTCTTTCAAAACAACCATCGTTATGTGTTGTTCCTACCCTCCCAATAGTTATTATTTAAGACTAGCTAGACATGCAACAAGCAAATGATCTGTAGAAGATTTAACCTACTTAAAAGGGGAAGAAATGAGATGTAACTACGTATGTATTATCCCTTGAAGAAGCTTATAAAAGTACAGCCCCGGTAGCCAGGATGCTCTGAGGAGAACCCTATTGGGGAGAACAACGGCTAAAAATAGTACTTGACCTTGGGTATCTGAAAGGGAAAAATGATGAAAAATGTTGGCCAAAGAGTTTAAAGTGTCTCTGAAGAAAAAAGAAAAATAAAAGCACACCCACTTTTTAAAGACACATGGAAGTCACCTTCTGCACTTTCTGGAAAGGAAAAGTTGTTCAGCCAAGATGGAGGCTGACAGGTATGGCCTTCAAAACAGGCAAGGGGCAGCCCACCCCCGCCATATACCAAGTAGATGGTGGAGGCAACAGGGCAGCAAAGGATCATAGATGCCCCCAAATGTTAGAGAGATCACAAAGCAAATGACCAGATCATGCGATCAGAAATGAAAAGGTCTGCTTTCACTGCCAGCCAAGAAACACATGTCAGATTGGCTGCAGGTTCTGGAATGAATGACATTCATGGGAACTCAATGTTCCCAGAAGGGAATGAGGGAGAAAGAATCCAATGCTACCATCTTACTACAAACATGTTCACCAGTGCCAGCCCCCTAGCCACCCTGTGATTGAGAGTCTTTTCTAGTGAGAGGAAAGGGAAGACCCTGAGTGAGGTTTGTGTGTGAACTTAAGTCTTCATTGCTCTGGGATAAACACTCAAGAGTGCAATGGCTGGGCTGTGAAGTAGTTGCATGTTTAGTTTCACAACAAACAGGTTCATAGCAAACTGTTTCCCAGAGTGGCCGGACATTTTATATTCCCACCAGCAATGTATGAGTGGATCCAGCTTTCTCTGTATCTTCCCCAGCATTCAGTGTGAATCAATATTTTTATTTTAGCAACTCTGGAAGGTATGTAGTGATATCTCATCTTGTGGACTTAACTGCATTCCTCTAAGGGCTAATGATGCTGCACATCTTTTCAGGGGCTTATTTGCCATCTGCTTATCCTCTGGTGAAATGTCCATTTGTGTCTTTTGCCCATTTTCTAACTGGACTGTTCTCTTACTGTTGACTTTGGAGAGTGTTTTATATATTCCATGTACAAATCCTTCATCAGATATGTGCTTTGAAAATATTTTCTTCCAGTCCATACTTTGTATTTTTATCCTCTTAAGGTCTTTCACAAAGCCAAAGTTTTGAATTTTGATGAGGTCTGATTTATCCCTGTTTCCTTTTGTAAGTTGGGCTTTTGGTGTTAAGTCAACTCTTTATCTAGACCTGGGCTCTGAAGATTTTCTTTTTTTTCTAAATTTTTAATAATTTTATGTTTTGTTTTTAAGTTTATGATGCATTTTGATGAATTTTTTTGTGTAAGCTGACAGATCTAGGTTGGTTTTGGGGTTTCTTGGTCGTTTTGCCTTCGAAGGTCCATTTGTTCCAGCACCATCTGTTGGTGTTCCCTCCACCCTTTTGCTAAATTGCTTTCGCATCTTCGTCAAAAAGCAGATGGGCATATTTGTGTGGGTCCCTGGGCTCAGTATCTGGTTCTACTGATCTCCATAGCCATCACTCTGCAGTAGCGCACTGTGTTATACCAGTTGTACCAGTTATACCAGTAGCCACACAGCAAGTCTCAGAGTCAGGCTGACTGATAGCTCCCTGATTCACTCTTCTTTGTCATAGTTGTTTTAGCTATTCTAGTTCCTTTCTCTTTCCAGGTAACTTTTTTGAATAACCTTATGTATGTGCAACTACAAAAAATAATAGTGAAAACTTGCTGGGATTTTGATCAGAATTGCGTTAAACCTATAAACCAATTTGGACAGAATTGATATCCTTGCTATGTGGAGTCTCCTAATCCATGAATGAACACAGGATGTCTCTCCCTTTAGTTAGAGCTTCTCTGATTTTGTGCATCAGCATTTTATGATTTTCAGCATACAGATCCTGGGATGTGTTTTATCAGATTGATACCTAAGTATTTCATTTGCCTTAGTGTGATTATAAATGGTATATTTTAAATTTTAGTTCCCACATATTTGTTGTTAGTAAACAGAAATGCAGTTTATTTTTGTACATTTCTCTTGTACCATTCAGCCTTGCTGAAATCACTTATACCAGGAGTTTTGTAGATACCTTGGAATTTTTTTTTTTTTCACATAGAAAAGCAAGTCATCCACAAATAGGGATCACTTTATGTCTTCATTTCCAATCTGTATGTCTTTTAAATCTTTAAGAGATTTCCTTGCTTCTTAAATAGATTGCTGAAGGACAGCTGATTTCTGGATGGAGGAAGTGGGTGGCGAGAGGAGCCATTTGTTGAAATTGGAAAGACTAAGGGAGGAGAAGACTGAGGCAGGAGGAGATCTGTCTGCTAATATCTAAGTGGAAATGTCGAGTGGGTGGTTAGAGAGTTGAGGACAAACCTCAGAGGAGAAGTCAAAGGTCAAGATGAAATTTGGGAACAGTCTGCAATTAGATAGGATTGAAATCCAGGGAAAAGAGTAGGTGGAGGCTGGAAGAGGACCCAGGACTGAGCCCTGAAGACTGCAGATGTTTAGAGGTTGGATACAGGAGGAGGAGGAGCCTGAAAAGATGACCAGGAAGGGCAGCCAGTGACTTCAGACACATCACTTCATTTTGTGAGACTTGGCTGTCATTGGGAGCCATAAGGATATGATTTCCTTGGACAGACAGCATCTATCCCAATTAAGGAGACATCAGTTGAGCATCTCTCTTGCCAGGCTCTTTGACCAACCATTATGATAAATTAATCCTCACCAGTCAATGGCTTCATCAGTCATAATGCAAAGCATTTTTCTGATAGGAAAGCTAATCAGGTTCTCAAGGCTCTGTCCTTTCAGATCTGATCTCCCCTGCCCTGCCTCAGTGTTTTTCTTTTTCCCATACCTCTTACCACACCTTTTAATGTAATACCCATAAGAAAATCTGATAATATTTCTTGTTTGTCTTCAACTATAATGTTAACTCCTATTCAGAGTCCCAAAAGCCTAGACAGGTGACCAGCACATAATAAGCATTCCAACATTTGTTGACGAATTTTGAAATAATGTAAATCAACTTCAAATTCTAACTTCTTCAAGAATCATGGTCCAAAGCTGGTGAGCTGAATGTCACTAGTGTTTCTTATTAATATAGAGAGAAAACACCTGAGTTATTCCTATTTATGAAAAAGTCTTGAATTATGCAAGATTGTCACGAGTGCATCCTTCACGTAAAATATAACCAATTTACTATTACATATTCATGCAAAAAATGAATGTGCAATCATTAGGCAAGTTTTCAAATACATTTAATGATACATGGAAAATAACTTCATGTTATGGTTTTGCGTTCAAGTAATGGGAGGTAAAACTACATATACAATATATATGTGCACATTTTTGAAAGGGAGAAAATGAATCAGAAACACACACACACACACAAACCCAGCATATAGGTCAAAATAACTGAATGCTATGATTGCAAGTATTTCTCTTTCTGTGCAGACTTTGTGATGTTCTCCACCATTAACATGTAAAACTTAGACAATCAGAAAACACAAACCACCAATCAACAGGGAGTCCTTGGAAGACAATGTCCTTTCAGAACTGAAAGCACTTTTAGGACCATCAAAGATAGCATCACTGAACTGACCTGAGGGGTCCCAAAGCCTCTTGGAAATCAGGGGATAAAGAAGAACCCAGGAGCCATGGGATGCACTCGTTTTGTCCAGGTGTGTTTCTCAACTGGACTGGGCATTTTAAGGCTGTCAGGTTGTCCCAAAGCCCTCCCAAAATACCAGGGGTTCTCCTTCACCCCCTCTCCAAGGAGAACATCTGAAGTTGTAAGTAACAGAAAACCAACTCAATTGGCTTTAACTGCAAGGAGATTATTTCACACAAAAGAATCCCCAATAAGCAGGACAGCTCCTGGACAGGCTCAAAAAATGATGGGCTCATAGTCAACCTTTTCAATCACACCAACTCATTCAATCTAACTCACTCTCACCCAACAGTTGTTATCACCATTCCAGGCACCTCAAGCAGACTAACAGCCAGAGGCCAAAGAGTTTCTGCCTCTTTCTGGCAACTAAAGAAAGAGCCTACCCTTCAAGACCCCAGCCCCCTCTTTCTCATGTTCATCGTGACCCCCTACCCCTTGCCTAATCCAATTACCTGCAAAAGAAGAGGTGTTTTCTGATTACTCCATCAGACTCCCCCTGTCCCAGGGGACAGAGTGGGTTAGCCTCATCTGAAACCCGGGATGTATGCACATTAGGAGGTACATACTTGGGAACACAGGAAGGGTGTGTGGGAGGTGATGGGGGCAGACATCAGGCTGGCAGCCAACAGTGTCTGCTGTAGCTCCTGGATTCTCCCTACCAGCCAACAGGCTTTCTTATTCCCACTGGAGGAAGCAACATGCAGTTCTCTTGGGACCAGCCTGGTCTCAAAACATGAGGTCTTCCCAGATATCCATAACAATTTCTTCAAAACACCCTTGGAAACAAGATTTACAAGACAGAAGACTTTCATCTCTGTTCCATTGTGTCTAGTTAATGACATTTCCTGCTTCAGACGGTTTTTCATTAGCTGACCTAGGCAAGGGACTGCCAAGTTTGTCATTTTCCCAGAGTTAAACCACAACTACATCTCCCAGAAAATCAAAACCTACGTATTTGCTTTGAAGAGTGGAAGTGCTCATATGGTTGGGCTTGGGTTACAGTGAGGCAGTAGAGGGACTGAGTGAAAAAACTCGAGTTTTTGTCAGAAAGGTCTGGTTTGGATTCCTGACTTTGTTCATTGCAGAGTGATTTTAGGCAAGATATATAACCTCTCAGAAATTACTTTCTCATCATAAAATTAAAGCACTACCCAGGGGTCTGTTGGTCTGATGAAATGACTACCAGTCTTCCCTCTCTCCATTTACCTAGAGAAGTCCATGTAGGGAATACTCAGACCACGTAAGTGGCCACCAGCACACAGGCTGATCTTTCCCTTTGTAATTTTCAACACTTGGCTTAAGTTCTCTTCGGACTGAACCAGAATAACACATAGCAAGTTAACTGGCTTTTAGGAAATAGACTGTGGAGAGTGGGGCTTCCATACACATGTGGCTGGGGTCAGCAGACAATCTGTAATTCAGAGAAGCAATGAAATGCTTGCCTGGCATTTTGATTTCCCTGTAGAGGAGAAGTCATGACATTTTCCAGTCTATTTGGATGCATCTCTGAAATGCAAAATGTGTGAGCAGCAACACGGAGCACTAGCAAGGTTAAACACTCTCAATGGCGTGGATTGTTTATGTTATTGCTACTTAAATTACTGCATCCTAAACAGTCAGGGTGTGATGTAACCGAAGTTATCTAAAATATATGGGATGGGAATAAATGTTTCCATCCATATTTCAAGAGCATTAATTTCTAGTCAACTTGTCTTTATCTATAGTGAAGTCCCAACTGGGAATTTCTGAGAGTCTGTGATACCTTAAAATATATCTATCCTTCAAAAAAAATTTTTTTTAATGTACTTTATTTTCAGTAGGTTTTCAAATAGGTTGTGGACATGAATTTTTAATTTTTTTTTTTTTTTACAGTTCTCATTTGGTATCAACTATGCCAGCCTGCCTGTGAGATCTAATGATTTGCAGTAGGAGTAGCACTGAGGGTTTTTTCCTGCCCTCCCTTTGCATAAACCCTACATTGTCTCCAGGAAAGCAGCCTCCCTGCTTTGCCTGTCTCCCCTCAAGTTAGCCTCGTTCATCACCCCTGTTAGCCAACATCCATCCAGAGCCAAGCAAGTCACTGCTCCATTGGCCTCACCCTTTGGGTCTCTGCTCACTTGCCAGTGGGGATGAACCAGATTGGGTCCAGCGGAAGGGAGACATAGTACAGCTACAAAATCACCCACAGCGGAGAAAGAGAGGATGAATGGAATGATAGCTCCCAATTTCTTGGAATAACAAATGCTATTTTCTCTACTTCAAAATGTAGTTTCAAATGTAGTTTTAAGTCCTGCAATTCACCTACTGAAATGCTGGCATCATACCCCAATCCTTTACTATGTTGTGGTGCAGAGATTTTTACCCTCTCCAGCAGGTAAAGGTGGATATCCCTTCCGGTGCCTGAGGAAGGGGACCCAGTACTCTCCTGCCTGCCCGTCCCACACAGATGCAGGCACGGACGCTTTCAGGCATCCGGCTCATGTAACCCTGATGCAGATGCTGGTCACATCACTCTCCCCGATTTATTTTCATTTTCCGAGTCCGTTTCTTTCTGCTGATCATGTGGCATCTCACAGGGGATAGAAGCCTTTCCTCTGGGGTTGGTCTGTTTTAAGGAGGCTACTGCCACCTCCCACCTTAAGGCGTCCCATCTACTTGGGAAGGTTCCTTTCATACAAGTGCTGGTCAAACAACCAGAGGGGAATGAGAGGGAGGGGGGACTTCTTCCCACCCCAGACAAGCTGGGAGACCTCTGTTAGCACAGCCAGAACACTTGGCCAAATTTGATCTGTGACTTAGGAAGCAGTGAGGCTGCCAGTTGTGACACTGTCACACACATACCAACCACACCCCTGACCTTCACCAAGCCATCAGACTGGTTCAGGTTGGTAGGTTGGTGAATGACACCAGCTCAATCCTTTTAATGCCTCCTCTTCTCCCTGCTCCTAACTGCCTTGCCATGGGCTTGTCATGGCCCCTGGGCAGCTTGATTGCATTTGCTCACCTCTGGCCTCCTCCTACTGTTAGCCTCAGTCTCTGTTGGCTCACTCCACACTCCACAAAGGGGAATCTGATTGACTCTACTGATGCCTTCAAATCAGGCCACTTGGGTCACTGACTGGTGTGTAGTTGGACTTGCCTTGGGTCAGAGCTTTAGTCAATGTCCAGACAGCCACGGCCAGAGAGGTGGTATCAGACGGAACACATGTGGCAAATGCATAGTCGTGAGTTATGAAAGAGTCTCACCATCAACAGAAGGAGGGGCAGAAATACCCCAAACCAAATTAGACCCAGATCTTGTATAAAGACTTGGTAGACTCCCTAAAGAAAGAAGAGATTGGCTAGATTCTCTTTCATGGTGAGCTGATGAACCCTGGGCTAGGGGTAATGAAAAATAATCTATTGTTTTCATCTAAAATGTTTTTTCACATTTTCTCTTTTCAAAGGGGTGCTGACGATATAAACAGTCTGATACAGCCTTCAGCATCCAGGAATAATTAAGTCACCTTTGCAAAGTCACAGACATTATATCAGAGACAGAGGCAGGGCTAAGCCTACAGACACCTGAATCCACATTTCAAAGTAGAAATCAAAATATACCAACATATCATCATTTCACAATACATACACACATCAAATCATTGCATTGTGCCCTTTAAACTTACATATGTTACATGTCAATAGTATCTCAAAGCTGGGAAAAAAAGCAACACAGTAAAAAGAAAACATATACACACACACACACACACACAAACCACAGGTCAGCTAAGTCCAACTGTAATCAAACTCAGAAAATCTTCATCAGATTTGTTTCTCCACTATATTGCAGCACTTGTTTTTAAACATTTTGCAAGTAATTGTGAGGATGCCTGTAGCTCCAGGAATGTGGAAAAAAAAAGGTAGAAAGTGTGCTGCAGCATTTCCGAAGATAGAGATAATTAATTCCATTTCACCAACACTGAATGCATAATTAACATGGAAGCCTGGTTTTCTCTCTAGTCAAGGTCATTCCCTGCATCATATTCCGGGGAGGTCCATTCTGATTTAATTCACCTCCTCAGGGTTTTCAGTCAGTGAAACATGTCCCACTTGACCGTGGCCATCCTGTGCTTTGTGAGGCTAGGCAGGGGTCCATGGCATTCACTGTGGCATCACCAGCGCCCATCAACATTCGCTGAATAAATCTGTCAAATGCCCAATGCTGTGCAAACTCTATCAGAGATGCAGGGGAACCTACCACACCTAACAGCAAGGGAGCTCATGGAGAAATCAGCCATTTGGTCACCACTGCATGTCTGTCAGTTTCTCTCTGTAGTCCTACACTTCAATGGTCATCCCCATTTCATCCTCATTGCCCTCCAACAAGCAACCTTGAGTCCACTTTCTCTAGCTATACATTTGTCTATTCTGAGCATTTCATACAAATCGAATCATGTAATATGCGGTCTTTTTGTGACTGCCTTCTTTTGCTTATCGTAATGTTTTCAAGGTTCATCCATGCTACAGTATGAATGTAAGCACTTTATTCCTTTCTAGGGCTGAATAATATTCTGGTATATAAATACACATGTTGTTTATCCATTCATCTGCAGATGGACATTTGGGTTGTTTCCACCTTTGGGCTATTGCAAATGATGCTGCTATAAACATTTGTGTACAGCTTGGTGTGGATACACAGGAGAATTGCTGGGTCAAATGGTAACTATGTTTAACAGATTCCTGCTACCTAATTTTGTTTTTTCCTTTTCCAAGCTCTCTGTTTCTTCTATCAATACTGCCTACCACCCACACATGTTTTTCTTGCCTTTTCTTGAATTAAACCTCCTCAGTTCCAGTTTTTTCCCCCATAAATTAGAAAGTTGTATATTCTATATTTGTTCTCTCAGTTATTTACCCTTAAATGTTGAACCTTGAATTTTAAGCTTTAAATGTTTAATTCACATATTTTTCGAATGAGGTCCCTCTTTATAACTTCTCAAGACAGGGCAAGAGGCAGCGTGTGTTTTTCTACCCCTCTGCTCACCCCCACCCCTCGCTGCCCTACTTCCATACTGAAATCATCTAGAATTCTAATTCCAGATCACTCTTCTGAAACATTTCCTCAATTAGGACTTATTTAGAGAGCTCGAGATTTTCTTTACCATTGCATCTCTCCACTTCCTCCTGAACTAATTTTTCTTCTGGCTGAATTACAGCCTCTAGTAGTTTTTTCAGAAAGTCTGTGGGTGGCATGCTGAGAAATCCACAGGTTTGGTAAAGCCTACATTTAAACCACGCATTTGAATGTCCCTCCTCTGATTAAAACCATGCAGTGGCTCCTGATTCTACTTGAAGTCACACTTGTTCAGTGCCACCATGACCTGGTTCGCATTCCTCTCAGCCACACCACTGGCCACTCACATGGCCTTTGTCCAGCTCCGACCCACCTTCCTCACTGTTCCTCTAACAGGAGCAGGCAGGGGCCAGCTCACCTTGTGCCTCTGTTCTAGCTCTTTCCTCTCTGGCACACGGTATTCTTCCCCTGGACAATCATCCCGCCCTGTCCCTCACCTCAATTCTTTGCTCAATGTCACCTTCTCACAATGTGGTCTTCCCTCTCCTCCTTCTACTCTCAAACCCCTGGTTCCCTGTATTTTGCTCCCCAATTTCTTTTATTTCCAAAATTAAAAAACCTTAAACTGATTGCCTTCTAAACATACTATGATGTTCAACGGTGGTTTGCTCGCAGATCAGTCCCCACCATTCTCCTGCCCTGCCCTGGGCACAGCGAGTGAAGTTTCCTGGATTCAACTGCCCTCTGGTTTCTGGGGGATCCAGCCCATGAGAGGTACTGGCAGGAGGCTGAGGATGGAAAGATGAAAAAGACTGGGGTCCTCCTCCCCTCTCTGCTTCCTGGGGCACCTCCTATGTCATCTATGTCCTCCCCATGACTCCGCCTCCCTGCGTGCGTCCCCTTCCTCTGTGATTCAGTGCTTTCCAGGCTGCCCTCACTGAGCCTCCAGCTCCCACCAGTAGACTCAGCTTCTAGGTTCTAGTAAAACTGCACCTTCCTTTTGTTGCTCTGGCCCTAGAGATGGTAGCAGCGTCCTGCTGTTGCTGACTCTGGGCACATGACATCCCATTTGGCTCCCTCACTCTTTCAACACCTGTATTAATTCTCTGTACAAAACTCCTTCCATCTGAAAATCCTAGGGTGGTTTGATTTTCTTGGCTGAATGCTGATCGATGCCCAACTATATAACATTCTTATTTATTACATTTATGATTTGTCTGCTCATAAGCAAGTGCCTCGAAGTATGCCTGCCACATAGCAGGTGCTGAAAAAATATTTGTCGAATAAATGTTCATCTCTGTGCTCTGTGCTGGGATGTGACCCTCAGATCCCTCCCTTACAACTGAAGAACTTAGTCCCACAGTAGCTAGGAGTCCCACCTTTCAGCCTTTTCCAGAAATGGCTCCCAGGTGAACGAAGCTGCCTCATCTAAGGTTGCATCCCCTTTCCTGGGGGCATCCTGCACCCAGGGACTGGTCCGTATTATGGGAGTAGAAAGACCCCACACAATGCAGGGCAATTCTGAAGGCCATCCCACCTGAGATCTCCCCCTGGGGTCTGCTGTGGCCTCTGCCAGGGCTCCAGTGCAGTCCAGTTTCACTCTTCACCTAACCTTGCTTCCTTCCCTTCCCCCGACAGGGCTGGTTCCTAACCAAACTCCCCGGGCTGCTCTCCACCTCCGCATCCGTTCCCTTGTGGGCCTCACCTGGAGTGGTTTTACCTCATGGAAAGCTCTAGGTCAAAGTTCTTTTCCTTCCCCACTTCAAAGCAGGGGTTGTATTGTCTTGTTTCTAGAGATACAGATTCAAATTTTAATGTAGTCTGATTCCAGCTCTTTTATAGCTGTGGCAAACATTCCATTGCCTCCCCTCTTAGCCATTGCTAACAAATGGGATCTAATTAAACTTATAAGCTTTTGCACAGCAAAATAAACCATAAACAAAACAACAATCTATGGAATGGGAGAAAATATTTGCAAATGATGTGACTGACTTAATTTCCAGAATATATAAACCACTCATACAAGAACAAAAAACCAAACAACCTAATCCAAAAGTGGGCAGAAGACCCAAACAAGCAATTCTCCAGTGAAGACATACGAATGGCCAATAGGCACATGAAAAAATGCTCAATATCACTAATTATCAGAGAAATGCAAATCAAAACTATAATGAGGTACACATCACACCAGTCAGAATGACCATCATTCAAAAGTCCATGAGCAATAAATGCTAGAGAGTGTGTGGAGAAAAGGGAACTTTCCTACACTGCTGGTAGTAATGTAGTTTGGTGCAGCCATTATGCCAAACGGTATGGAGAGTCCTTAAAAAACTAAAAATAGACTACCATATGATCCAGCAATCCCACTTCTGGGTATGTATCAGAAGGGAACTCTAATTCAAAAAGATACATGCACCCCAAATTCAAAGCAGCATTATATACAATAGCCAAGACATGGAAGCAACCCAAATGTCCATTGACAGATGACTGGATAAAGAAGTTGTGGTATAGTTATACAATGGAATACTACTCAGCCATAACACAGAATAAAATAATATCATTTGCAGCAACATGGTTGGACCTGGAGGATGTCATTCTAGGTGAAGTAAACCAGAAAGAGAAAGAAAAATACCATATTATATCACTCATATGTGGAATCTAAAACAAACAAATAAAGGACACTATAAACTCATCTACAAAACAGAAACAGACTTGCAGACATAGTAAATAATCTTATGGTTACTGGGGAAAGGAGTTAGGAAGG
Organism: Camelus ferus; assembly: GCF_009834535.1. Lineage (NCBI taxonomy): Eukaryota > Metazoa > Chordata > Mammalia > Artiodactyla > Camelidae > Camelus > Camelus ferus. Next base: position 19,907,255 of record NC_045730.1, read on the forward strand.
GATAAATTTGGGAGTTTGAGATTTACAAATGTTAGCCACTATATATAAAAATAGATTTAATAAAAATCAAGCTTCTGCTGTATAACACAAGGAACTATGTTCAATATCTTGTCATAACCTTTAGTGAAAAAAATATGAAAACGAATATATGTATGTATATGCATGACTGGGACATTATGCTGCACACCAGAAACTGACACATCATAACTGACAGTACTTCAATAAAATAAAGTTCTAGCAGCCATTTGTAACTGTAAGAGAAAGATCAAGTGAATAAAAACATCTCAGCCCTGAACCAGGGCCAGCAGTCTCCTCCCTCTGGACCTGTTACAAAAGCAAACAAACCCTCAAGTCTGTAAGCCACTACAGGCAGGTCTCTGTCAACAGCAGTGAAACAAAAGTACTTACTGATTCAATATCCTTTGCAGATTTGTCTAGCAGGTTGTCTATTTCTTGTCAAATTTTACACATTCTTTATATATCAGAGATTTACTCTTATCTGCACTACAAACTCTCTCAAGCTGTCTCTTGTCCATTAACTTTTACCGTATTTTTCCATGCAAATGTTCTGTATCTTCATATAACCAGATTTTTTTTTTTTGTGGCTTATTCTCTTGGTTACTGTGGTGGTGTTAAAGATGTGCCCACAATCCCTGTGGTACTCCTCCCATCAAGAGGTAGAGTTTCATTCCCTTCCCATTGGGTGTGGGCTTAATTTAATGATTTCCAGAGAATAGAATATGGCAGAAGTGATGAGATGTCACTTCTAAAATTTGGTTAGGAAAAGACTGAGGCTTCCATCTTGGGTGCATTCATTCTCATTCATTTTCTCCATCTCTCCCTCTTCCTCTCCCTCTCTCTCTCTCTCTCCCCTCCCTCCATCTCTCACTCTGAGGGAAGCAAGCTACCATGATGTGAGGAGACTTATGGAAAGGTCTACATGGGGAGAAATGGAGGCCTCCTGCCAATGACCAGTGTGGAACTGAAACCTGCCAAGAACCATATGGGTGCACTTAGAATCAGATTCTCCAGTCCCAGTTGAGCTTTCAGATGACTGTAGCCCTTGCCAACAACTTGATTTCAACCTCACGGAAGACTGAACAAAAACCACTCAGCAAAGCCACTGAGATTCCTGATCCTTAGAAAGTCTGTGAGATAATAAATGTTTAGTGTTTTAAACAGCTACGTGTAAGAATAATTTGTTACACGGCAATAGATAAACAATGCAGTGACAAACCATTGCCATTATCCCAAATTATACCTGTACCCTCCTATATTTTAACTTTAAAATAAAATACACTTTAAGTCTTGAATCTATTGGATTTAATTTTTATATGGAGTAAAATACATCTACATACTTTTTTCAATATGAGCAACATTTATTATATAATCTATTATAAATCTACTAACACTTTGAAATATTAAATTCTCAGAAATTAGCATCTCTTTCTGAATTTTCTCCTGGAATTTGTGCATTTGTCAGTCCCCAAGCCAACAAAAATTGTTTGATCGCAGTGGCCATTGGATGTGGCTACAGGTTCATTAGAGGCAGCCTGGAGGGGACTGGACCACAGAGAGAAGGGATATATTACATGGAGGGAGATGGAGACATGGAGGTGATGCTGCTGGAGGTATCACAGGAAGCAGAGGTATCAAGAAGAAAGACGCTTGCTTTTCCTTTCCTCCAATTCTCCAAACTTCTGCCAATGCTTCTCATTGGCTGGACCTCCCAGAAGGAAAGAAGGAAGGAAGGAGGATTGGGGAGGAAGAGTCTAAGACTGCAGTGTAGTTCCAAGGAAGTTTTAACCCAGCCAGTGAGGAGTCCCACAACCCACTAAGATGCCTACCATGCTTGGTTATTGGCTGGGAGCAGCCCAGGGGAAGCAAAATTTCAGTGCAAACACGGTGATGAATCCAGAGCAGCAGCAGCTGGAGCTGCCAGTCAACTACATTCCCCTCGGCAGGAGATCTAAGTAGCCAGTTTCCACAGTCACCACCTTTGGTTTTAGGACTCAATCTATATTTAAGTCACGGGTACAACAACACCAGTGGTCTCTAACTGCAAAGCACAACATATACTCTGACTATATAAATACTTGGTATTGTACATTTGTCAAGATACCATGTTGCAGGAAAAATGCACACCATACTCCATTTATGCCAATTGTTACCAAATAACTATCTTTCATATCTGAAATAAAATCTAAATATATTTGATATCTTCCAATTGAATGGCTATCATGTTCCAGACAATGTTCTTAGGCACTGGAGGGACACGGTGATCAAGCAGAACAGACTTTGCCCACATGAAGCTTACATTCTAGAGGGGAATGTGGTAGGGTACAAAATAAATGAGGGTAGTGAGATGGAGAACCTTGACTTGTTGGGTGGAAAGTACCCAGAGGGAAGGAGCCAGAGGAAGACATTAGGTAGAGTAGTTCAGCCAGGCCCCCAAAGAGGTGACAGTGGAGCTGGGACTTGAATGAAATCGCTTTTGCTCTCTCAAAATATTTCATAACTTACGTTCAATTCTTCAAGTGCTTTTAGATAGTCTTGATTAGTGACAAAAAGAAGTCAATCTATCAGATGCTTAGAATTCTTATATTTTGAGATCAAAGTCAACTAGCTTCTTTTTATAATCTTCATGAATTTTTTTTTCAAATGACAAATTTAGAGAGAGTGTTTTCAGCTGCTATTTGCAAGCATGGCTCTACAAGTAACACATTACAGATGTGGATAGTATTTATTCCCAATAAACAGAAAGCCAAATGGGAGTTCTTTCCATCATATTTTTCTTTGGTACTGGCTGCTTAGGTAAGATAAAGATCTCCATCAGATAAATGCAACTTACATATCTGGGAAGAACATCTTGAGGCATATCTAAGGAATTATCCTTTATCTTCTTAAGCGTATATTTCAACATCAATGAGCCTCATGTTTCCAACCTTCCATCAAGTGTTTATCACAGCTGTGAATTAAACACTATGACTAAGAATCTAAAAATTTACAACATATGATGTAATGGTTAAGGTAGTTGCATTGTCCACTCTGCTCTACCAGCCACCAGGGACTTGGATTCAGATAGACAAACTCTCAAGACAAAATAGACACCACCCAGCATCAAGTTTACTTAGCCTTAATAAAGGATAGAGGGCATGCTATGCCCTGGCATGCACAGCCGTGGCACAGCGGGAGTCCCGTGACTCCAAGGCACAGTGATCCTGAGCTTGGGACATGTGTGCTCACAAGAGACAAGACTGAGCACAAATGACCTCAGTTCAGGGAAGCCATCAGGTCTGAGCCCCCTTCGGCTTTACGCCAGCTGGTTGCACAGCCCCTTCTCTCCCTTTGACTACCCCATCCCTCCATCTTTAGGGCAGCTGCATCTCATTGTTGTCAATTACTCATTCCTCAATAACCAATTTTGACAATGTGCATGTACAGACTATAATTCTCCACCAGATTCTATTTAATTAGTAGCCTATCATCCCAACAATACTTTGAGTTAATGTTCCCGAGAGAAAAGACGGAGAGTCAAATCCTCAGATACCCCGAGGCTAGAGGAAAGACCACAGAAGTGGCTGTTAACCCCTTCCTTCCCGTTTGCCCCCTGAACTCCATGAAAATCTCCTTGATACAAATTTGAAGCATTTTCTTATTCTTAGAACAGCAACTTCTACAATACCTGTTGTCCAAAAATATATATATACCTGTGTACTAAAATGTAGACAGCCACAAAGACCTGTATCCTCCACTGAGGAGCTGGAATTCTCTCCACAAAACAAGTTAACATGACTCTGTTCCACTCACAAGATTTCTGATATATGATATGCCTTTGCCAGATGCTCCATTCCTCCCTCCTCCACTCCCCCATCTCCCCTCCATGGTTTGCCCTCTTTTATAGATGTTGACAGAAGCATTCATTCAACTCCATCGTGTCTTTTGGCACGTTTCCATTACATCAATTGGGTGTCTTAAGTCAATGTCCCAAAACATCTTTTCATCTTAGAGATCATCTTCTCCATTGGCTTGATATTCATTTAGCTCTATATGTGAAGCTAAAAATCTTACTATACTCTGCAACTGCAGCCCAGAGATTAAAGTGGTGTTTAATACATCAGTTGATATTACAGTGCCATCTTTCCAGCTTTCCAAGTAAAAACACTCTTTTTTTCTCATATACCATTTATTTCCCTTAACCAAGGTGATCACTAGAGACCACTGCTCAGCCAACTCTAGGTCCCTCCCATCTGGTCTGGGACACGACCATATCCCACACACAAGGATGTAAGTTTTCACTAACCCAGGATCTCAGGTTTCACTGTGCAGCCCCACTCACCTGCCTTTCCAATGTGCCAGGGGATTCAATGGGGGCATGGCCACCATATCACAGTCACACTCTTGGACACCACTATGATTTCATGAATGCTTGCTTACATGGTTTTTATCCACATTCACAATTGTGTAGTCAAAAGGCAGAGGTGATTCTGAGATATTATGCACCAACATTTAAGAGTATTATTGTCTTGCTCTAAGATGCACACTTTGGACAACATACATTATCCTTTCCCAGTATCATTATCCATTTGTCTTCTCCATTTCCATCTGCCACAATTCCCCACTCTGTCCATACATTATCTGGTTTGAGATGGATAATGAGAACCTGCATCTCTGGATTCAGCCATACTGCCCACTCACAGGACAGACAGCAGGACTGGCCTCATCCTAACTTCTCCTTTTGGCCATTATAAGGAAGGAGGGGAGAATAGAATTAGAAAAGCAAAGGACAAAGGAACTATACCAACAGGCAGCTGGGCAGCATTTAGAGTCATCCTGGTTTAGACATAAAAGATGATGTCTCTATCCAGCCCTTATTGCCTTTGGGAAAAAACACCAATTCCAAGCAACTGGAAGTATCCTAAGCAGCTCTGCCTCATATCTTCATGGTCTTGGCCCAGGGTAATTCCCAGGAACTGAACTGACTGGAGCTGCATTTTAGCCAGGTGCAGTAACCATCTCTAGCTGGTCGTATGTGCTGAGAGTTCTCCAATCTTCTCTGACAGTTTTTCTGAGACAGAGACCATCACAAAACCATCAGTGTGAAAAACAACTTACTTTGGATGGCAATCAAACCTAAACCTCTTCTCACCAGGTTGTGACCATTTACTGGAGGCTTGAGCACCCTTGCAGGAAGACAGTGAAGGTATAATACACTCCTTCTGTAATAAAGTGAGTTGTGCCTGGCCTGAACTCCTTGCAAAATTCATGCAGAAAAGCAAGCATTAGTCAGAATCTATCTAATTTTAGCCAGTTGGACTTCCTAAACAGTTTTTACTCCATTCAGTTTTTTAAAAAATTTATTATTATTATTTTAATGGAGGCACTGGGGATTGAACCCAGGACCCTGTGCATGGTAAGCACATGCTCTACCACTGAGCTATACCCACTCCATCACTGTGTCTAGCTTAGGCCAAATAGGACTATTATGAGGATAAAGAGATGAATCACTCCTGCTTCTTCCATGTATTAAAGCTGAAATTTCTTAATGCCATCCCATCAGGCGGTAGTATTTAATATTCAATTTAAAGTGTGTATGATGTTTAAAGCCTGTCTGAGACCGTAGAAACTATATTTTAGCAATATTGCATATTTTACATTTGTAAAGCTTGTTTAGAAAGATAATTGATCATGAGATACAAGTAGAAGATTATTGATCAAGATTTCTGTATATGATTCAGTAGTCTACTATTATAAGTAATTCTGAAATCAAAGACTATTGGGTAGGGGAGGGTATAGCTCTGATGGTAGAGGACATGCTTAGCATGCAGGAGGTCCTGGGTTCAATCCCCAGAACCTTCTCTAAAAATAAATAATAAACAAACCTAATTACCCATCTCCCCAAAAAACAAAAACAAAAAGACTATTGGGTAAATTTGACATTAACCTTCACTGGATTAACATCAACAAATTAGGATAATAGAATTACTGAAGGCCATTACAGCCATCTGAGTTATTTCCAGGTAAATCTCAGTTAAAGGGGAAAAACACAGTGGAAGGTGAGCTTGGAAATCCGTGATGCAATTACCTGACAAGTTGTGACCTGACATTGTCAACAGAAGGCAGACTCAGAAGAAATAAACTTTAAGTTATTACATGATCAGAAATAAAATCTGTTTCAGTTTCTTGGGAAAAAAAAAGGTACATATGATATTAAGGGTGGAGGGGGAAAGTGCAGTGTATGGGAGGTGAACTGCCAGGTCTGCTCAATAGCAGTGTGTTTAATAAGTAGCCAAGCTTGTCTGATCTCCTCTAGGGTAGGTTGTTCCCAAGCACACGGGAATGGTGAGCTGGGAAGGGTTTCAGATTTTACCCTACTTCAAGCTAACAAATTAGCCTACCACAGTTTCATAGCGGAAGATGAGATGCTTGGATCAAAGGACTCTTACTCATGGAACAAAAGCATGAGCTGCATGCTTCCATAGCTCCCCTTGCATCAGGCGGATTCTGCACTGCTGGTACCAAAGTCCCAAGGTGGGAAAGGCACAATTAGCACATTTAAGAAGAGGAATAATACAGGTGTGCCTGGAGCCTTGTCATCAAGGGACAAAGCCGAATGAGAAGATTAGCAAGGAAAACAGGGGTCAGGTTTGCAGGTCCTGTGGATCATGGTAAGAAGTCCCAAATTTTATTCTTGAAGACAGGGAGCCAAGTAGAAGATAGGGAGCCAAGTGACTCTTCAAGTTAGGCAATGCCATCATTTGATTTATGCCTGATTTATTCTGCTGCCAGGTGGAGAAAAGATAGGAGAAGGTCAAGAGTGAAAAGCTTCATCCAAATGAGAGATGAGATGGTGATAGGAAGACAGAAAGCTGTAGGTTCATTCAAGACAATATGGCGCTCGAATCAACACCTCCTGCATATGGATTGGTGGGGAGAAGCTCTGTGCTGGGAGGGGTCAAGGAAGAATTAAGAGTGATGCCTAGGTTTTGGGCTAGTAGTAAAAACAAATATACCAGAGGTGGGTAGATAGGAAATGAGGTTTGGGGCCATCAGAGAGGCATCATTAGAGCTCCTTTTGATCAAAAGTGACTTGAAAAATAGCACCCAAAGTAATAAAATATCTGGGAATAAATCTAACCAAGGAGGTGAAAGAATTATACACAGAAAACTATAAACCATTGATGAAGGAAATTAAAGAAGACTTTAAAAAATGGAAAGATATTCCATGCTCTTGGATTGGAAGAATCAATATTGTCAAAATGGTCACACTGCCCAAGGCAATCTACAGATTTAATGCAATCCCTATCCAATTACCGAGGACATATTTCACAGAACTAGAAAAAATCATAATAAAATTCATATGGAACCATCAAAGACCTAGAATTGCCAAAGCATTACTGAAGAGAAAGAAAGGGGCTGGAGGAATAACTCTCCCAGACTTCAGACAATACTATAGAGCTACAGTCATCAAGACAGCATGGTATTGGTACCAAAACAGACATATAGACCAATGGAACAGAATAGAGAGCCCAGAAATGAACCCACAACTTTTGGTCAACTCATCTTTGACAAAGGAGGCAAGAATATACATTGGAATAAAGACAGTCTCTTCAGCAAATGGTGCTGGGAAAACTGGACAGCAGCATGTAAATCAATGAAGCTAGAACACTCCCTTACACCATATACAAAAATCAACTCAAAATGGATTAAAGACTTAAACATAAGACAAGATACAATAAACCTCCTAGAGGAAAACATAGGCAAAACATTATCTGACATACATTTAAAAATTTTCTCCTAGAAGAAATAAAAGCAAGAATAAACAAATGGGACCTAATGAAACTTACAAGCTTCTGCACAGCAAAGGAAACCAGAAATAAAACAAGAAGAAAACCTACGGAATGGGAGAAAATTTTTGCAAGTGAAACCGACAAAGGCTTGATCTCCAGAATATATAAGCAGCTCATATGACTCAATAAGAAAAAAATAAACAACCCAATCCAAAAATGGGCAGAAGACCTAAACAAGCAATTCTCCAAGGAAGACATACAAATGATCAAAAAGCACATGAAAAAATGCTCAATATCACTAATTATCAGAGAAATGCAAATCAAAACTACAATGAGGTATCACCTCACACCAGTCAGAATGGCCGTCATTCAAAAATCCACAAATGACAAATGCTGGAGAGGCTGTGGAGAAAGGGGAACCCTCCTACACTGCTGGTGGGAATGCAGTTTGGTGCAGCCACTATGGAAAACAGTGTGGAGATTCCTCAAAAGACTAGGAATAGACTTACCATATGACCCAGGAATCCCACTCCTGGGCTTGTATCCAGAAGGAAATCTACTTCAGGATGACACCTGCACCCCAATGTTCATAGCAGCACTATTTACAATAGCCAAAACATGGAAACAGCCTAAATGTCCATCAACAGGTGACTGGATAAAGAAGAAGTGGTATATTTATACAATGGAATACTACTCAGCCATAAAAACCGACAACATAATGCCATTTGCAGCAACATGGATGCTCCTGGAGAATGTCATTCTAAGTGAAGTAAGCCAGAAAGAGAAAGAAAAATACCATATGAGATCGCTCATATGTGGAATCCAAAAAACAAAAACAAAAACAAACAAACAAACAAAAACAAAGCGTAAATAAAGGACAAAAATAGACTCACAGACAGAGAATACAGACTTGTGGTTACCAGGGGGGTGGAGGGTGGGAAGGGATAGACTGGGATTTCAAAATTGTAGAATAGACTACACTGTATAGCACAGGGAAATATACACAAAATGTTATGATAACTCACAGAGAAAAAAATGTGACAATGAGTGTGCATATGTCCATGAATAACTTAAAAATTGTGCTGAACACTGGAATTTGACAGAACATTGTAAAATGATTATAAATCAATAAAAAATGTTAAAAAAAAAAGTGACTTGAAATGCACATCAGTGTTGGCGTGTTAGTATTTGGGGCATAAGGCAAGGCATGAGACTGCACAAGATGACCCAGTGAATGAGTATAGAGAAAAGATGAGACAAACACCATGATGTGGGCAAAAATTTAACTAACGGAGTGGACATCATGGTGTTTATCATAAAAGCACAAAATAGTAGCCAAAGATCCATTAATAGGAGACTGATTAAATACCATGCCATCAATTAAAATGGTGCTGTCCAATGTATTTGCTCACATGGAAAGAGATTCATGATATTAAGAGAAAAGAGTTATGAGGCTCTATATAATGTGAGCTTACTTTTATTGAGAAAGTTCTCTGCACATGTGAGTAAAAATAAGAGTAATACCAAAATGTACATAACAATACTAATGGTGGTACTGAGTGGCTAGATGATAGACTTTTTGGTCTCCATTTTCTAAATCATCTTCAAGGAACATGTATCATTTGCACAACAGGGTAACAGCTATGAAACAATCTGATTCCTCACAACTTATCTTTGGGACTAAATCCCGATTCTAGAAACTCAAGTGCGGACATTAAGCTAACCCCAGTGGATCAGGACAGTCAAATCTATTGTATTTTTTAGCATCATTTCCATATTCCATTTCTGCATCTTGGCAGGATACTAGAATCAGCTGAGGAATTTACAACTCTATGCTAGAGATTCCGACCTAAGAGCTTGTGCAAGTGGCCCAAGCATAATTATTTGGGGGCCCCAGGTGACCCTGACGGGCAGGTAAGCCTGGTAAATCCTGGCTTAGACTGGGAAGCCTCTTTAGAGAGGAGAGTAGGGTACAAAAGGAGCTAGTGGAGGAGGGATTGTGGGAAAAAAGGAGACTTAGAAATAAAGGATTAAAGAGAAATTAATCAGGACACAAAATGCAACGAGGAAAAGGTTGAGAACTCCTCCCACCTCAAAATAGCTTTTCTTTCACACCAAGCACTAGTTAGCAGCAAAAATCTGATCCCTACACAGAAGTTGATAATAAGAGGCTGTTCCCAAAGCTGCTGGAGCAGGTGTTTCCTCCAGAAAGAAGGCGGGCCAGAACCATAAATCTCATTTTAGAAGTTTCGAGCCCCAGGGATACTATTCTGTGTCACTGCCACTCTCGCTGCCATCTGTACTGCATCTCGGCTCCCATTTCTGGGGCAGCCCTCCATCCAACCTTCAGCCTCATGGTTTGCATTCTCACACTGCATGTGAATGGAGTGGGAGAGCCTCTGGAAAGGCAGCCCTGGGGTCTCCCACTCTCAAAAGATTTGCCAGTGCTCCCTGCCCTGCTGGTTTCCCCTTTAATTGGCCCACTCTGTGGGGAGCAATTGAGATTAAATGGCAGCTTGCTGGGTGGCTGTGCAACACTGGGCGTGCGTGGCCCTATTTGGAGCATCTGTTGTATCCCAGGGTTGAATGAGGCTACCGTGGCTGCAGAAGCTCATGGCATGTTCCTTGAAGCCATGTCAAAGCAGCCTCTCAATTTTTGCAAAACAGCCTCCCAAGTCAAACCGGCTCCACAGGGGAGACTTTCGAGACAGAGAGATGGATGTCACAAGCAGAAGCCAGAAGACTCAGAAAGAACCAGGCAGAAGGAATTAAGAAAATGGTTTATTGTATAATTGCCTCCTTGTTTGAAGAGCCAGCAAGGGACAGGGAAGGACCTCCTTCACTCCCAGAGCTGCCGTGTTTCTCTCACAGTGCTCTGGGGCAAAGATCATCCCAAGAGAATCCAGAAATTCTGCATTTGAGATGCTAAGGGTCAAAGCAGGGCATGGCTGAGTATGACCTTGGGCAAGTTGTTGAGCTTCCTGAGGCCTCAGATCACAGGCTTTGCACAAGGGTGACAGGAAAAATCAAAGACACGTTTGCATCTTCTCCTGGGAGTGTTGTCAAAGGTGAGCTCTGAGCCCTGTTCAGTCCCATCATGCAGAATGGATTAGGGACCTCTGTCAGATCAAGCCAATGCAAATGCCCATCCTTTGGCAAACTCGGGACCTGACCACATGCTATCAGCTGCTGCCACATGCCATCCTCTGATGAGACTTCTGGCCTCATCTCCCACCACCCCCGACCTCTTACTTTCTTTGCCACACACACACTCTTGCCCCAAGGTCATTGCACTTACTTCCCTAAATCAGACCTATATTGGAGAGTAAATTGAGCTTCTAGTAGAAAGAACAAGCATTTCCAACTAATAAAGATCTCTTCAGACGCTACTGCAAATGAATTACAAAATGTATATATCAAGACAAACAAGGTAAATTGCTGCCTAGGATTATTAGCTATACACCAATTATAAATCAGGAATTGTCTACCACACAGAAGACTTTGCTTACTCAGCAGCCCTTGGATTCTGGGTGAAATAGCTGACGGTGCCTACTGCACAGTAAGGCCCTTCCTAATAGTTAGTATGTAGATGACATGGTTTTAACATTCCTCTGCGTGTATCCATGCTGGGCGATCATTAAATAGAGATGAGGATCCTGGACCATCAGCCTGTGAGGGGTGAGGTAACTACACACGAAACCAGAGCAGGGTCACAAACACAGGTCTAGCAGATAATAAGTAAGAGTGAAGTGGGCAGAAGCAGACTGGAGGGAGCAGGAACCATCTATGGGGACAGTTCCTGCTCAGCACTGCCTGATTATGACCCCGTGGGAAACTGAGTCTGGGAATACCAGTTAGGATTTTTCAGTGCAAGCCAGAAGCCAAATTTATGTGAAATTCCTTTGTTTTTAACTATTGGCAATTCATTCCAATTAAAAACAAAAGTGGTGTGGATCAAACTACATCTTTGGGACAGATTCAGCAAACTGATTGCCAATTTGTAATCTCTGAATTGACAGAGAGAAAGGGACAGTGGGTAAGTAATGAGATGAAATGCAGCCACTATGGAAAACAGTAAGAAGCTTCCTCAAAAAATGAAAAATAGAGTACTATGTGATCCAGCAACCCCACTCCTGGGCATATATCCAGAGGGAACCTTAATTTAAAAAGACACACACACCCCAATGTTCATAGCAGCACTATTTACAATAGCCAAGACATGGAAGCAACCTAAATGTCCATCAACAGATGACTAGATAAAGAAGATGTGATGTATTTATATAATGGAATATTGCTCAGCCATAAAAAATAAAATAATGCCATTTCCAGCAACGTGGATGGACATGGAGATTGTCATTCTTTTTTCAGATTCTTTTCCATTACAACTTATCACAAGGTATTGAATATGTGTTCTGCTAAATCTGTTTATTAGTTCTAGTAAATTCTTTTTTTTTTTTAATTTTTTGCAGGGGGAGGCAATTAGGTTTACTGATTTATTTTTTTCCTGGAGGTACTTGGAATTGAACCCAGGACCTCATGCATGCTAGGCATGCACTCTACCACTTGAGCTATTCCCTCCCCCGGAGACTGTCATTCTAAGTGAAGTAAGTCAGAAAGAGAAAGAAAAATACCACATGATATCACTTATGTATGGAATCTAAAAAAAAAAAAAAAAAAGACAAATGAACTATTTACAAAACAGAAACAGACTCACATACATAGAAAACTTATGGTTACCAGCGGGGAAATAGGGTGCCAAGGGATAAATTGGGAGTTCTAGATTTGCAGGTACTAACTACTATATGTAAAATAAATAAACAAGTTTCTACTGCATAGCACAGGGAACTATATTCAATATCTTATAGTAACCTATAATGAAAAAGAATATGAAAATGAATATATATAGTATATGACTGAAACATTACACTGTACACCAGAAATTGACACATTGTAAACTCACTATACCACAATTTTTAAAAAATTTAAAAAAATAAAGTATTAAAAGAAAAATGATATTGAAAAGGAGGGAATATTCCCAAACTCATTCTATGAAGCCACAATCACCCTGATACCAAAACCAGGCAACTACCAAAAAAGAGAATTACAGACCAATATCACTGATGAACATAGATGCAAAAATCTTTACCAAAATATTAGCATATAGAATCCAACAGCACATAAAAAAGATTATACACCATGATCAAGTGGGCTTCATCCCAGGGACACAAGGATGGTTCAACATACGCAAATCAATCAATGTAATACATCACATCAACAAGAGAAAGGGCAAAACCACATGATCAGCTCAATAGATGCAGAAAAAGCATTTGATAAAATTCAACACCCATTTATGATAAAAACTCTCACCAAAGTGGGTATAGAGGGAACATATCTCAACATAATAAAAGCTATATATGACAAACCTACAGCCAGTATAGTACTCAACAGTGAAAAACTCAAAATCTTTCCACTAAAATCTGGGACAAGACAAGGCTGCCCACTCTCACCACTCCTATTTAACATAGTCTTGGAAGTCCTAGCCACAGTATCAGGCAGGAGAGATAAATAAAAGGGATCCAAACTGGAAAAGAAGAGGCAAAATTGTAACTATATGCAGATGGCATGATACTATATATAGAAAACCTTAAAAGTTCCACACAAAAGCTACTAGAGCTGATTGAAGAATTCAGCACGGTGGCAGGTTACAAGATTAACGTTCAAAAATCAGTTGCATTTCTTTACACTAATGATGAATCAACAAGAAAAGAAAGTAAAGAAACAGTAAACAAACAATCCCCTTGAAAATAGCACCCGAAGTAATAAAATACCTAGGAATAAATCTAACCAAGGAGGTGAAAGACTTATACATGGAGAACTATAAAACATTGATTAAGGAAATTAAAGAAGACTTTAAAAAGTGGAAAGATATCCCATGCTCCTGGATTGGAAGAATCAATATTGTTAAAATGGTCACACTGCCCAAGGAAATCTACCGATTTTATGCGATTCCTATCAAATTACCCAGGATATATTTCAATGAACTAGAACAAATCATAATAAAATTTATATGGAATCACAAAAGACCTAGAATTGCTAAAGCATTACTGAAGAAAAAGAATGAAGCTGGAAGAATAATCCCTCCCAGACTTCAGACAATACTACAGAGCTACAGTGATCAAAACAGCATGCTATTGGTACAAAAACAGACATACAGATCAATGGAACAGAACAGAGAGCCCAGAAATCCACAAACTTTTGGTCAATTAATCTTTGACAAAGTAGGCAAGAATATGTAGTGGAGTAAAGACAGTCTCTTCAGCAAATGGGGTTGGGAAAACTGGACAACTGCATGTAAATCAATGAAGTTAGAGCACTCCCTCACACTTTACACAAAAATGAGCTCAAAATGACTTAAAGACTTAAACATAAGACAAGACACTATAAACCTCTTAGAAGAAAACACAGGCAAAACATTATCTGATATAAATCTTAGCAATATTCTCCTAGGGCAGTCTACCCAAGCAACATAAATAAAAACAAGAATAAACAAATGGGACCTAATTAAACTTATAAGCTTTACCACAGCAAAGGAGACCATAAGCAAAACAAAAAGACAACCTACGGAATGGGAGAAAATTTTTGCAAAAGATGAAACTGACAAAGGCTTGATCCTCAGAAATATAAGCAGCTCATATGACTGAATAAGAAAAAACAAACAAACAAACAAACAAAAAAACGCAATCCAAAATGGGCAGGAGACCCAAACAAGCAATTCTCCAATGAAGACATATGAATGATCAATAGGCACATGAAAAAATGCTCAATATCCCTAATTATCAGAAAAATGCAAATCAAAACTACAATGAGGTATCACCTCATACCAGTCAGAATGGCCGTTTTTCAAAAGTCCACAAACGACAAATACTGGAGAGGGTGTGGAGAAAAGGGAACTCTCCTACACTGCTGGTGGGAATGCAGTCTGGTGCAGCCACTGTGGAAAACAGTATGGAGATTTCTCAAAAGACTAGGAATAGACTTAGTATATGACCCAGTAATCCCATTCCTGGGCATATGTCCAGAAGGAACCCTACTTCAAAAGGACACCTGCACCCCAAAGTTCATAGCAACACTATTTACAATAGCCAAGACATAGAAACAGCCTAAATGTACATCAACAGATGACTGGATAAAGAAGATGTGGTATATTTATACAATGGAATACTGTTCAGCCATAAAAAAGACAACATAATGCCATTTGCAGCAACATGGATGGATCTGGAGAATGTCCTTCTACATGAAGTAAGCCAGAAAGAGAAAGAAAAATACCATATGAGATCGCTCATATGTGGAATCTGAAAAAAAAAAAAAAAAAGGAAAGAAAAGAGACAAATGAACATAAATACAAAACAGAAACAGACTCATAGACATAGAATACAAACTTGTGGTTGCCGGGGGGAGGGGGTTAGGGAGGGACAGACTGGGAGTTCAAAATTTATAGATACTGACAGGTATATGCAGAATAGATAAACAAGATTATACTGTATAGCACAAGGAAATATATACAAGATCTTGTGGTAGCTCACGGTGAAAAAGAATGTGACAATGAATATATGTATGTTCATGTATAATGAAAAATTGTGCTCTACACTGGAAATTGACACTACATTGTAAACTGACTAGAATGCAATAAAATAAAATTAAGGGAAAAAAATGAATGAGATGAAGGTAGCACTATAAATGCAGAATGAAGAATGATGACCCCCAAGCCTGAGACCAGGGAAGGGGTCAGAAAGGAGACAAGTCTTAAGACTGAAGAACACAACTCAGACAGAGCTGCAGGCAGGTGTGCATACCAGACTTCGGCACGGCCAGCAGAGGCAGGGAGGCGGGATGGACAACGCACTGGGACTGAAGGACAGGGAGCATGCTGGGGCAGCAAGATATCCTGTCTTCCTTTTCCTTTCTGGGTTTTCACCTTTCAAAACTACAGGCAGCTCTGTGCTCACTGCCTCAAGGCAGAAGTCACAAGCAACATGGGACTCCACAGGGCGTGTTTCCAAAGTCTGTACCTCTTGCATCTAGGGCAGAATTCTCAAGAAAGGGGTTTGGCTCACGAAATGAAGGGACTGTCCTAGAAAGAGCTTTCCCTGGGCTGTGGACGTAAAAACAAGCAGAGGTCTGGGAGTCCCATGACAGAGGCCATTCATAACAAGGCAGGAAGAACCACCTGGGATGGATCCCAGAAAGGGGATGTGGTACCTCCAGGCAGGTGCTATTCAACACGGCTGCCCAGGTGGAGTCCCAGCTATAGTCTGGAGGCAGCAGAGAGCTTCCAGGAAAATGCTCCATAACCAGGGAGATTCTGCCCAATGCCGTGACTCCCCTGAGAAAAAAGGAGGATACAGTTTCCTGAGACTCAGTAAAGTGGAGGCTCAAAATCAAAGTTATTTTTCATATACCTGGGTTTGAGGACTGAGATTCAAACCAGCTCCCCTACAGAGAGGTTAAAGGTACAGGTGAAAAGGCCAGGAGGAATAGCTGGACTTCAGTCTTAGCTCCTCTGCGGACGGTCACAGGCGAACAGTCTCTAAGACGGCTCCTAAATGATCCCCAGCCCCTCAGCATTCACACCCTGGCTGGACCCTCCCTCACTGCACGGGGACTGGTTGGTGTGAGACCAATATTTCACGGCAGAAGAGATGGGACCTATCACTTTGAGGATCAGCTCTGTCTTGAGCGCTCGCTCTCTTCCCAATCACCCCGCATCACTCTCTCTGGAAGATGCGAGCTGCCACATTGTGAACGGTTCTAGGAAAGGCCCGAGTTGTAAAGAACTGAAGCCTCTGGACAACAGCCAGAGGAGAACTGTGGTCCTCAATCCAACAGACTGCAAGTAACTGAGGCTGCCCATGACCATGTGTGTGAACTTGAAGGCAGATTCTCCACCCTCACTCAGTCTTCGAGGTGATTGCAGCCCCAGGTGGGAGCTTGATGGCAACCTCCTGAGAGATGCTGAACCAGAACCCCTTAGGCTAAGCCACTCCCAGGTTACTGACCCTTCAGAATTGTGAGATAACATTTAGTGTTTTAACCTGCTAGGTTTGGGGGTAATCCATTACACAACAATAGATGACTGATAATAGCCACAACTCACTAGGTAAAGTGGGTGCTGAACCTAGTACATTAGGCACTGGCTGACGGGCCAGCAGCCAAGTACAGAAGAGTTGTCCTTTTCCTGCCCACGTGATGCCACTGACCGTCTGCCACTGACCGTCTGCCAGAGAAGCTGATGCAGGGGAGAGAAGAGGATGAGGCAGAGAGTCGGGGAGGGATGCTGAGACACGCTCTGTACCAGGCACTCCTGGGTGTGACAGAACAAATCTCGTACAGGAACTGCATGTCAGCAGAGGGACATGGCTTACGCCAGTGCAGGAACCAAGAGTTCCCAGGCCAGCTTTAAGCCAAAGCCCCATAGGCGGGGCAGCCCAGAAACACGCTCTGGGTGATTCAAGGTAAAGACTGATTTTTAAGAGCAGCAAATCTTTGCTAGTCACTTCTTCCCTCCCATTCTTTTTTTTTTTTTTTTAACACAAAAGGGGAACATTTGCTGCTTTTTTTTTTTAATTGCCCAGAGCCTTAGCACCTGCCCCCTTGTCATTGGGAACTAAGTATTATGGCACTTGCTGATTTTTAAAGTAGCCATTAATCTCTTAGCTCTACACTCACTGTGATGACAAGCCAGAAATGATTAAACTGGAACATCAAAGGGTTAACCAAAGACTTCGTCCCCTGACATTTGTTCTCCATGGTCTATGAAGCTGGTGGACCCAAACTGGAGACCCTAGAACCCAGGAGAGAGGTTGGGGTTGGGGAGCCTGGAATCCAACCCTCTCTGGAGAGATTTCCAGTGGCCCCTCTTCTAGTACCTACATCTTCTGCCTTGAGACACATCCCACAGGAAGGTACTTCCAAAATTCCAAAATAGTGCCAGTGTCCTCCCCGAGTCACGGGTTGTAGGCAGTGCCACCTCTGCTAACTGTTTCCACTGGAAAAGTTTACAATCCGAAACAAAATCACTTTAGATCCTGAGACTTAAGAAGACTCCTCTAAATTAGCACAGGGCTTCCTCTCAAGAAGGTACATTCACATCACCTTCACTCTGACGACGCTCATGGTAACCTTGCAACAAGGCATCCACTCACACAGGACTGAGCTTGATTTTAAACTCTTAGCTGGAAGCAGGAAAGCTGAGAAGTACTTGATGTGAGCTTGTGGAATCAGAGCAAGGGCAGCTCATGAGGAGTGGCCTTTGTCAAGCGTTAAAAAGGTCAAAGTAAATGCCCAGTGTCGGGTGATTGGATGGGCTGAGCTGGGCTCATCCGCGGGCAGGGAGGAGCTTTGGCTTCCTAACTGTAGGAAGAGGAAGAGGTTTGGGTGGGCAAGAAGGAGTGGAGAGCAAGCCAACCAAAGCAGGAGCTGTGAGTGGTGTGGAGACAGATCTTCCCTGGCCCTGTGGATGGATTTGAACACCTGTGGGTAGGGGAATATGGGCCACCAGCTTTCCATAGAGTCCAATCCGTGACATACACATTGGCCTTGTCAGAACTTTGTTCCACTCAGCATCACTCCCAAAAATCTGGGGAAAAGTTATCTCTGTCTTGGGCTTGAAGAGAAACAGAAAGCTTTTGTGTCACTAGAGTAAGCCTAGGGTCGTGAGGCTCTGAAAGTCTGATTCTGTACAACAGCTAGCCAATTTCCTTTACAACAGCTAGTCAATTTCCTTTACAACAGCTAGCCAATTTCCTTTACAACAGCTAGCCAATTTCCTTTACAACAGCTAGTCAATTTCCTTCAGTCCCCAGGCATGGTGTCTGCCATCTGTTTCTTTCAAGTTACCATGAGCACTTTAAAGTGTGGGAGCTGGTATCTGGTTAGCATGAGGCTCAGCCATGCTGCCAGAGCCAGAGGCTGTCTCAAGTGTCACTTTCAGTAAGAACTTATCAGGGGTTTTTCCAGAGATGCCACTTCCCTCCACAGTCAGATCGCACACCTGGAAAGACGTTTTTAGGATCCTCCTCCTATAGGCAATCATTCCAAGGCCTCTTCACAATTGAAGATGTTTATTTCCACAAGGAAGTGGTTCTGAACTCACTCTCAAGACAAAATTATAAGAACCCCAATGTAAAAAATAGGTCCAAGTGGCAATTTTGATTAAATGAGGGAACGTAGCATCAAAGTCCCATCAAACCTAGTTAGAAACCATGCGGTAACATGAGATGGAATCTTTGAAAGTGGTCAAATGGGTCCCCTTTGTCTTGTTGCCCATTCTGATGTCTATTTTGTTTTTGTAGAATGATAGACAGTTATTGGGAGTCTACAGCCCTGGGACAAGAAAAGCCTCCAGGTCCAGCTAAAGCACTGTGGAAAGATGCCAGGGGAGACCCAGCCAAGTCTTTTCCAGTGCCAGTGATGGCAAAATCCAGGGTCTGCTGAGTGGTTGTCCACACTGCCACTTGCATGTCCTTCAGGGGACCAGTTTTGTGATGTTATTTGGGGTACTGCTCCTGGCTATGGAGCCTCCAAATCTGATTTTTTGTCTTTCTTGCCAATGACTTTCTTTTCTGCTTAACTTAGCCAGCATCGGTCCTTGGAACCCAAAACTTGATGCTGATCCAAGAGACAGACAAAGGAAGGGAAAGTTATGGCAGTAAGACAGACTTATGAAGCTGGAGGAATAACCTGCCCAGACTTCAGACTGTACTACAGAGCTACAGTAATCAAAACAGCATGGTATCGATAAAAAAACAGACACTGATCAATGGAACAGAATAGAGAGCCCAGAAATAAACCCACAAACTTTTGGTCAATTAATCTTTGACAAAGTAGGCAAGAACATACAATGGAGTAAAGACAGTTTCTTCAGCAAATGGGGTTGGGAAAACTAGACAGCAGCATGGAAATCAATGAGGTTAGAATACTTCCTCATAGCATACACAAAAATAAACTCAAAATGGCTTAAAGATTTGAACATAGGACAAGACACTATGAACCTCTTAGAACAAAACATGCATAACATTATCTGACATACATCTCAGCACTGTTCTCCTAGGGCAGTCTACCCAGGCAACACAAATAAAAGCAAGAATAAACAAATGGGACCTAATTAAACTTACAAGCTTTTGCACAGCAAAGGAAACCATAAGTAAACAAAAAGACAACCTCCTATGGGAGAAAATATTTGCACATGATGCAACTGACAAAGGCTTAATCTCCAGAATATATAAACAGCTCATACAACTTAATAAGAAAAACAAACAACCCAATCCAAAAATGGGTGGGAGACCCAAACAAGCAATTCTCCAATGAAGACATATGAATGATCAATAGGCACATGAAAAAATGCTCAATATCCCTAATTATCAGAGAAGTGCAAATCAAAACTACAATGACATACCACCTCACACCAGTCAGAATGGCCATCATTCAAAAGTCCACAAATGACAAATGCTGGAGAGGGTGTGGAGAAAAGGGAACCTTCCTACACTGCTGGTGTGGCCGTTATGGATAATAGTATGGAGATTCTTCAAAAGGTTAAAAATAGACTTACCATATGACCCAATAATCCCACTCCTGGGCAAATATGCAGAAGGAAACTTAATTCAAAAAGACATCTGCACCCCAGTGTCCATAGCAGCACTTTCTACAATAGCCAAGACATGGAAACAGCCTAAATGTCCATCAACAGATGACTGGATAAAGAAGATGTGGTATATTTATACAATGGAATACTACTCAGCCACAAAAAATAATAAAATAATGCCATTTGCAGCAACATGGATGGAACTGGAGAATGTCCTTCTAAGTGAAGTAAGCCAGAAAGAGAAAGAAAAATACCATATGATATCACTTATACGTGGAATCTAAAAAAAAAAAAAAAAAAAAAAGGACAAATGAACTTACTTACAAAACAGAGACAGACTCATAGACATAGAAAACAAACTTATAGTTACTGGGGGGAAGGAGGTGGGAAGGGATAAATTGAGAGTTTGAGATTTGCAGATACTACTGTATATAAAATAGATAAACAGTAAGTTTATACTGTATAGCACAGGGAACCATATTCAGTATCTTGTAGTAACTTATGGTGAGGAACAATATGAAAATGAATATGTGCATGTTCATGTATCACTGAAGCATTATGGTGTACACCAGAAACTGACACAAGATTGTAAACTGACTATACTTCAATAAAAACGTATTTAAAAAAAAAAAAGACTGAAGTCTCCCAAAACAGAATTCTGCATCTGTTTGATGCCCCCTTTCCCCCTGTAGGGAACCCTCCATTTCCAGTGGCTCAGGGTCCCCGCTTGGTGTGTTATTCTCAGTTTGAGCCGTGAGCACTGTCTCAGGGCGGGGCACATGCCTGGAGGAGGTGCCGGGGCAGAGACTGAAGAGCCATGGTCCTGAGGGACTAGCTGAAAGGTGGAGGGTGAGTCTCTGCTAATGAACATTAACTGGAATAATGGTCCAAAACAGCCACTTCAAAATAGCCTTCTGCAGCAGGTACCTCGGACGACCTCCTGCCTAGGTTTTGCTCCCTGAAAGTGGAGCTGAGACAAAACTTATTTGCTGGTCATGAACTTGACAAGGGTTCTGGGGATCAGCAGTGAGGGGAAGGGCGGCATGAGGTGAGGAGGGAAAGCCATCCCCAGACGCATCCTCATCACTGAGCTGGTCACACTGTGGGCCACTGGGGTTGGGGTGCCCCATGGGGCCATAACCCTCACCCATGAGGATTGTGTGTACAGCCGTGTGAGGTGGGTTCCCACAGCCCCCCACCCCGGGGAGGTAAGAGCAGCTCCAGGGCAGGTGTGGCCCTGCCCGGAGGTGCTGACCCCTGGGAACTGGGCACTCTCGCTGCACCTGTAATCAGAGGCCAGGGCGAGCGGATGTGAGGCCGTGCGTAAGGCATCCGATACCCCTCCCACTGCCACTCTCCTACAGCGCCTCGTGCGTTTCAGAAGGTTAGTAACCACGTTGTATGTCTGTTAAAAATGATTGCTGCCCAAGTATGGTCACTTTCTGTGTTATTTCTAGAATATGCTCCACAGAGATCTCTCTTCCTTCCCTGTGCACCCTCCAGCTTATGCAATTTTGGATTTGTTACCATGAGGCTGTGCAGAGGAAACAAGGTCCGAAGATTGGGGTTTGGGACTTAAGAGAAGAGGGCCTACTCAGGCTTCAAGCCCAGCCCATCTTTTCAGATTCTGTACGGCAGCCTTGGGAGCCTATGTCAGACTCAGCTGAAGACGTCGCTGCTCTCCCACGCCCTCTTGTTCCTGGGTGTGGAGCTCCCTCAACCAGCTCCCAGGAAAGGTGTGGTCGAGTCAAGACCACACTTTTTTTTTTTTTATGGAAATACCATCAGGGTCCCTCATCACTTTGATGGCAGCAAAGTGTCTGCCTTTGCCTGTGACATTCAGTTGGGCAAAGGTGCGAATGATGGATTTATTCCCCTGATAACCTGAAGCTCTTCCTCATGTTTCAGCTTCTTCCAGTTATCAGAACGTTTACCTTAAGTTATGTCCAACTAGATTTGAAAGCCAATCCATCATCTTCTCTTGGGAAAACACTTTATCAAAATGGCCAGCACATAAGCAGCAGCAAAACAAAAACACAAAAAAACCCCAAGGGGAACTCCGGCCTCTGACCATACTTATGTAACCAAATCTCTGACTATACTACCACTGGCCCAGTATGGAAGTCAATTATGAATGAAGTCAAGAGCTTGAGGTTCATTGCTTTCTTTTCTTATAAACAAGTGTGTATTAATTTCATTTTTCATTCCTAGTGATTTTGTACCACTGACACAGTCATAAAACACTTTTGGGTCAGCCAAGCATCTCAGTCTAAAACCTTACTCCGTTAACCACTTTCTATCTCAAGTCCATTAAGCAAAGGTGAGCTGTTACAATTTTTTTCCTACAAGGACAGTGATTCCCGTAGCACAAACAGGTCTGAAGACATTAAAGATGGTAGCTATCTGAGTGTAACACCTGTGTCATGGATCTTACACATACAGAAGTTATAAGGCAGCCTCAACAGGGGCTGACCTGTCACTAGTAAGTAGTGGTGCTGACTCCGGGAAGAAGCAGCCTCATCCAGTGCTCAAACCAGAAACTGCCCATCACGGTCACCACGAACTCAGCCCAAGCACGCTCTGCCTTTCCAGTTGTTCTTTTGCCCAGAGACAGCTCTCCAAGCAGTCACACTACAACCCATCAAGGCATCTTGCATCTGACTTTAACTTTGCCCCAGGTTCACATGTGAGTCAGGATGCATTGGTGTTTAAACACTTCTAACCTTTTTTTATCAGAGAAAATTTGGTTGGGTGAAATAAGATTATCCCAGGTCAGATGACTGGATAAAGAAGTTGTGGTATATTTATACAATGGAATACTACTTGCCCATAAAAAAGAATAAAATAATGCCATTTGTAGCAACATGGATGGACCTAGAGATCGTCATTCTAAGTGAAGTAAGTTAGAAAAAGAAAGAAAAATACCATATATCACTCATATGTAGAATCTAAAAAAAAAAAAAAAAAGACACAATGAACTCATCTACAAAACAGAAACAAACTTACAGACTTAGTAAACAATTTTATTGTTACCAGGGAAAGGGGATGAGAGAGGGTAAATCTGGGAGTTTGAGATTTACAAATATTAGCCACTATACATAAAAATAGATTTTAAATTTTTTTCTTCTGTATAGCATAGGGAACTATGTTCAATGTCTTATAATTGTCTTTAATGGAGAAAATATAAAAACAAATATATGTATGTATATGCATGACTTGGACATTGTGCTGTACACCAGAAACTGACACATTGTAACTGATGGTATTTCCATAAAAAAAAAAAAAGATTATCCCATGTCAGACTCTAAGGGACACAGGCATGCTCTGTGTAACAGTCCAGTATATGTAAAATGTGCCATGGGTAACAGGTCAGTGGGTGTAGCAGCTGCCAGGGAAGGAACAATGAGCATGTATTGATATTGTGGCACAGAGAGGAATGCCTCTCTCTTCTCCTTTTGGAAGATTGCTCCTCCACTCACCTCCAGACATATAATTCTGGTCAACTTGCCAGTCACAGGCTGAACTAAACATTGATGTGTCATGTGTCCTTTCCCCCTGTTCAAATTCAGGCCAGTTGGAGTCCCTCCCTGGGATTCTATTACTGAAGTTGTCAAGGAAATGCTCTTTTTCCTCTCTGATCATATGGCTGTGAAAAACCTAAGTCAGGAGCTGCCTGGAGATTTGGTTCCAGCTTCCTGGGTACAGGGAGGGAGCCTGAGAGAACAAAAATCATCATGCAAAGAAGGCTAGATACCAAAGCCAGGGATTACCAATGACATCCAAGTCCCTGGGTCTGCTTATCCCTTAGATCAACATCACTTGAACTCCTTCTTGTGCAAAGGTGGGAACCTGTAACTGACAGTCCAAATGCAAAAGGCTTCATAAATGGATATACAAGTTGGGTCTTGAAGGCAGGTTAAGGCTTTGGATGCGTGTTAAGAAAAAGCACATGAGAGCTCCAGTGATGTAACTAAAGAGGCAGGAGTGTTGCCTAACTTACTAAAGCTGATACAAGAAGAAATGAGAAATCTGAATGCCTGTATCTATTAAAGAAATGAACTATTAAAATTTCTCAAAAACAAGACTCCAGACCCAGATGGTTTTATTAGCATATTCTAACCAACGTTAAAGAAGGGAAAAAAAAATCAGTCTTACACCAACTCTTTCAGAAAATGGAGTAGGAAACACTTCAACTTATTTTATGAAGCCAACATTTCCCCAATACCAGCACTAGACTACGACAATGAAGGAAAAGAGTAATGTAGATTGATATCTCAAATGAACACACATGCAAAACTCCTTAGCTAAATATTAACAAATCAATATATTGTTAATATTGGAGTTAATGTCCAAAATGCAAAGTTGGTTTAAGACTGAAAATCATTTGATAAAACTCCTCATATTACATAGTAAAGGGGGGGAAATCACATGATTATTTCAATAGATGTAGAAAAGGCATTTAATAAAATCCTACAGTAATTCATGATAAAAGAAATAAAAACACTCAGCATACTAAGAATAGCAGGGAATTTCCTCAATCCAAAAATGCATCAACAGTACACCTACAGCTAACATCATACTCAAAGATGAAACGCTGAATGCTTTCTCCCTAAGGTCAGTAACATAGCAAGGATATCTACTCTTATTATGTCTATTCAACCTCATACTCAAAATTGTAGTCTCTGCAAGAAAGAGAAGATACTGTGATCCGAAGAGAAAGATCAAACTTCCTCTTTTCAAAGATGACATGACTGTGTAAACAACTTTAAAGAATCTATAAATCAACCACTAGAACAAGTGAATTTAGTCAGGTCACAAAATACAAGATCAACATCGAAAAAGAACAGTTGCTTATCTATACATTAACTGAAAAACTGAAATGTAAAAACCAATCCATTTACAATAGCTTTCCAGCCTCCCTGGCGTTAGGTGTGGCCTGTGGCCAAGCTCTGGTCAATGGAACTTGATAGAGGTGATCTGTTCTAGGCATGGCTCAGATAATCCTCCAGGTACAATCCTGTCCGCTTTCCCCTTCCTTATTACCAGAAACCTCAGCAGCCTCGGAAATCTTCATTTGAAGATGACAGAGCTACAAAGACAGGTGCCTGGATCCTCAAAGCCCTGCTTTAGAAGAGAGATGCCTGCTCTTAGGAGTAACTGTTTGGTACTCCTAGTAATAAATTTATCATGTTTGATCCATTAGCTATTATTACCTTAACTGAGAGAGTGACCATCACTTGGGAATCAGATAAGGAAATACTCTCGAACACCATGTTGCAGTTATCTGTCATGAATAAAATATATTCACGTAGCTGTGCATACATCTTAAACAGGCACTGAGTGGAGAAAAAACTGAGATCCGTAATGTGGAACCACTTACGTAATTTGGAATACATTCCACTGTGTCTTGAGTCATGCATATATAAGAACATATTACTAAATGCACTACAAAGGTTAGGGTGGAATGGGAATGGATTTTAGGAACAAGGGGAAGAACATGTGACCATGAAATGATACTCAACTCAGCAACTGCAAGGAGACAACACAAAGTGAGAACAGGTTGGAGACAGGGAGTCTGAAAGTAGGTGCTGTGAAGAGGCTAAGTGTCATCAGCACACAAAGACAATGTCAAGAATTGTTTAATAGGATGTCCAATGGCACAGTGTGCTTTGCAGAAATAACAAATAACAATATACTTAGTTAAGGAAAGCATTTTGATAGTCACTGTCACACTTGCAAAATGGGATAGTGTACATTTTCTGGTAGATGCAAAAATACCCTAAGTCGCGATACTGCTAGTCTGTGTTTTTCAAAGGAAGGGTTGTTAGAAACAGTAATACCAGGTACCATTAAGGGAAGCCTCAAATCATTACTATTAGAATTGAAACCCTCTTCCACTGAACCCAAAACTCTGCTACACACCTGTCACAGAACTGCAAAGGACCCTGAACACATGTCACGTGCAATGATCACGAGCAGTGATTCATCCTTGGCCTTTAATTCTCTGCTGGAAATGAACTGCTCAAGACTGCAGGCCATTTTCATCTAGCACAGGTGAGACAATCTGACCACTTAATAATCCTATTGTTTTAAATTCCCATGTAAAGGAGAAGGGGCACCATTCCAGTTTAGCCATTTAGTATGTGAATTATATATGATTTTAGATGAGGCTTTTAGACTATACACTCATCTCAGTGTCTAACTGCTGGAAAAGGTGCAATAAAAATACATTTAAGGCCCCATGGAAATAGCAACAGTCATTAAAGTTGTACTACTACTTAAAGAAAAACTCATAATTGAATGCGATTGCTTTGGTCTCATTGCAGTATTCACACAGAGCTAGGAAAGAGCCAGCTCCTAGAGATAACAGAATACATTTTGACTGTTAGCCTACATTTGGGGAGGTGCCTGCAAGCTACTGATAACAGCAGGGAATACCCAAGCAGAATTTCATTTCAGAGGACATGATGGGGAAAAGGTAAACAGTCATAATATTCTTGTCTCGTGACTGATGTCAGCAATAGCATGTTCCAACATACACACTTGTGGGCTCTGCACTACAACGTATTGCAAGACTTCAGTGCAAATAGACCCTGGGCACCGTAAGAATTTTGTGAAGATGTTAAGATAAAATGCCTTACTGTCACTGCCAAACTGTTGTGACTTGCTGAGGGCATGGTGATCACACTCATTGCAGATGCTCTGCAGAAGGAAACCCAGAATTACGCCAGGTGACGGGCAGGCAGAAAGCACTATTTAGCCAAAATGTGAAACACTCACTTTGAATTGTTCTGGGACAAGGGGGGCGGTGTGGGGATCAGGAGTTTAGGAGAGGTTTCTGGCTCACTCCTAAAATTCTTCTTTCAAACTATTAGGCAGATTTTCTACACTCCAGAGCAAAACAAGCATGTTCCTCGGCAGTTAGCATCCTGGTAGGAAATAGCCTTTGGCACACCACCATGTAGTGATGTCCAGGAAGAACTCAAAAAGCTCTATTTTTATTTTCTTTAAACTCATTGGAGGGGAGGAAGGGGAGTTGATGCATTCTGGGCTCTCCCTGAACGGAAGACCCTCCATTGGACTTTAAAGACAGCAGTGCAGAATGCCCTCATTTGAAGGAACCTCACCACTTTTCTTCATCTCGTGTGAGGATAATAGTATTTATCCCCAAGTTTGTCGCGACGATAAAAGTGCTCACACATGCAGCACTTATGCCCATGCCTAATGTAGAACAAGCACTCCAATATCTTCACCAGCAATCAGTGTTAGAGCCAGCGACATTCCTGCAATTATAAACAGCTCCCTGGGGGAAGAGGGTATAGCTCAGTGGTGGAGTGCTTGCTTAACATGCAAGAGGACATGGGTGCAATCCCCAGTACCTCCATTAAAAATAAACTTAATTACCTCCCTGCCAAAAAGAATTTTCTTTCTTAGAGAGTTAAACCAAGCCATCTGGGCTTGTCAGCTTGCCCTAGCACAACCACGCATAAGTGCACAAACACAGGCGGTCAGGAAGAGTGGAGGAGGCAGCAGCGCTCCATTGAACAAGGGCAAAAGATGAAAACAACCTTCCATTCTTTCCTCTGTTCTCAGGACCAGTATTCATTCCATGACCTCCAAACAGAAAAAAATGGTTTTGGCCGTTTGGGGTTTCAAAAAAACACCTCTGGGAATCCAGTGTGTCTGGTTCACCAGAAAAATGCACACAAAATTTTAAAATCTTACATTTGACTGTGGATGTTTCATTGACCCCCCCAGAGCTTACTTCCATGAACCCCAAGGTTGCAGGATCATCTGGAAATAGGTGAGGTGGCACCTCCCACCCCCAGCCCCGTTTTGAGCCCCTTACCTCCAGCACTGGGGGAAGCGGTATCGGTGAATACACAGCCTACACCACCACATGTGCGCTCGTCTCTGCCCAGGGCCTGCAACTTGCCCCCTGAGAAAAAGCTGACATCCTCTAAAGCTGCAGTACCATTCAGACACCTCAAGCTTTCCTCCCTCCTTCCTCCCAACCAGGAAAATGTGCTTGGAGGCTGCCCTTGGGCAGTATGGCAGCTCTAAGCAGAGGATGAAATGCTTATGAAATACACTGACATTAAGACCCCATCCATCTGCCAGGAAACTTAGAATTTTCAACAGTAAGATGAACAGTTGTCCAGGCTTGCCAGCAGGCCTGACTACCCATCTCTTCCTGAAAGTCACACCTTCTGCTAAAGTGCCTACATAGGGTAACCAGAGCTGCAGCCCACCTAGAAGCTCAGGGCTTTCCCTGCCCAGCATCAATCACTCCTGGACCGTGGCAGCTGTTGGTTGGATCAGTGTAACTTGTCCCAACTCAAAAGTTGTGCCTGGTTCACTGTGATTTTAAGGGATGTCATTTAATATAGTTTATATAGTTCAGTACTTTTAGCAAGGCACTCTCTGCTCTGGTTAGAGGATATGCACATTCTGCCCTTCCAGGGTCAAACAGATCACATGCCCAAGTGGACTGTAAGATGAGGCAGGAAGCTGGTTTTGTGGAGGTCTTCCTGATTTTCTCCCCCACCTTCAAAAGAAGCTCAAACTCAATTATCTAATTTCAGTCTCAATTTTCCTAAGTGATACACAAGTCAAACAGTGCCTCTGTGGACACTTAGGCCGTGCTGAGCCTAGCCCCCGTCTCCAGCCAGCTATGGTCCCCAATTTTCCCTTTGGTCTCCCAGACATGGGAGCCAGCTTTCCTATCTTATGCTTACTTCCTATTTTTTTTTTTCTTTTCTCTGCTTTCACTGCATCACTCACTCTTTGGCTACATCTATGACTGTTTATCCTATGCCTGTGTCCTTTATCTATACTGTTCTCCTATTTGTCCTTGGCTCTTTGATTTCTTGCTCTTGCTGCTCACACAGCTCCTTATCTCACGTGTATTGCTCATGTCTATTGCAAGCCCTTGATCTGTCTGTTCCAGGACTTCTATTTCAGAGGGTTTGTGTTACTCAGTTTGTGGTCTTTTGTGTAATAGCACTTCTCCAGTGTCTAGTTAGAGAGGCTGTGAGCTATTTCCTTGAAGGTATCTGCTACCTTGCCTGGTGAGAGGTCCTGGGGAGGGCTGAGTAAGGTTCTCTGAGTTCTGGGGAGCCCACAGGGTGAGCCAGGAAGAACCCCGGGCACCACAGAACCACCTATGATCTTGGTCCCTGGCAACTGTCACCTTTAAACTCAGAGAGGCCGTCTTGAGATTTGGATTTGACAGGAGTGACCTGCTCATTCTTAAGGTGAACAAAGGAAATAAATATCAACACATATCCTGTTTGCTGGACAAGGCCGTTCGTATTTTGATTTAAGAACACTGAGAATATCCCTAAATCCCAAGTACCTAGGAACAATCTGATGTTGAAATTTCAAAAAATTGACACATTCCCAAGTATCTTTTGGAGTCTCCAAAAATTTAATTTCACTTTCTAAAACATTTGGTAAGGTTTGGGGAAATCATAGGCAAACTGCCAATAAGGTGCCTGGACAGCTGGCTGGCTGGGACTCAGCCTGCCCACTGCATGGGAAGAACTGGGACTTCCTATTTGTTGGCATTAGCTGTCAGTCCCACTGACTTTCCTCCAGGATGCAGTACCCACCAGGATGTGAGTACTTCCACACAGCCAATTTCTTTATCCTTGGGACTTAGTGGGATACCAAAGAAATGGTGTGGTTGCTACTGGCAGAAGAGGGGAAAGAGAAGAAAGAAAGAACAAAGGAAGGGGAAAGATGAATATGAAACCTGCTTCTAGGTGTGCTTGGTCTCAAAGCCATCTCCCACCAGGCTCTGAGCCTTAGTGCCAAGATGGAATTAATTGCAAGCTCCAAGCTATTACAAAATACAAGCTCAGTCTGTGCTTGAATAAAGGTGCCAGGCCGTGCATAATGACTCGGATCAGTAACTCAACAGTTTGCTACAAATCCTAGTGGCTCCCAGTCCCTAGATGGAGGATTCTAGTCTCGACCAGTTGAGAAGACTCAAAGTTCACTCAACTTACCCTCTTGACCTTAATAAAACAGAGACCCTGAAACTCCATCTCAGGACCAGCAGAGCTACAGCCAAGGATTCTAAGTCCAGCTCTTGGTGGACTGATCTCAAGTAAACTCAACATTAAAACCAGCAACCACAGCAGTGTAACTCTTGAGTAAAAATAAAGGAGATAAATGGAAAATGTGGAAATTTTATGTACCATAATAATCCAACACTATCCCACAGTTTTAGAAATGTAATAACTACGCATAGACTATATATACAATATGTGTGTGTGTATATAATATATATATATATATTTATCTGTATATTTTATGTATGTATATATCTGTATGTGTGTGTGTGTATATATATATATCATCATTTAGAAAACACTGTTTCCATAGGGTTGCAATGAAAAAAGACTCAGGATGATTTAACCCTCTATGAGCCTTAACTGAGAAGACATTTCAGATCAGATTATAAGGATTAAAGAAAATGAATCTACTCTAGCACAAGTCTGGCAGAGAACACATCCCAAATAAGTTCCCTTCCACAAACTGCTTCTATCTTCTTACTCCTGCTATTCAGAATGGCCTTCAGACATCTAGGGGAAAAAAAGACCAAGGAATCAAACCAATAGTAAAAGGCAAGGGAGCAAACCTGTCATTCACAGTTCTATGTTAGAGAAAATTAGATGGAGAAAAATCGTGCATCTGACACAGAGTGTTTGTCATCTTCATGGATGCATAATTCATAAGGTTATAATTAAAAGGTGATGGAGGTGGATTGAAGCTCCCCACAGAGGTGCCACTCAAAGCTCTAGCTTTAAGTGTGCCAACTGGCTCTTGGGGACCAATGCCAAGAATGAATGTGGTTGAAGGCTTTCTGCCAAAAGCAATGATAATTTAATGGACATGGAAGGGCAGACCAAGCTGGGCTCCTCTACCAACACAGCCTTTGGGATCACAAAGGAGTCTTTTAGGGTTTTCTGAATCTGTGCCATGTGGAAACGAGCGGTCAATAGAGCCAAAGCTGGAGAGTGGCCAAAAGGAAATGACTCCCTCTGAAAGAGAGACTATGTGGAGAAATAAACCAGCCAGTTGGGGCCCTACCAGCTGCATCTGTACATGAAGCATTTGATTGTTAAAGAGCCTAAGAGAACACACACTGAGAATTGGAAATAAAATCCAAAGAAAACTGTTCCTGTAGTCCAGGCTAGCAACTTTTATTTATTTATTTATTTTTTACTTTTTTAAACTTTTCTTTTTCTTAATGGAGGTACTGGGGATTGAACCCAGGACCTCGTGCATGCCAAGCATGCTCTGTACCCCTGAGCTCTTCCTACCTCCCATGCCCCCCTCCCAGGGCTGGCAATCTTCTGCAGGAAGGTGTGAAGTAGATAAACTGAAGTTTCTCAAATTCACTACAGCTGTCTCTGACACGGGACAGTGGATGAAATGGGACGGCCCACATGATCAGTTTCAGTCCCTCTCAACACCACCCAATCATTAACTAATTATGGAAAACTCTGACATCTGGGTTTCAATTGTAGTGCCTGTAAGGGAAAGAGTACTCCTGTCGTTTTGCTAAAGAGCAAGAGTGGTAGGTGGGCTGGCTAGACCACCACGAAGCCCCTCTCAGCTCAGATTCTCCAGGATCAAGGCGCCTGGCACCTTAGCCCTGTTTTAGTTCCCTCCCAGTCAGGATCACACGTGGTCTACGCTATCTGTAGCACTCGGCAGAGGCTACGGTCCTCTCACACGCATACCTGCCATTTTCTGAAGACTTTCAAATGCCAGAGAAACTGCTTCTCATTTTAATCAACACTTGGAGTAGCTATTTCACACGAGGTGCTGAGTTAATTCAGCGTGAGTCATGAGAATGTACAAATTGTTCCCTACTGTCAATGTGTTTGGCCATCTGAAGGCAAGGAATTCACTGCATCTTAAAAACTGGGGTGGGGTGGGGGAAGAATTCCCTTTATCAAAAATCAAACTCAGCATTCACGACTTTTCATCCAGATCCCAAGCAGACATGGGAAAAGCCAGGTTCTTTGGCTTCTTCATTCCCACCCACCTTTTCCTAAGTTAGGTGCAGCCTCCTAAGCCAGCCCAACACTGGGGAAGAGAAACAGAGACATCTCTGGGTTCAAAGCCAAGGGGGTTCTCTCACCAAACCTTTTCTTCAGAGCGGTGGTGGCCTGCCATGGAAGGGAATTAGAAAGAGCCCATGAGGTCCCAATAAGTAGATGGAGCTTTGAGGCAGGACTTCAGCGAGGCAGAGTCATTCTGGGGGCTTTGGTAGGCTGCACTGATGCCCCAGGCTGGGTGGCCAAGGAGAGAGGTGTTTCAGGCTAATAGGTGACCTGAATCAAGGGCGAACACACCAGAGCAGATGCCGAGGGAAGCACTGTCTTACTTAGTAGTGCTCGCATTTGACAGGACTCAGTCCTGGCTTGCTCCAGATACGTTACAGCCAGCAACCAGCATCAACACGCAACACCTGAACTGAATTGAAAACAGAAACCTAAGAGTTTACTATCAACAAAAATAGCTTCCATCTGACTTCTTCGTAGCCCAGACCAAAATTACAGCGACTGGGTGGTGTTGCCATGGTGATTCAGTTACCGCTGCAGACTGGCCTGTCCCGTGGGTAGAGTGGCAGGGTCCCCATGAACCCCACATGGTCCTGCACTTTACTTCTTTTTTTCTGACCTTTTCAATTCAATTTCAGACTTCTTTTTCTAACCACAGCCTCCAGAACCCATGAAATATACCAATAGCCCATCCTCCCTTCAGGTGCCATTATCCTGGGCAGGCTATGTGGCTTAAGTATACCCTAACGTTAGATGCAAGCTTTCCCCCTACTTAGGACTCAAAAACAAAGCTACAATTCAGCCTCTCAGTAACTTTAGAAAAGCCATCCATCTAAAGTAGAAAAGAATAGCCTGAAACCAAAAGTTATTTCACTGAGGCACTTGCAAATGCCCAGTCCCTAACATGGGGCTACTCAGACACCCCACAAAAACAATTGGCTTAGGACCCTGATTTTCCCCTTTGAAACTGCATTTTTTAAAAAATGGTCCTGCAGAGCAAGTTTGGATGGATGGGGCTGGGGCTGGGGCTGGGGCTGGGGCTGGGAGTCGTATTCTCCAAAGAGCAGACTAAACGCACAGTGGAGTTTATCTCTATGGAGCCAGACTTACAGCTGACCCTGACTCTTCTTCGCTCCTGGAAACTCGGCTTTTTCTACAAACCCACTTGTTCATCCTGGGCTTACCTTCCAGAGGCCATAAAGCTTCTCCTCACAGCTACCCAAGCAGCAGGTTTCAAAAAAGACTCCACGCCACAGGCTGGCTCCCCCCACCGCCCGTGCAGGCAGAGGCTGCTGCCCAGAGAGAGCTTTTATAACCTATGACTGCATTTTCTGCTCAGGGAATCCCAAGGTGGGTGGAGACCCCTAATTCCAGTTAGCTGCCGCACATGAGGGAGGCTTTGGGCATTGCTGCATTGTTTTAACCAACAATCAACACTTCTTATGACTCCAAGGAATATGCTTGGTGGGTTCTTAAGAAAACT
Source organism: Camelus ferus (assembly GCF_009834535.1). Taxonomy (NCBI): domain Eukaryota; kingdom Metazoa; phylum Chordata; class Mammalia; order Artiodactyla; family Camelidae; genus Camelus; species Camelus ferus. Next base: position 19,941,251 of record NC_045730.1, read on the forward strand.
TGGAGTGGCTATATTTTTCAGGAAGTGCAGGGTCATTCTGCAGAGTCAAATGTGCCACTGGGAGAAATTACTGCCCAAACAGCACTTGCAAGCATGGGTTAAGCAGACGGTTCTCAGACCTCACTGTACATGGGTCCCACCTGGGGAGCTTGTTAAGGTGCAAGTTCCTGGGTCCATGAGGCTCTGATTCAGTAGCCTGTGACTCTGTATTTGTATCCAGCACCCAGCTAAGAACCGTGCTAGGGTTCCATGGTCCACACATCTGAAAGACCAACATGCAACCCCTCATTTGAGACCAAGGTTCCGGCTAGACCTTACACTTCTCGGAGCCCTACCTATGACACCACAGCACAATTTGTCCACTCCATGGACAAATCTGGGATACCACCATCCAATCCACTCACTCCAAGCCTGTGTCTGTGTTATGAACAGTGGTGGCTCCAGAACCTCTCCACAAGGCAGGGATTCGGATGCTGGATTCAGGGACAGGGGAACACCACTTAGGTTTAAATAATGTGCTTATTTGGGACAGCTTGTCAAGGGGCTGATGCTGATTGCTGGGCAAGGGACTCTGACTTTATCACTGAAATGGCCATAACCCACAAAGACAGCTGATTTATACAATGGTTATAAGTGTCAATTTGTCTATCTCACACTGGATTCTAAGCTCATTGAGGACCAGGACTGGGGGTTACTCATCACAGGGCCCCAGAAGAGTATTCCATGCAGTAGATGCTCACCAAGTCATTACAATTCATTTCTGCACGTTCACCCGCCCCCTAAATCTTGCCCAAATGCCTATAGGCAAGTACAGTGCCTTAAACACTAGAAGGCGCACCCCAAGTATTTATGGATCTGGTTTAATGCTAGGTAGGTCCTCCTAAGTCAGAGCTGCCACACAAGGTTGCACAGGGTGCTCACTGCAAAAAGCCACCACATCCAAGAGGTTCTCATTTACACTGAAGCCACTAAAGTATCTGAATAGATGTGGGAAAAATATCTGGATAGACATTTGTCCAAAGAAGACACGCAATTGGAGAGGGGAGGGAATAGCTCAGTGGTAGAGCATGTGCCTAGCATGCACAAGGTCCTGGGTTCAATCCCCAGTACCTATGTTAAATAAATAAATAAATAAATAAATAAATAAATAAATAAATAAATAAATAAATAAACCTAATTAAATCCTCCACCAAGAAAAAAAAAAGATGTTTTTTAAAAAAAACCCAACAAACCCATCAACCCCACTCCTAAATATATGAGTGAAAAGAAATGAAAACATGTGTCCACACAAAAACTTGTGCACAAATGTTCAAAGCAACATTATGCATGATAGCCAAAAATGGATCCAGCCCAGATGTCCGTCAACTAATGAATGAATAAACAAAACGTGGTATATCCATGCAACGGAATATTATTCAGCAGTTAAAAGGGGGAAAGTACTAATATACTGTACAATGTACAACATGGCTGTATATTGAAAATATGCTAAGTGAAAAGAGCCAGACACAAAAATTGACATATTGTATGATTCAACTTTTATGGTATGTCCAATATAGGCTAATGAGTATGAGGTTTCTTTGGGCATGATGAAATTGATTATGGTGATGGTTGCACAACTCTGAACATATTAAAAAATCATTTAATTGTACACTTTTCATGGGTTGGTTAATTGTATGGTATGTGAATTATACCCCAACAAAGCTGTTGTTTTTTTTTTTAACCCACTGCAATAAAATGGACAAGAAAAGGTCTAAGGGAGCAGTTATTCTATATTTCAAAAAATCTCTTTTGGTAGATTTGTTTACAATTAGATCTAGTGGATAAGAGATTCTTCCAAGTGTATTTCATATAAGTAGGGACACTCTGTATGGTTGGGCAGGTTGTACACTCAACAATATATTCAGCAGTATGTAGCAACCCTGTCCAAGTGGAACTCCATCTCAGACTGCATACTTTCTGGCCTGGGAAAAAAGAGCTGACCTGTGCCCTTAACCCTTTGTGTCCACAATCAAATAGTGGTTATTCTTCATTTCTACTCATTCTTTCTCATTTCAGATGGCCCAACTCACCTATATTCCCTAAACAATTCCCCTTCAAATGCATGGCACACAAAAGAAGGCCAACACCAAGGGCAGAATGGATGTGAAACCCCACTCTTCCTCCTGGTTGGGTTTGAAGCATTTCTATTTGCTTCCTGAGTCTGTACTGACCATCTGGGGACTCCATCTGTCTCCTCCCAGGCCCTGCAACCCTGGACTGTGATTCTTGCTAACAATTGATTGCCATGATTCCCGTTCAACAAAAATGATTTGGAGTTTTACACTGAGTGTTAAAAAAAACTCTTAATTATCCCCTGATCGCTTAACATAGAAAACACACTTTAACTGCTAAAGGAAAGTAAACCCTGCTTACTGAACAGTTTTGTTTATTATTTTTGAGAATAAAATGAGAAGATACATGTGAAAAAAACACTTTGAATGTTTATGGAGAACAGAAGATTTGATAGCTAGAAATAATTGGGGAGTTGCTAGTAAAGCACTTCAAGCTGTGTGTCTTTAAGCTAATGACTTTACTTCTCTAGGCTGCAGTTTATCCATTTGTAAGTTGAGCAAAATGGTAGTACTCTTTTCATAAAGTTGTTGTGACTATTACATGAATTAATATATATTAAGAGCTTTAGAAAAATATCTAGTTCCTACCTTGCTATTATTATAGTGTTTGCTATTATTATCATTTCATTATACATTCCAGATTTTACTTGGAATGAATTTTGGAGGGATCCACTCCAATGTGTTGGCTACCAATTTATGGGTTTCTTCTTATCCTGACTCCAACTTTTCTAAATAAATACTAATTGAACAGCATAATTGAGTGCTGAAGAATCTGATTTTGGAGCTGATCATCTGGATTTTAAACCTGGTTCCATCATTTCCCTATAGTCTCTCTGAGCCTCAGTCTCCTCATCTGTTAAATGGGTTAACAGTAGTACCAACCATATAGGATTGTTGTGAAGGTTAAGTGAGTTATTACACGTGAAGACTTAGAACAGAGCCTAGTACATACATAGTAAGCAACACGTAAATGCTTGCTATTATGATTAAGTTAGGTTCCGAATATGGAAATATTATTGATGGTCTTATGATCATACTTCTTACTCTTCTGGGTTGCTGCTACAGGAAAAAAAAAAAACTCCAATGATGTTGGTTTTTATGGCTGAGTAGTATTCCATTGTATAAATATACCACATCTTCTTTATCCAGTCACCTGTTGATGGACATTTAGGCTGTTTCCATGTTTTGGCTATTGTAAATAGTGCTGCTATGAACATTGGGGTGCAGGTGTCATCCTTAAGTAGGGTTCCTTCTGGATACAAATAGACTCATAGACAGAGAATACAGACTTGTGGTTGCCAGGGGGGTGGAGGGTGGGAAGGGATAGACTGGGATTTCAAAATTGTAGAATAGATAAACAAGATTATACTGTACAGCACAGGGAAATATACACAAAATGTTATGATAACTCACAGAGAAAAAATGTGGCAATGAGTGTGTATATGTCCATGAATGACTGAAAAATTGTGCTGAACACTGGAATTTGACACAACATTGTAAAATGATTATAAATCAATAAAAAATGTTAAAAAAAAAAAACTCCAATGATAATCAGATGCAAACTAGATCCACCCTTTCATGCCAAGGTAGTCCTTACTGCTGGAGAAGAAACCCAGGTTATCCATCCTGAGCTTACAGCCCAGAATTTACATCAGGTTAAACATTTAAACAAGTTAAGCACAAAGGAAAACACCTAATAGGAACCACTCAAGGTGGTTATGTCCTCACGCAAATTCAGATTTCAGGAACACACAAATGATCCATGCATTCAAAGGACAGTGAATACAATTTTGCCCCCCACAACAGGGCAATGTTTGTTAGGAATGTGGAGGGAGGGCTACAGTTGATGATGAAACAATTAATCACACTTTGAGAACGGCTCAGTGACTCCCATTTTTCCCATCTGCACTTTCCAAGGCTCTGTTCACCCTGTGGTTAAGATGAACATCCCTTAGATGCAAGGTCATAAGGTCCGGAACTATGAGCGGCAAGTACTGTTGGGCTAGTCCTGACCTGATGAGCCTGCACTAGTAGAGAAAGAGATAAAAGAATAAACTTGAAAGCAAGATCAGTTTTTAAATCTTCATAATATTATGCTGACAGGTCCTGGGCACAATGATGTCTGACTATAAAAAAAAAAAAAGAATGACAACAACCCATACTAAACAAATTTCTTCCGTATAGCAGGGAACCATATTCAATATCGTATAATAACTTTAATGAAAAAATATTAAACGAGTATATGTGTGTGTATATATATGCATGACTGGGACATTGTGCTGTACACTAGAAACTGGCACATTGTAACTGACTGCACTTCAGTAAAAAAAAAATCCATACTAGACCCCAGGCCAGTGAAGGACCCCAGTCCTACTGGAGTATGGTCACGAAATCTGGACCTGGGATCCTAAAAAATAGGCAATTTTCTTTTGTAAATTGTGATTAGTTTGGTTAGATTAGAAGTTGAAGGATCAGAGGGAATTTGACAGACTATGCACACCCTCAAGGGGTTACCTCTGAAGAATTTCTTACTGATATACATAGAAATTATTTAACCATCTGAAAAATTTAGGGAATTACAAAAGCAAGTGGTGAATGCTAATGTCAGCCAATGATGAAGAAAAATGTATAGAAACATAAAAAAAATATTTATCTTGACATACTATAATGTACCTATAGTGTGCGTATGAGAATTTGGACCTCCAAATTTAAATATGTGGGAAGATTTATCAGCATCCTACTTAAGGATCTCTTTATGAGCCACAAAATACCTGTTCTCAGGAAGGGGGCCTCCTTCCCCCAGATCTCTCTTCTCACAGAACAGAGGTTCTTATTAAAACCAAGTGTAGAAAAGAAAACACTGACAGATTGAACACATAAAAATCCAAATACTTTATTTAACAAAAGATATTGTAGACAGAATTAAAAGACAAGCTACCAATAGAAGAAAGTACCAGTAATATATACATAACGAGGAAGATAATAATATAATAATACAGAGAATCTACAAATCCATAGAAAGAAATAGCAAAACCCCCAAATGGGCAAAGGACAGGAAAACAAATTCACAAAAGAAACAACCATAATAATACATGAAATACTTTGAACCTTAATAATATGCAATGAAGCACAAGTTAAAAATAGAACATGTCTTTTTTTGGCTAATCATAAGGGGAAACATTTAAATATTAACAGTAACACAAAGAATCTAATGTTATATTGTAATTTCCATCTTCATTAAAATGAAGAGGATTTTAAAATCTCCTTATGACTAATTTCATTTATTCAACCAGTATTTACTGAAGGCATCTAAAGCCAATTACAGTGCTAGACCAGGCAATAGTTAGTAAAATGAGTAAAAAGACACCTACAAGAAAACTGTAGTCTAGTCGATAGACCATTATTTTGCATTGCTACCACTGATTTGCAACTTACATAGTTGTAAAATAGCTCCCATGGAATCAGAATCAGGTAATACAGAAGGGTGATAAATTTCCACCAACCACAACTTTTACCCTATAGACAAAATTAAATATTCAGGGGCCATATCAGAAATACCACACTAAAGAATTTGGACTTTCAATTCAGTTTCAGTCTTTGAGCAAAGGAGGTTCATGAAGGGTCAAGTTGGGAAATGCCAGGATACCCTTTCATTGGAGGGGCAAGGCCTGGCAGCAGGTAGAAGCTGACTGGAATAGCACAAGGATGGAGGCATCAATAAAATTTAGGAGGCTGAAGCAGGAGATCAGTCAGAATCTGAGAGCCAGAGTCAAAGTGAGTGGCCAATGAACACAGAAAACTGAATCAAGCAATCTAATGGATGTGGATGTGGGGAGTGAAGTGGAAAGAAGCGTATCCCCTGATGGTTTCTAGGTTTCTGGCTTACACAACTGGATAGGTGGTAGTGCATCCATCAACACAGGAGGGGCAAGCCCCTGAGTAAAGGTAAGGTCAGTTCTGAACAACTAGAGCTTGAAGTACCTTTAGGATGTCGGGAAGGCAGATAGAAAGTGATCCCAGAAGATCTGCGGTGTAGTTAGAAGCCACTTGGTGTGTGGGGGCAGCCAGGCCTCCAGAGGCAGGAGGTAACGCGGCTCCTGAATATTTCCGGAGGTTTCGGCCCAGTGGAAGGCCACCGGGCGGGGGTAGCCCCTCCACCGCGGTGCAGCGAAGCCACAGAGGCGCAGGCCGCAGAGGCTCACTGTCTTTCTGCCGTTGGGCCCCTCCCTGCGCCTGCCCGGGCCGTGCCACGCAGGCCCACTTCCGCCTCCGGTCCCAGGGCCTAGGTGGCGGGCTGCGCGCGGGCGGGACTGAGGGCTTCAGGTGCTTGTCGGCGGGAGCAGCCTTTGCGCGGGGCGCGGGCTCCTGCGGGCGGGAGCAGCGGGCCTCGGCGAGCAGACCTGCTGCCCGGGCAGATGTGGCGGCCACCACCCTCCGGCCGCAGGACGGCCCTGGGACGTGGAGGCTACACGCGAGGCTCGAGGAAGCGAGGCCGGCGTCCAGGGCCAGGCGAAGCGGGAGGCGGCAGCCCTGAGGCCGGGGCGCGTGACGAGAGCAAGCAAAAGAGGAGGATGGTGGCCCGGGCGTCTGGGAGAAAAGAGGTGAACAGTGACCAGTCGGGTGAGGCGTCCAGGGCTGGGAAGGCCTCGGCAAGGCGTCGAGTGGAGGGGCCGGGAGGCCAAGCGGGCCCTTCAGACCAGTCGGACCAGCAGGGCTTAGAAGCAGCGAAGGAGGCGGAGCTCCCGTTGCAATCCGGAAGACAGAGTAAGACAGCACTGAGGGGTCACCCCTTACTAGCCTTTGCACCCCTTCCTCTCCATCCATGTTTTACCTCTAGTGTTTCCCTTGAATCTGAGTGGGCTTTACTGATACACACGGTTGACCAGGAGAAGGGGGGAAAAACAGGGATTCCCTTAAAATGTGTTTACCCCGTTAAGATCCCTTGGTCAGAAGTTCTGTAAGGGGAGTTCCTCTTAGTGATCCACTTTGACTAGTGTGATATGATGATAATACTAGAGGTTATTTAGCTGCCTTAGAACTTATACAGATTTGTATGTAGTTCTTTAATAGACATTAAACCTTTGATTTAAAAACAAATAAATGTTTCCATAAAGCTATTTGGGGAAATTAAAAAAAAAGGGTGTCTTCACAGTATTTTTTATTATAAGTGATACTGCTTTTTTTCCTCAATATAAAATCTTTTGTGGTATGTTTTGTTGTTTTGATCAGCCAAGGAAAAAAGAAAACTTACTGAAGCCTCAAGTGATGCTCTACAGCCAGGGATTGACCTAGTAAGAAAGGAATCATTAACCAGTTTGGAACCTTTCCAAACAGTGGAATGCAGTGAGTTTCAAAGTATGGCTTTCTTTCAGCCTTTGGGTAAGGAAGGTTTGGTAGAAGGTATTAAAAGAAGAATTCGAATTAAAAAACTTAAAAGCTTAGAAAGCCCACCTCTCAAAATAACCAAAAATAAGTCTCCACAAAATATTACGGTTGAATTTCAAAGTGAACTGTACAAGAATACTCCGAAATATTCTTGTAACAGCTTGTCACCTGGAGTAGAAAATAATCCCATTTTAAAATTACCTGATTGCAGTTGTTTCCCCCATTCCAAGGGTTGTAATGATGAAAATAACCTTGCACCTAAACCTGATGTTGGATGTATACATGTATCAGAAAATACCTCAAAGTTAAAGAAAGAAAGTCCTAGGAGTCTTGCAGTTAAGAGTGACACAACTATTCCGCAGCTTTTACAAACTGAAGAAAACTTAATGGGAGTTAATAAGTTATTGCTTGAAGAAAATGACTTATACCAAAGTAAAAATAATGGCTTGCTTTCCTGCCTCCTAAGTGAAAAAAATAAAAACTCAGTAGAGGAGAGAAATGTTGGGAGAAAACTCAGAAAAAGGATGAAGGTATCTGAAAAAGAAGAAGAAATGGTTATTGAGATGAAGTTCTCTAATGTGTATAACAAGTCTGAGCTGGTGTTACCAGAAAGCCAAACAGGTCCTGAAGGTAAAGAAGCAGAGACTTTAGAGGCTAAAAAAAGTCCTTTAAAAGTTTTGAGAAAAGTAAACCATGATACACTGTCAGCAACGGATCATTTGTTAAGTCTTCCAGAAATAGAAGGGAAAAAAACAAGTCCTGAACATCACGTAAATGCTATGTTCCAGAAAACCCTTGAGCCACTTTTGAAAGAAGAAACGAATGCTTCAGAGTCCTTAGGGTGTAAAGGCATAGATCCAGAAGAGTATTCTAAGTCGATGAAAAGCTCAATAATGGAATCACCTAGCGATCGCTACCCTATTGAAAGAAGATCCTCGAGGGAAGACTTGAAGAATGAAGGTGAAGTATCTAAGTTAAGCTGTCACAGAACAATACCAATGACTGGCAAAAGAACTTGGCCTTGTTATTCCTGTGCTAGAACATCTGCCTGGTGTTGGAAAAAGGCTTCCTTGCCACAGTCAAATTTTAACTTTCTTCCTGGGTCTCAGGAAGGTTTTAGGCAAGATGATTTTCTTAAACACCAAACAAATCAAACTCACTTAACTGACTCCAAGTTAATGCTGCAAAGTTCCATAACAGAAACAAACAGTGAATCTTCAAGTAGAGAAAAATTGGATTCTGATTTAAATTGTTTATCTTCAGTCTCCACAGTAGAACCTATTTTAATGGTTATGAAGGAATTTATAAACAATTATGATAAAAAAATGCAGTCAGAGGAACCGAGCAGAAGTGGGTCAGAAGTAGTTTCTAATCCTACTGAAGATGTCCAGTTAACTAACGTGACTCAAAACTTGACAGGAAGTAAAAAAAAAGATAGAGGGAATTTAACAAAGCCTACTTTGACAGTGGCTTCCCAGGATGGCCAGGAAGCAAATAACTTCACAGACGAAATTATTCATCGAAAAGCATGTATTGCTAAGCAGACACTTGTGGTTCCAGACTTCGTTAAGATATTGAACACAGGGTGGCTGACTAATTTTAAAATTCCTTTGCTTAAGAATAAAACAGAAAAAAGAAAAGAAATAAATGCCAAGTCATCGGAGAGAGAAGTATATAATCCCCTAGAACTTGACAATTTTTCTGGAGCAGAGGTAAGGCAGAATAGGACTGAAGAAAATGTCACCACAGTAACTTCAAGACGTCAGGCTTTGAGCGTACGAAGTAGTGTAATCCCAATGCAAAGCTGTTCCAACTCACACGGCAGTAAGGATTCCTGTATTTCTCCAAGCTTTTTAACGCAAGGTAATAATAATAAACCATCTAACCACATCTCTAAACCAGGCAATATTGTTTCTAATAAGGAAGCTATTTCTCTCCCAGTTGACAATTATACTTCTTTTTGTGATCCTGGGTATATAGAGAAAAGTCCTGCCTTTGGCTCCAGTGAACAAGGAACATTCAAATCAGTTTCCTCTGAAGTTAGTGGTAGAAAAATGACAAAGAACTTCTCAGAAATTAAAGTTGGGTTTCCAGATATTCTTAAAGCATATGAAGATGATGTCCTCTTAATTGATCTAATTGAAGATGACCCGGACCTCTTTGGAGTCTCCAATGAGGGGGAGCTCTCATTTACTTCAGAGGTTCCCACGATAAGCCAGGAGCCCAAGGTTGCTGAAGAGCACCAGTCAGCAGACTCCAAGCACGTGGAGCTTCCAGGAAAAAAAGAACCAAGCGATGACTTGAGGTATGTGTGTTCATGTGTACCTTTTGGTGGAGATTATTGTTGGGGGTTTCAAAAACACTTTCTGCTCTTAGGTGTCACTAGTTTATTCAGTGATCATTGAAGTTCTGTTATTTTTTTTAACCTAGTTATTTATTAAATGTAACACAGTATATTATTGCTGGGACCTGGAAATGTCATTATGCTAAAACTTAGGATTGAAATAAAACAATTATATATATCCTTGCAGTTACGATGGAGCAGATTAGCTGTTCAGAATTTTAAATGGTGATGAATAAAGTGACCTTTTCAATTACTTACATTGCTTCTTTCAAAAGTCAATTAAATATACTTTCATATGTTTTTAAATTATTATCAATATGCAGATAGACTTATTTCAGCCAAGTTACTTATTAAGAACAGTACTGTGTATTTTAACCCATTTTCCTTGCTAGGTAAAAAAACTCATTTTTCAGGGGACAGAGAAGCCTTGGAAAAGTTTATTTGAATTAGGACTTGAAAGTAGAATAAAAAGTTAAACTAATTTTCAGAGGGAAAAAGTCTAACATTTTTTCATGGTTTTATTTTTAAGGTGATGATTTTAAATGATGATTTAGCCCTAAAGAGAATGAGTTTGCTTGAGGCAACTAAATTGAACCAAGTAATAAACCTTTGTGTTATTGGAACTTGATCTACCTAGTTGCCCCAAATTTTATTTAATATTATGCCCTATTTTACTAGATTTTTGTAGTTCTTCAAGCTCTGATTTATATTTGTACATCACAATACTTGAATGTTGGAAACAATGTTGCGAACAGACTCAAAAGGAAACATGAAAACACTTTCCACTAAGATTCAATGGTACATGACTTAAATTTCTCTGGTATTTATACATTTTAGTTAACTTTTGTGATACTGTATTCTTCCTGATGTTCTTGGGGTTACAAGAACTTATAACTTACCCCAAAGGAAAGACCAAGAGCTTTATCTGTTATTTTTTAAAATAGTGTAATGAGGAAGGATGATAATCTGCCTATTTTGAAGGTGGAAAAAAATGAAGATGACAAGTTGTCACTTGTCCAGGGTCACACTACTAGTAGCAGAATCTAGATTTGAACCCAAGCCTGTCTTACTTTAAAATTAGTGGGTAAGAATGTAACCTTTATAATCTGACCTAGGTTTTTGAATCTTCTTGCCCTAGTAGCTGTGTGACCTTTTAGGTAAATTATTTTACCTTATCTGTGAAAAGGGAAAGTACTTGCCTTAGGGTTGTGAGGATTAAATCAGTGAATGGATGGGAAAGGTTTTGGTGTGGCACTGGATGAATAGTAAGAAGTCAATAAAGGATAGTTATTAAAAGTGCTTGTAACTCTTGTTACTCTGTGCTTCCTTTGAGGAATACAAAGGGAAATTAGAGCAAACCCCTCATTCAAGAGCAAACATCTCTGTTAACTAACAAGATGTTGACAATGAGCTACAGCCAAAGATAGAGACAAAAGTGAACTGGGCATGAAGTTTGTTTTTTATTCTTTTTTTTCTTAGAATAATGGCTGATTTTATAAAAATGATACATGTTCACTATATTAAAAGTCTAAAAGGGAGGAAATCTCACCACTCAAAATAACCAGTTAATTACTCACAATTTGTATGCATTATTCCAGACACCTGTCTATGCATATATGGGGATATAATCTTAGAAAAATTGGATTATGCCATTTTTTAGTAAAAACATTTAATTTTATTTACACTTAACTGAGGGGAGAAGGGCCTGAGGTGAAACTGAAGGAATTGCTGAATCTATGTATTTATGAACAATAATAGATTTATAAAAACAATATTTTTCCTTACTGTAAGTGGTGCATTATCATATTTTGTATTTTATTCTATTTTATTAAAAAATCCTGGTTGCAACCCATTAGATTTCATCAACCCCTTGAAAAATGCTCTGGTAGAGAATAAACTTGCTGTAATCTGTGTCATTCTCCAGAAGCTTGTCTTACTCTCCTCTCCTTTTTGCTCAGATTTTCTCTTTTGTGTCCCTGTGTTCTGTAGCCTCACCCAAGTCTGTTTCTCTCCTTTCCTCCTTCTGCCTGTTTTTTCCCTTTCTGCTCCATCAAGGCAGAACTGTAACTTTATACTCCAGTAATGCAAAACTGTAAAATATTTATGGGGATTGCAGTTTTGTTTATATTTTTCTTAGGTGAATTTAAATTTTTTGTGTCTTGTGTCTTTCAAATTCAAAACAAAAATTACTTCTAACAAAAGTGATGTGCAATTTTACCTTCTTTGTAACTTAGTTATTCATAGTAAAATGTTTCTCACCCTTACAAACTATACCAGCAATATTAAAAATACTATCACAATACTTTGAAATTAGAGCAGTACACTTGCTGTACCTATTTATGTCTTCTTTTTTTTTTTTTTTTTGAAGAATAACCTCCTGTGTGTCTGAATCTGTACCTGTTTATGAATGTAACATTCAGGATAATTAGAAACTGCAGAAACACCCCTCAGTTCTTCTCTATTTATTGTCACTTATCCTATTCCTGCTATTACCTTAATATCTCTCCTGGTTTTTCCTTCCTCTCAGTTCTCACTGCTACCAACTTATTCATATTCCTTCTGGGTTATTGCAGTTAGCTCCTTGTTAATCTTCTTGAACTCTAGCAGTATATCCTCCTCCATAGTAATATTTTGAAATAGAAATTGATCTGCCAGTGACTGCTTACAGTGCTCCAGTGGCTTTCAGCCACCTGAGGGTAGAGTCTAAATTGCTTGGCATGACTTTGTATAGCTCTTTAGTGGTTCTGCATCCATTTTTTCTTAGGCAGTTATGGTGTTGGTGGGGAGGAAAGTGAGGTGAGAGGTTAATAAAAGATAAGCAGAGAAGGCAGCTCACTGTTTCCACAATATGTCATGCATTTGAATCCTTTTGCATGTTTCTTTATCTGAAAGTTCCTTTCTCTTCATTCAGTTGTCCTTTAAGTCACACCTGAGTTGTTATTCTAGGGGTTTGTTCCAGTAGTTCTCTTGGCACACATCTCTGTATGTTATGTCTTCTTTAAATGCATCTCTTCCAATACTACGAGTTCCTAGGCAGGGGTATCTTCATTTGGGTCTCCATAGAGTCTGACCAGGAGGATGTTAGATGCTTAATGTATGGAGAACAACTCAACACACAGGAACCGTGTTCTCACAGAGCTTTTAGTCTAGCAAGGAAGGCAGATGATTAAGCGAATACATAAAATATGGTAAGAGAAGTGCAGGATGTTAAAGGCCTCCTGGTCTGAGTGATGTTTAAGATGAACACTAAAGAATGAGTAGGAACTAGCCAATAGGTGAAGACAAGTTCAGAGTAGAAAAGTGAGGGGAAGGAATAGCCTATAGGAAGGTCCCCAGGGAAGAACATGTAACAGCCAAGAGTCAGAAATAACACCCCATTCTTTAGTGGTCAGGTGGCGAGAAATGAAGCTACCAAATATGCAGAAAGGTCAGTTGTGCAGAGCTTTGTAAATAGGATAACCCTAGTACTGATCTTCGGAATCACAAAACATTTAGAAGGGAAATGAGCTATTAATAATCACTATGCCAGAATAACAGGCATGAATGGATCATCCTGGATAAACTAGAATTCATGGTGGATGTGAACTTTATCCTGAGAGCATATAGAGATTCATTGAAGGACTTTTTAAGTAAAGAATTTGATAAGATTTGCATTTTAAAAATCATTATAGTCTGGTGTGGAGAATAAATTGGCAGGGAGCTATTGTAATAATTAGACCAAAAGGACATGGTGACTTCAGCCAGAAGTGGAAGTGGATTTGAGAGAGGTTTAGAAAGTGAAGATTGGTCAATCAGATGGGGGCAAGGTCAGAGATAGGAGTTAAGGATTATATCTGGTTTCTCTTATTTCACAGCAGGTCATTACAATTCTCTGATGAAAAGAGGCAGGATCGTGGTGGGATATCGGTCATAAGGGCAAATTTAGACGTGTTCAGTTGGAGAGACCTTTGAAATACTGAAATGGAGATACTCAAGTAGACATGAGTCAAGAGGTAGGAATTGGGGGAGGAAATTTGTGTATATATGTGTCTTGTTTGTGTTTTTATTTTCCCATTCTTTAAACTGTATACTTGTGATAATTTGCAACCTCAGGGACTTCTAAATGTAATCTGAAACTGCCCCCACTTCCTCACCACCCTCTATACACACACACGCACGCACACACACAGAGGGCAGGTGGAGTCTGAAGAAAGAGGCAAACCATTCCAGATTGGTAGGTGACAGGTTTAATAAGCAAGGGAACTTACACATGCAGCTTGTCTTGGGAAGCTGCAAGATGAGTAGATCTCCATTCCAGTCCCCTGAAATCTCAGAAGTTTGCATTGAAGCCTTGAGTGGGTTCAGCCATGTATACGATCCAGATGGTCCCAACAACACCTTACTATCAAGGCTGTGTCCTTGGGCAGCTTCTAGCATGGGGAATACAAGCAGAACACACATCCCCAGGATGGGGGAGGGGACGAGGGGCCCCAGATTGCTTGGATCCAGCTCACAGGTCAGCTGGCAGTTATGTCCTCTCAGGTGCCTCCTCCAACACCTTCTCATTGTTTCTAGGGTTTATGTTGAGGGAAAAAAATACTTCATGTTTTCCAAAGACCTCAAAAAACAGTATATATAAAATGTTTTGTTTTCTTCTTTCTTGGCTAGGAAGTAATCCTGAACCAATGAGCAGTTGTAGGACAGGTTTAATAAAACCCACTTATTAAGTGAATAAATGGTGAGATTATGGACATTTATTATATTTTATTCAGTGTACTTTTATACATTTTTGTCTTGAGTTTTTAAAAATGAACAGTGTTTGGCCATTTGTTTTTGAGGGACTCCTGTAGATGTAGTTTTCATTTGTTGAGCCTGTGCCATTGGCTTTGAGAACATTTTATCTCATTTAATCCTCACAATAACCTCATGGGTAGGTGGCATTCTCATTTTACAGATATGGTTAAACTCAAAGAAGTTAAATAACTGTGCCACAGTTGACACAGTAAGTGGCAGAACAGTATTTGAACCCAGCTTGGTCTAACTCTGATCTCCATGACCATAACCTTCAGACCTTATGTTGTCTTCAGAGACTGCAGAAACAGACTCAAACTGCTTTCCAACCATCTTCTTTTTCCATTGGCAGCAATACATACATGCACACGCTTGAGAGTAGAAGTGGAAACATATTACATTGGTGTAATACTTTAAATTTAGATGCTTGGCACATGCAGTCATCAGTCCTCTCTGAGTAAGAGTTCAGACAGCAGTGCTCCATACAGTTGTGGCACAAGTGATTAAAGAGCCAGATGAAGCATCTCGGTGGTGTGCTGTCCCAGGACAGACTCCCGCCTTGGAGGACTTGAGCTCATGTTCACCAGCTGCTACAGCCAGTAGTGTTTAAGAGGTGTGGATGGTTCTGCTGGAGTGTGTTCTAATGTTTAAGCTCTGTTTGCTTTGTAACAGAGAACCTCCTGTCCTGGATCCTGGGTTGATGAAGTCAGAGAGCTGTGCTTCCTTGTCAGCAGGTAGAATTCGACATTTGCACAATGTGCAATATTGAGCTATTTATGTATCTCTATTGAGGCCTAGTCAAAATGAATTCATTAAAATAGGAAGATTTTCATTTTAGAGTCTGTTAAGCATGTTTTACAGTTTGTCACTTTTCCTCAGTTTTAATTGCCTAGTTGTCAGATCAGATTTTGAGAAATTGTCTAGTTGGTTATTTAATAAATAAGTTGTTTATTAGTATCTTTAGTTATACAGATAGTATAAAAGATAGATAACTGGCCTTAGCAATTTTTGTAATCTTATTTTGAAATTGAAATATATATTTAAGCTTTACCACATTTTAAGTCTGAGTCCTTTTTAAAATTTTTATAATTAACAGCTAATCATAAGTTCAGGTAACTGGATCTTTACAGGAAATAACTTAATTTGAAAGTTAATTTTACTTCAACTATCAAGTTTTTAAAATATATTGGAAATAGCTGGACATGACCAAGAAAGAGTCTTAAATTTATCTTGATATGTCTCAATTTTGTCTTACTGCCAATTCTTTTTATACCATATAATGGAGTTATTTTGATAGAGAGGGAGGAATAAATGTATAATTTGCTGAAAACTCTACTTCATATTTGTCACATTGGACTTTAAAAGAGTCTCTGAATTCTAACTCATTTTTAGAACAATCTTTAAATGACTTGGTTATTTTGTCATTTAAAGTTTCTGCAGTTGAATATTCTTTTCAGCAGATGAGCTAAAACATGATTCCAAAGATGCAGACATTTCCTTAGAAGAAGTTACTAATGAGACCTCTGAAGATGAAAAACTGGGGGACTTCAGTGAACACACAAAAAGCTCAGATTTGGATGAAAAGGTACGAGAGAGTCTTTTGGGTTTTGTTTTTTTTTTTTCTTCTTGATCCAAGTAGTGGTAAGTATAGAAGTTTATGGTAACACTGTTGTCAGATGACAACTATAACTTCTTTTTATTGAGGAAAAGAATCACAGCATTCTGACCATGGGATATATTGCTGGCTGCTTTGCATTGGCACAGTGTTAAGAGTTTGACTTGTCTGAGAAAATGGGGTGTACTGTTTAATTATACATTTAGCTTTTAAGTATCCTGCAGTTCCTCTCAAACCTATGTAAATCTTTCTAAATTGTTAGGTATTTTCCTGCCTCATTAAACACATTTACTGAATATCATCTGATCTTGATTGAGATTTAGAATGTCATAGTACATGAGTGCTGTGAATGCAAATGTCAGTTACGTGACCACAGATATAGGAGGCATAGGAATTGGAGCTAAACCTAAGCCGATGTTGGAATGCACCATTGGTGTATGAGATGGGGAAAACTTGGGGTGTCAGTTATCTGCCAGATAATGTGTATTAACCTTTTGAAGAATTTGACTCCTAGGCAACTATTCCATACTTTCTTCTTTGTCTTTATTCCTCCTCATTCATCCTCACAGCTAACAGCCTAGGTTCCTACTTCATCAAGAAAATTGAAATAATTGGAAAAGAACTTCCTAAGTTCCTGCCAGTACATTAGCCCACCCCTCTGCATCTGTCCCCAGAACTCCAGCTTCACTTCTGCAGTGGATGAACAGGCCAAGGCTGTTCTCTTCACCTGTGTGCTAGAATCCACCTCTTCTCTCTCAAAATAGTACTCCAGTAATTCTCCTTTCATTACTAGATCATTCTCTTCAACATAAGCATGCTTTTCTCCCAACTTCAGGTAAAAACAAAAAAAAAAAACCCTTTCATGGTCCCATTTTCCTTTTCGGCTGTCATCCTGTTTCTCCAAAGGCTTGTCTAAACCCACCAGCTCCAGTTTCTCTCCTCCAGTTTCAAAGATATTTGTCTTCACCTCCATCAAAACTACCCTTCTTAAACTCTCCAGTGACCTCCTTGTTGCTGAATCTAATGGCCATAGTTCAGTCTCAGTCTGACTCAATCTGTCACCAGTATTAACATCAAAACTTTTTTCACATGACTTCCAGGATAAACATACGTGCCTGGTTTTCTGTCTGTCTGCAACTTCCCAGTTGGATTTGCTGGCCTCTCATGATGTCCCTCATCTCTACATGTTGGAGTGACCCAGGGCCAAGACTGCATCTGTTCTTTTTTCCTGTCTAGAGTTGCTCCTTACATGGTCTCATCCAACCTCATTGCATTCAATGCCACCTATGTGCTAAGACTCTCAAGTTGGTATCTCGAGCTTGAACTTCTTCTCTGAACTGCAGACCTTTGTGACTGGTTGCCTACCTGATTTTTCCCCTTGGTTGTCCAACTAGGCATCTCACATTTAATACGGTCAAAACTGAACTGTTTTATACCCCCTTCCCTAGCACAAACCAGCCCTTCCTGTAATTTCCCCCTTTTCTATTGATGGCAGCTCTATAAATTACTTAGGCTCAAAATCTTGGATTTCCTTACTTTCTTTTTCTCTCACTCCATATCCAGACTATAAGGAAATCCTGCAGGCTTTACTTTCAGATGATGTCTAGAAATTGTCCACTTTCCATCAGTCCTGCCCACACCACACAGTCTCAGCTTGATACAATCTCCTGCCTGAATTACTGCAGCAGCCTCCTAACAGATCTGCTTCTAATATTGCCCGCTTGTAGTTTATTCTCAGCACAGCATAAATTAGGTCATGTCAGCCTTCTGCTTCAAACTCTCCAATGGGTTTTAATACTCTGATTCAAAGCCACAGTCCTTTCTGTGACCTGTGTGGCGCTGTATCTATTCCCTTTACCCTTCCCCACCTTGTTACCTCTCTGACCTCTTCTACTCCTCTCCTTACCCATTTCGCTCTGACCGCATTAGCCTCCTTGCTGCTCTTGGAACACAGCAGGCCCTCTCCCGCTTTGGGGCCTTTGCCTTTGCCATTTTATCTCCTAAAAAATGATACAGCTAACTTTCTTGTTTCTTTCACTTCTTTGCTCAAATTTCATCTTCTCAGGGAGATTTCCTCTGGCCAGCCAACCTAAAATTGCAGTGTTCTCCCTTCTCCCAACATTTCATATTTCCCTTTCTGGTACTTAACACAGTCTGACATTCTATATATATTTGCTTATTTATGTTTGTCTCCTCCTGCTAGAATGAAACTTTATGAAGGCAAGGATTTTTGTCCATTTTGCTTACAAATGAATCTTTAGCACCAAGAGCAGTGTGGCTGATACAGAGTAATAGCACAAGTGATTGTTGAATGGATATTGAATGTGAATTTGAAGGGAGTCCTGAAGTGCCGGAAGTGTCCTGTAGCATGAATAAGAATCTCAATGGTTTGATGATAACAGCCAGTATGTATTGAAGCTTTATTAAATGGCAGCCAGCCACTGCTGGAGACTTAGCACTTATCTGTAATATCTGGAAGTGCTGCTCAGGGGTTCCCAAGACCACCCTCAGTTTCCATAATTTGCTAGAAGAACTCACAGAGATTAGCAAAGGTGTTATACTCAAGGTTACAATTTATCACAGTGAAAGAAGACAGTTTAAAATCAGCAAAAGATAGAGTCACATAGGACAGAGCACTGGAGAAATTGGGTGCAAGCTTCTGGTTGTTCTCTCCCAGTAGAGTCATGTGGACACTGCTTGCTTCTCCCAGGAGTGACATATGGCAACACAGAATATTGCCAGCCAGTGGGGCTTGACTGAACCCTGGGCAGGGCTTCTATTGGCCACTTAGGCATGGCTGACCACCTGCATGACTGACCTTAATCATTCAGTCTCCAGTCCCTCCAGAGGTTGACCTGTTACCATGTGGCTCAAGTTCCCCATCATAAATTACGTTGTTAGCATAGACTCTCTGGAGAGGCTCAAGGCCCCTATCATAAATTACACTGTTAGTGTACACTATCTGGTGTGACCCCAGACCCCCAGGTTAACAAAGATACGCTTACCAGGCAGCATATTCCAAGGGCTTAGAAGTTACCTCTGAGGAGCAGATCAAGGGGCAAGCCTTTACTGTACAGCATATAGACAACCCAGACTTACTAAATTAATTCTTTACTGCACATGAGGTGTGTACTGTTATTTCTCTTTACAGACGGAAAAACGGAGACTTAGAATCAGAATCTTGTCCATGGTCACACAGCAGAGTTCCTTGACTCTGTAGCAGAGGTCAACAAACCTTTTCTTTAAAAGACTAGACAGTAAATACTTGTCTGGCTTTGTGGGCCATGTGGTTGCTGTCGCAGCCACTCAACTCTGCTATTGTAAAAAGAAAGAAGCCATAGATGGGATGTAAACAATGTGAATTGCTGTGTTCAAATAAATCTTTATTTACAAAAACAGGCAGTCTGCAAGCCATAGCTTGCCAACCCTTGCTCTAAAGCATTAAAAAAGTAAACAGTTTATGCTCTGTTCTTCTTAAAGCTGAAGAGAGGACTTAATCCATTCAATTCTGCAAGGACAGATTTTAGGAGACGTTTTCCAGAACACACTGAGTTTCTAACACTAAATATTTTAAAGATGTAGACTGTTTTCAATATTAGCTCTTTTGAAAATAATCCACAAAATCATTTAGCTGCTTTCTAGTCTGGTACTACTTCCTGGATTTGTTTAAGGGAAGGGGAATGATACCTTTATCCTTCTGATCCCATGGTAAGCTTCAGAGTACCAACTCCAGAAAATACATGACCCTGACAGCGATACTTGTCTTTGATATCTGTCCCCTAAATTTGGGAATCAACAAACTTTTATCCATCTCTCACCTAAAACATTTTAGGAAATTTAGAGGGCAAATAGATTGACTTACAGGAAGGACATAGCCTAGCCTACCCCTTTTCTGCTTTTATGTATGGTTTTCTGTAAATTTTTAGAAATGTTTCCTTATTTGTCTTTTCCAAAGACCTTGTTTTTCTTTCTCTTGTATATCAGTTATACCCAGAATCCATGTATAACAATTTTTAGGTTTGCCATGGTAGTAATTGCTTAATGATTCTAGTTTTCAGCCCCAGATGGTTAAAATGCTAGTATACTTTTTAATATTTGTTTTGAAACAATTACAAATTCACAGGAAGTTGCAAAAGTACTTTCCCCCCATGATCACATCTTAAAGCACAATATCAGAAGCATTAGTTACTGATATTAGTACAGTGAGTGAGTGTAGTTCTGTGTATTTTATCAAGTGCAGATTTTTGTAGCCACTGTTGCCATCAAGATAATTATTCTGTTACTACAGAGATATTCTTTATGCTGCCCCTTAGTCTCACCTCCCTCCCTACCCCAACAGCCATAACCTTAGCAATCATTAATATGTTTTCCGTGTCTATAATTTTGCTATTTTGAAATAAATGCCTAGGTCTGCCATTGCTGGGCTAACTGGTAATTGCTTGCTTAGGTTTTAACTTGGGTGGACTCAGCCTCCAGGTTACTACCCTGTGGTAGCAGGCAGTAGAAACGTTTACTGTGTTATTTTAGTGTTAGCTGAGTTGTTTGGAGTCTGCCTTACAAAGGTGTAGTTCAAGGGTCAGTTTTAGAGACTTGGACCAAGTTGAAAGCAGTTTTGGGGGCTTCCTGCCTTAGACTCTTTCCTTTCCAGGATTCCCAACCTCATTTCCTAATTTCTGACTTTGCCCTAAATTTTGTCTTCTGGTTCTTTGTGTCAGTAGGGCAAATATTTGGCCTTCCCAAGTGGTTCCAACTAAGGCCTGCCTTCAAGAATAAAGCCAGATAAACAGGACTGTTACCCCATGTCATCCTCTCTTTCCAAGTGTAGACTTCCCTTCTGATTCTGCCTCCTTTTCATATCTCTCCAGTGTTTTCAGACAGATTTTTTTTAATATTTTATCTCAGGTTTATAGTTGTTACTGCAGAAAGATTAGTCCAATAAGATACACTTATTTGCCATTTCTCAAAGTGGACCTACTATGTATTTTTAATTTTATAGAAATGATAGCATACCATTTTTTATCTTTTTTTAATTTAATAGATAATAGAGAATGTTTCCTTTCCATGTATGTAATGATGTTTTGCTTTTTATAATTATGTAATTATCTGTTGTATGGCTGTACTCTATTCAACAAGTTCCACTATTGATGGACACTTGGTTTGTTCCCATTTTTTGCTATTTTAATATTGTTGCATTATGCATCCTTGAGCATAAGGCATTTTGCAAATGTGCAAGCATTTTTGGATTAATTCTTAGAAGTAGAATTTTCAGATTGTCCTACATAGAGATTGCTTTGATTTATATTCCCAGCAACATCGTATGAAAATGACACTTCTCTCCCCCACACACTCACAACTCAGTATTAGAATTTTTTAATTTTTGTCCATCTGTACATTTTTACAAATGACTTTTAATTTTAATTTGCTTTTGTTTTATGAGTCTAGTTAAGCATCTTTTAGCATGTGTAAAAGCCATTTACATTTTCTTCTGTGAACTTTTTTATGTCCTTTGGCCATTTTTCTTCTGGGATTTTTTTTTTTTTAATTTGTAAGAACTTTTCGCATATTAAAGATATTTGTTCTTTGTTTTATGTTGCCATACTTTTTCCTGTTTTTCATTTATGTTTGACTTGGTTTAGGAACTTTTTATTTTGAAGGAGCTTTTTATTTTTATTTAGTCAAATGTATCAGTTTTATTATTATGATTTTTGAGTTATGAGTCATATTTAGAAAAACCTTCCCCGTTTTAGGATTTAAAAAAATAAGACCATATCTTTTTGGTCTTACTTACTATGTTTAAATTTTTAGCAGTATAAATCTAGATTTTATCTTGGGAGAAAGAATATAGAAGCAATATAACCTTTCTGTTTTGACAGATGGGTTTTGTGTACTTTGTATTCTCTTAGTATATGGAAATGTTTTAAATGTTTGTATTCAAACCTGTTGAGGGGGGGAGGGTATAACTCAGTGGTAGAGTGCATGCTTAGCATGTATGTGGTCCCAGGTTCAATCCCCGGTACCTCCATTAAAAATAAAATGAAATAAATGAACCTAATTACCTCATCCCAAAAAACAAACAAAATCAAAAATGTACAGGGGAAAAAAAAAACTTTAAATGTGTTGATATCATAACTCACAGTTTCTGCCTTTGGTGTCAAGTATAGGCTTTCTCCACCCTCCAGATTATATAAATACTCATCTCTATTTTATTTTTGACCAGTATTTCTTACATTTAAATGTTTAATGAGCCTAAAGTTGTTTGTAATATGGTAAATTGGTACCAAGCTTATTTTCTATACAATCAACTAGCCTGTTGTTCTGCTACTATTTATTGCATCATTTCCTCACAAATTTCAAATGCCATTTCTAATATTTTCCATTTTTAAGTATGGAATGATTCCTTTTCTTCTCCTTTGTTTCATTAATTGCTCATGGCCTGTGCCAATTACATACTGTCAATTATTTTTAAAATAAAAACAAGGCCTGCTTTAAAAGATATTAAGATGTATTATAAATCAAAATATTTTTGGCTATTCTTAAAGTCTTCTAAGAGAGCTTTAAATTCACACTATAAGGTAGTTTTTAAAATCTACAAATTAATTTGGGGGGAGTTAACTCTTTTACCTTTTAATATTCTTATCCGAGAACATGATATATCTTTCTATTTGTTAATGTTTTGTGTTTCTCAGTTGATTTTTGTAGTGTTCTTCCTAAACATTGTGATAGTATGTATAGTATAAACCATTACTGTGAAATATGATTATGTACTTTAAAAAAGATTGAAAAGGTATAAAGTAAGATATAAGTGGGTATCTCTAGCTGCCCAAATGATGTGTGATTTAGGGTAGGGGTTTGTTTTCTTGGTGCCTGTTTTTTCAAAAGTCTAGTATTGAGCTTGTATGACTTTCTTATAATTAGAAAATCACAATTCCCAAAACACTAATTGTATTTTAATACAATGATGTTTTAAATACATAAAAACATTTCTAATGAGAAATATATTTATGTTCATAAATACCACCTAAAAATAAAAGTCACTCAAAGCCTTTTTTCTGAATGAAAAGAAATATAACTTTAATTGTCTATAATAATTTGAAATGGTAGCTTGCATAATTAAGGATGATATCAAAAGCTGGGAAAATATATTTATTTGTATTAATTTTTCTCAACAGTGGAAATTTTTAAATCAGTATTGACTATTTTAAGTGATGTAGAGTTGAATTGTTTTCTGGGTTGGCCATAAGCTAATTGTTGAATTAACGTCTAATACATTCTGATCTGATAAGCCTCATAGCCTAATAATGAATGCAAAGATACTCACTTATACTTTTTAACTGTAATCTCTTCACAGTGTAGATTTTCAGGCAAGGTGACCATTCAAGACGAAAAAGAAAATACTTATGAAGTTTGCAAAAGGTCTGTAATGTAATTTTTAATTATATGATGTTAAAAGAGTCAGTCATGTAATTTATTTCTTGAGGCATATTTTTCGTTCTCTGCTGTATATGCTTGGGCTACTATGCCATAAACAGTACATGGATATTATTTAACTAATGTGTCAGGTGTATCCAGATGTCAGGGATATTGTAAGTTACCTTAAAGTTGTCACTAATTAGGTATTTTGAGCCATTAAAATATTTTTTGAGAAAGGAATAGTGATAAAAGAAGAGAGATGTGTATGTGACTTTTCTGAAGGTAAGAATAGCTGAAATTAAATGAACAGTGCAGTTTGCAGGTATCTTCCATGTCTGCAGTGATTCGTACTGACAGTTACAATGCACTCACTAGAACGTATATAGGTACGAAATTTAGATTCAGAGGATAACTTGGAGATCATTTGATCCATTCTGTACCCCCGTTTTGCTGTTGAAGCAAGGCACAGTCAAGTCAGGTGACAAATACATGTAAGTCCCTTTATGCTAAGACGGTGTTTTTCAAAGTGTGATCCTTGGAGTACCAGCATCATGTAGGAACTTGTCAGAAATTATTTGGTCCCACCCCTGACCTACTGAATCAGAAACTCTGCAAATGGGGTCCATCAGTCTGTGTTTCACCAAAGTCACTAGCTAATCCTGCTACGTGCTCATTATGTTACATAGCATTATGTTAAGGAGAAGCCTAGATAAGAATTAGATTGTCATGAAGCTCAGTATGATTCATGACCATTTGGAGATCTTAAAGAAAAAGCAAAGGTAGTAAGGTTAACTTCTTCTTTTCCTATCAAAAATATTTTGCTTACAGACAAAATAGTTGCAGCCTGCAGAGTTTTGGCATCACCATGGCTCTGCCATAATGACATTGGAGTGTGATGTGGGGCAAGTCACTCCATCACCCCAGGTTTCATCTTCCAGTCAAAAATTTTAAATTCCATCAATGCTAAGTTTCAACTGTTAAAAGCATTGGCTCCTCTTCTTACTATTTTTACTTTCCCCTGGCCCAAGGAACCCCAGCTGAAAAATCTTATTAGAATTGTTTTTAAGATAAAATATTTTAGTATCTGAATGAAGGTACAAGTCCTTCTCCAACAAAGTAAATTCATTTATATCTATTAGCTTCAAGGTACTTTTCACCTTCCCTCTTGCTTAAGTTACTTATTTTCTAGGTAAGTGACATCCAGATTAATTGGTTATGTAGGATCTCACATATTAGAATATAGTCAAAGCTGTTTAAATGAACATTCTAGAACAATACGTTTCTTATACCTTGTTCCCAAAGGAAGATCTTAAGTGCATGTATACATTTAATATATATACTTGTCACTTACTTGTTTTGTTGCACTGTTAACAGAATTGTTGGATGATCTTTTCTGGATTCAGACACTAGTCCAGTTCCTTCTCAGACTCTTTGTCTGGCATGATCAAAAACACTTTGCTCTAATTTTAACCCCCCCACCCCACTCTTACCCCTACCCCAGCCATTTAATAAGTACTGGTTTTCTAGTTAAGAAGGCAGGAACAACCTATTGAAAACATTAAAGAATCACAGTATATGACTGTAGTATGCAGCCCAGTGTGTGGAACATACATGTCATTAAGTTGCATTTCTACTTATTTGATTCTCATTACTTTAACATTTTTAGAATAAATTCTGATTTTTTTTGTTTTTTCTGCTCACACAGTGGTGATTCTAAAAATATTGAGATTATGGTTGATGAATGTCACTTAGCAGCACTGGGCCCCAAACCTCTGTACTTTTCAGTGCCAGTGCCGCCTTTGACTCTAAGTGCTCATCAAGAAGACACACTGCTGAAGCCCTGGATGAATGGTACATGTTTCTTAATACAATGCTATTGGCTTTTGAAAATACAGAAATGATACAGGAGATTTTTCCACCAAAAACAAAAAGTTAAGAAAAAAGTTGAAACAAATGTAGGATATGTTAAGATTAGAAGATTTGTGTACCTTTGTTTAGTACTTTTGATGGAACAACTTCTGAGATGTCTATATTTATGTGATAGTGGTAGTACAGGTAAGTTTATACCTAAAATATTCATATTTATTTGAGTGTTTTAGAAATTTAGAGTATACTTTAGAATTTGTGTGAGGTTTTTTTTTGATAATTCATAATGCTATGAACAAAATAAGCTAGATTGAAGAATAAATTTAAAAACAATAAAGTTCGCTTGTGTGGCTCACACCTAGCTCTTTTGTGCCTCACATTACTGACCTCATGCCACCTTGTGTTGTGTCCTGTAGCACCCAGCCCATGAGAATCACGTTTTGTCTTAGAAAGCTTTACAGCTTTCATAATGAAAAGTACCGCGCAGCTATGCAGCAGAAACTTCAGTTTGTCCCAAATTATATCTGATGCTGCCAAAGTGAAAAATGAAATCATTTAAGATAAAAAAGCATTTTCATTTGTCTTACCTTTAGGAAAAATAAATTTTAAATATCCTAACTCTCATTTTAAAAGACCAACATTGAAGGATAATGATGCCTGGTGTAGCAGTCTCTCTGGGCTGCTGTAACAAAACACCACAGACTGGGTAGTTTAAACAGCAGATAGTCATTTCATACAGTTCTGAAGGTTAGAATTCCAAGATCAAGGTTCTGGTAGGTTCAATTTCTGGCTCAGTCCTGGCTTTCAGATGACAGCCTTCTCACTAAGTCTTCATATGGCCTTTCCTTGGTGCCCGCACATGGAGAGAAAAATAGCTCTCCGGTATCTCTTATAAGGACACTAATTCTATCAGATCAAGGCCTCATTTTTATAACTCCATTTTTTTTACTTCCATAAAAGGCCCTGGCTCCAAATACAGTCACATTGGGGGTTAAGGCTTCAACATCTGAATTTTGGGGGGGACACAGTTTAGTCCATAGCACCTGGGTTTGTCAGTAGTTCTTTTTTCCTAAGAAAGGTTTATTGTGTGCAATATTTGTCTGTTTAACTTAGAGACAATCATCTGAATACAGTCCTCACTGCTGCCATGTAAGTAAGGCTTTTGAGAAAGTATCTTCTGGGGGAGGGTATAGCTCAAGTGGTAGAGCACATGCTTAGCATGCGTGAGGTCCTGGGTTCAATCCCCAGTATCTCCATTAAAAACTAACTAAATAAATAAACCTACCTACCTCCTCCACTAAAAATTAAAAAAAATAAAATAAACCACAGACTCTCAAGTCCGATCAAAAAAAAAAAAAAGAAAACGAAAGTATCTTCAGCTTATAATGAATTTAAAATGTTAAATTCAGATCTAGATACTTTAAAGAACACCTGAGATGTAAGTTATCCTGTGTTTCACAGGAACACACCATGGTAGCAGTCTGTGAATTAAGCATGAGTAGTCCAAAGTGAAACTTTAAAGCAGATAGTAGTGGTCATCTGTTTCGTAGTTAGGAAAGGAGTAAGTTGTAACATATTGGAGTGTAATGGCTTTCTTAATGATTTCTAGATTTCAGATTTCCAGGAAAACGTCCTCTCCTAAAGCTGCAGAACCCTGAAATTTGTGAAATATTTAACAGGGGAAAAAATGTATGGGTAAGTGCCCCATTAAAAAAAAAAAAAAAAACACCTTATGAAGCACATACTTTGGGGCTTCCTGGTTGTATTTCCCTATCATTTTTAAGCAGTTCTGGACATTTTACGGATTTTTAAATTGGCGTTGGTGGTAAGGGGAAGAAAATGAGTAGCATTTCAGAGGATATTCACAAACAATATAAGAAGTTTAAGGCAGAAGGGTAGAGATTGGGATATTCAAAACAAAATACAAGATGAATAGTTCCCTGTAATGAAGGAGGAAAGCTAGCGATGTAAAGCAGTTGATGGGAAAAACTTGCCGTAAAAAGCTTTCACTCATTTGCCTTTTTTTTTTTTTCCTAAGTGTGGTTGATTTACAGTGTTGTGTTAGTTTCTGGTGTACAGTATAGTGGTTCAGTCATAAATATATGTACATAATTCTTTTTCGTTATAGGTTATTAGAAGATATTGAATATAGTTCCCTGTGCTATACCGTAGGAACTTGTTTGTCTTGCCTTTTTCTGTTAATCAGAAAAGCTAAGGAAATTTTGGTTCTAATAAATGCATCTGAAATATGCATATTATAATAGAATTAACTTTTTATAAAAGTAAAGGGCAGGTACATGAGAAGGAGGAGGGAATGTATAAACTTCAAAACACGTAAAGTAAAGCTAGTAACTTTGGTGAAATACAAGTTTTACACTAAAGAAAATTGCAAAAATTCAGACAGCTTTAAAGTGTGTTCTTTTCATTATTTTTAAAAATACAACTTGATTGGAGTTTTTATTTTATCAAGTTGGCAAGCAATTTATCATGATACTGTTTTAGGTATGTAATACTTCTGGTTGCTTCAAATACTTTCTCACTTGATCGTAGTTAAGTGTTTTACAATTAACACAGAAGGAAAATTTGTCTAATTTTCTAGGTGTTCCAGAAGCCCCTAGGGTTGATGATACCCCATAGATACTGCAAGTTTCATTTTAATACATTATGTGGCTGTAAGCGATTACAATGCAAGTTTGCTCACGTGCCTGAGCAAAAGGATGAAAAGGTAAAGTATGTTAAGTCATTGAAGTAGAGATGTCTTAATAACCATCTCAGTCATACATTTTAATTCAGATTTTCATCAGCGACTAATCGATGAGCTTTGCCTGGTTTCATGTTTTATATAAATGGAATTATACAATCTGTATTCTTTTGTTTCTGGCTTCTTTTGCTCAGTATTTTTGAAATTCATCTGTATTTTTTACCTAATTGTAGACATTTCTTTCTCATTGCTGTATAATATTGAATGTTCTTTTGTGAGTATATCAAAATTTATTTTGTTGATAAATACTACTTTTGGTGGGTGGTTTCTAAATTTGGTAAATTCAGTAGTGGTGCCATTGGTGCTTTGCATGTCTTTTGGTGAGCATATGTACACATTCTGATGGATTATACTTAAAACTACAATTACTAGATCAAAGAGTCTGCATATGTTCTACTTTAGTACATACTGACAGACAGATTTCCAAAGTGGTTTACCAACTTACACTCTCCAGCAATGTCTGAGAGTTCTGGTTGCTTCACATCCTCACCAGCTCTTGATATTATCAGCGTTTTAATTTAAGTCATTCTGGTGGGTGGGGAGTGATCCTTCCCTGATGGCATCTTTCAAAATGCTTATTGGATTTTTGAATATCCCCTTTCTGTAAATATCTAAATATTTTGCCTATATTCTGTAGGATTGTCTTTTTCTTATCCATCTTAATAGTTCTTTATATATTCTGGATATAAACTTGTTGTTGGAGATATAGATATAGATATATTTTTTTGCACCTCCGTTCCTCAATTGCTTGCTAATCTTGACTGTTTCCTGGACTATTTCTTTGACAGAGCTTCTCTAAATAAGGTTTTTGTAATGAATTCAGTATGCATTTCAAATCTTAGGTAACCTAACATCATCTTCTTTATTCCATTGTTTTAAATTCACTTTGAAAAATTGGAATAAGCATAAATATAGGACTGAAATTTGTATAGTTTCTGTGAAATATAAAAAGGTAATTTCATATTTTCCATGACTTTTACAGGTTTGCATGGATGTGTTTAAGAAATATATAAGAATCGATGAGCTGTGTTTGCTACAACGTGCAGGTATGAGACACTGGAATGATTACTATAAATTCATTAATGTGAGTGTTTCAAATAATGTGCTATGTCGTCTTAGAGTATGAAAGTAAATTCAGTACATTTAAGTTTGAAAACTGAATGCCTCAGAGTGGCTCTCTTGGTCTTAGGATTAATAGTAAGTTTGGCATTTTGGTTAGTAAAAAATTATAATCCACATAGCACTATAATTCCCTTATATACTAATATTTTCATGGTATAGAAATTTTATTTACAGAAAAGAGGATATTGTTAATTAGCTTAAAATCTTTCTGAAGGGATCTTTCAGAAACTGGATCTTCCCTACTTCTTTTCTCCATCCTTCTCTTTTTGCACTTATCCCTTATAGCCGATGCACCATCCATCATTCTGTGCAGTTCCCTAAACAGGCCAGGCTGCCTCTCTCTACCCAAGATGCCTTTCTTTCATCCCCTTTGCCCAAAGCAAAGACCTGTTCATCTTTCAAAGCTTAGTTATAGGAAATAGTATTACCTCCTCTATTAGGCCCTTATCTGACTCCATAGCCTCATCCCATTCTCTGCTCCCATCTCCCCCTACTGTATGATGAGCCCCAAGAGGAAGGGACCAAGCTTTATACTTGTCACCCAGACACAGCCATCAAAGCCACATAATACAGTAATAGAACACTTTAGCTTCATATTCATCTGCTTAAAATCTCATTTGGCTGAAAACAAAATCCCTGACAAGTTTGTTTTGCTGGTGATACTATGTCCCCAAGGATTAGAGGAAGCATCTGAGGAAGCTGGTAATCTGGACTTAATCCAGCTGTAACAAGGAGGAAGTAGTTGAGGTGTAAGTAATAGGAGCCTGTATAGGGAATATATCTGTCACCTGAGGGGTTGTGATAGTCAAGCAGAAGAAGCTACACATGATTAGATGTGGATGAACATTTATATTCCAGAAATAATTCCATAACATGAGATGTGGAAGAAAAGAGGGTGACATGGAAAAAATGCAAAAACTCCCAAAAATAGAATTCTGATTATATAAATATCCAATATGAGAATAGGAAAAATATATGTGAATTTAGTTTTAAAACAGCAAATACAGAAAACAAAAACCCATAGTGAAAAATAAATGCAGGAAGTTAACAAGAATCTGTGTGAATTATGTTTGATGTGAAAATAGAAACTTAGATTAGTGGAACAGATAGCTCAGAATAAACTCGACATTATGTAAAAAGATGTTTAGTGTTTAGAAGGACCATAGGGTTTGGGAAGGAAGGCTCATTTTATGAATGATGTTAGGGTAACTGGATAGCAACTTAGAAAGAGACTCTCAATACCACTGGTATAAGGTGTAGTTACAGAGAGCCCTCAGGAAACACCTAGTTCACAAGGGGAGGTACTGAGTGGGTGGGACTCCCCGTTCCCCTCTGTATCCATGGGATCATTTTTGTCTGTTTATATTTGAATTTCCACATAAAATTCTTTTTCCAGAAGTTTTATGACTAAAAACATTTGAAAAACTACTACTGCTTAGAATACTTCAAAATGAATCAATATAATATATTGGTGATTCAGTAGGAAGAGTTAAGATTTTCTATCAGATTTTTTGGAAAGTTGATCATTTCTGTAGTTGAAAGTAACCAAGGGAAACACAAAAGATAGAGCTTTGATCATATAAATTTAAATGTAAAAAAGCTATTAGCTTCAAATATTTTAAATTTACCATTGGTGATATACACAACATATTCTAATTTTTAATAAGAAGAGTCCAGTTAGCTCTTTACAGAGGCATGAACATTATTTCCTCTTATGAGAATCAGAAAGAGATCTGGAGAGGAAAATCCAGTGTTACTGGTTCACCAGAATTGTGTACTGCTAATCAAATGAGAGAGTCGTTCTTATAAGTTAATTGAAGTGGCATTATGAATTGACAAAGCTTTTTAGAAAAACACTGTAGGAAGACGGCAGAGTAGGTAGCGCCAGGAATCTGTCTCTCCATCTAGACAACAGTTGCACTGGCAAAATCTGTCTGATATAATTACTTTGGAACTCTGGAGTCTGTTGAAGGCTTACAACTTCCGGGGGAAACCTTGAACAATAGGTTGTTAATTTCAGTCAATTTCTACTCTTAGCACGGCAGCAGCTACCCATCCCTTAGCCCCAGCCACGTGACAGGCAATTATGTCTCACCTCAATTGGTATTCAAAAAGCATTTGAGAAAATTCAACACCCTTTCATGATAAACAGACACACACAAAAAAAAATAACCAGGAAGAAAAGGAAACTACTTCGACATTTAAAAAGCCATATGGGAAGAGCCCACACAAACACCATAGTTAATGGCAAAAGACTAGATAGAAGCTTTTCCTCTAAGATCAGGAACAAGGCAAGGATGCCTGTTTTTACCACTTCTATTCAACATAGAAATGGAAGTTCTAGTGTGAGTAATTTAAAAAGGCAAAGAAATAAAACACATCCATTTTGGAAAGGAAGAATACATTATTTGTTTGCAGATGATATGACCTTGTATGTAGAAAATCCTAAAGATTCTGAAAAAAAAAAAAAACCTGTTGGAGTTAGTAAATGAATTAAGCAAAATAACAGAATACAAAGTCAGCATGTGAAAATCAGTTGCATTTCTATACACTGAAAATGAACAATCTGAAAGGGAAATTACAAAAACAATTCCACTTATAATAGCATCAGAAAGAATGAAATGCTTAGGAATTAACTTAACCAAGGAGATGAAAAACTTGTACAATGAAACCTACAAAACATTGCTGAAAGAAAGAAGACATAAATTAAAGGAAAGACATACCATTTTCACAGGTTGGAAGGCTTAATATTGTTAAAATGTCATTATTTCCCAAAGTGGTCTGCAGATTCAATGCAATCCCTATTAAAAGCCCAGTAACCCAGTAGAAGTGAAAAACGCATCCTAAAACTCATGTGGTATCTCAAGGAATCCTGAAAAAATCTCAAAAAAGAACAAAACTGGAGAACTCATACTTCCTGACATGAAGACTTACTACAAAGCTACAGGAATCAAAACAGTGTGGTACTGGTATAAAGACAGACATATAAACCAATGGAATAGAATAGAGAGCCTAGATGTAAACCCTCACATACATGGTCAGATGATTTTTGACAAGGATGCCAAGACCATTCAATGGGGAAAGAATAGTTCTTTTTCAACAGAGGGTACTGAAAAAACTGGATATCCACATGCAAAAGAATAAAATTGGACCCTTATCTAACACTACTTACAAAAATTAATTCAAGATGGATTGAAGACCTTAATGTAAGACCTACAACAATAAAACTCTGAGAAGAAAACGTAAGGACAAAAATCACAACATTGGATTTGGCAGTGATTTATTGGGTATGACACCCAAGACAGGGGCAACAAAAGAAAAAAGTAGACAAATTGAACTTCATGGAAATTTAAAAATTTTGTGCATTAAGAGGCAAAATCAGCAAGGTAAAACAGCAGCCCATAGTATGGGAGAAAATATTTATAAATTGTTTATCTGGTAAGCAATTAATATCCAGAATATATAGAGAACCCCTAAAGCTCAACAGTAAAAAAAAAAAAAAAACCCACCAGATTCAAAAATAGGCATTTCTCCAAAAATATACACAGTTGCCTGATAAACATATAAAAAGACACTCAACATCACCAATCATTATGGAAATGCAGATCAAAACTACATTGAGATAACACTCACATCCGTTAGGATGACTACTATCAAAAAAACAAAAAACAAGTGTTAGTGAGGATGTGGAGAAATTGAAACCTTTGTACGCTGTGGACAGGAATGGTAAATAGTACAGACACTGTGGGAAAACAGTATGGCAATTCCTCAAAAAATTAAAAATAGAACTACTGTTTAATCCAGCAGTTCTCCTGAGTATATAGTTAACAGAATTGGCAGCAGGATCTCAAAAGATACTTGTGCAGCCTTGTGCTAATATTTATAGCAACTTTAGTCATGGTAGCTAAAATATGAAGCAATCCAAGTGTCCATTGAGAAACTGCTTTTGCAAAGGAAATTAATCAGTGTTATAATTTGTAGTAGAATGTTCATAATCATAAACTAGAATAAAAAATATCCCCGGGTCAATTTGTTGATGGAGTTAAAACAGCAAGAAGGGATGTGTGTCAAAATAGTCTGCAGCCATCTCCAAACAGGCCATTGCCTGAAGTCCCTGGGAGTGTGGCTCCCCAGGAGTTTGTATTGAGACCATGATGTATGAGGCAATTTGGTCCCAATTTTTGTGGATAGCATATGAGTTAGCTCCCAGTCAAGTGCCTAACAAGCCTGGTTGATATGTTATTGCCACTAACTTTGGCTTTAATTTATTTCTGTCAAGTATTTCTGATACTGGAAGTATACCTTTTAAGAAATTGAATTTATAGTATTCAATCTTTAAATGTAGAAAAATTGTCTAATTTAGGAAAGATGAATATCCTAAAAGCAGCAAATAATCTTAATATATATTTCTTCATTTTCAGTAAACATGTTTATGGAGTACTACAGAAAGTTTCCTCCGGGTATACACTTTGACTTACAAGTGCTAAATGACCTTCTAAATTCTTTACTCAAACATTATTTATTGAAAGAAATATTTCAGGTAGTGGACCTCAGCATAATGGTTAAAATGCTGGTAAGTAACTGAAAATGTATTTTTTTAATATTTTAAGTTAATTTCCCTGTTATATTTGTTTCTATAATTTAGCAGTTAAATTTCTGTGTTTGTTGAATATTTCCTAGAGAACACTTGTGTTTTTCAGCATAAACAAATTTGAGAAACTTAAGTGTACTGAAAGAAGACATGAAAATGAGTGTAATTTTTTTGTTTTATCCAGCCTGCTCTGAAAATATTACTAAAAATATTTGAGCTTGTGGCAACTACGAAATTAAGGAATGCTGTACCTGCTTTAATTGATATGTTTTGCAAGGTATGATTTTATTTTATCCCTTTTATTCTCTGATAGTGAATAACCAAGAAAATAATTATTTCTGCTTATATTCTTAAGTTGCCATTTATTCACATTCTTTATGCCAAGGAATTCTATTTTCAGAAATGTTCTTTTTCCCCTGAAACAGGGTTTATAAACAGACTCCAGTGACTTACAGGTCTTCACCTTAATTAAATAGTTCTAAGCATGCCAGGTGACTTCTTTCAGATTCATGAACTATCCTCATCTCTACTCCTTAAGGATAATTAAAATTTTCTTTTTCAAAAAGATTTGAAGTCATTTATAACAAAAATATATACACAAATCACTGTATAAAAAGAAAATAATTACCGAAGTGGATTGATAAAAATATGGTGGCAAGGAGTTAATTTTATATTTAGCATTAAACAAAAAGAAAAACAAGGATTTTGCTGGCATTTTAAAAGTATATTAAAATTTTTTCTTCTGTTGAATATTTTCTGGTATTTGGTACTACCCAGCCATTCATTTCAGAATAGCCTAATAGTGAGAAAACATCCCACTTCCTGCCCGTTTTCCTTAGGAAGCAACATTGGAACCACTCTAGCAGTTGAACAAATATTTCAGTGAATACCTTTAGTTCCACATTACAAAACTTGATAAAAATACTTTCCTGGAAGTGTTTCAAATCAGAAATTACTCAGACTTCCCAGTTACATAATAAATGAGACACAGGGATGAAATGTACAGCATGGGAATACAGTGAAGAATAACGTGGTATCTTTGTATGGTGCCAGACGATAACTGGACTCATCATGGTGATCAAGTTTTGTAATGTATGGAAATACCAAATGTCATGCACCAGGAACCAACATAGTGTTGTAGGTCAATTATACTTCAGAAAACAAACCCAGAAAAAGAGATCTTGTTTGTGGTTACCAGAGGCAACAGGGTGGGGAGTGGGAATTGGATGAAGGTGGTCAAAAGGTACAAACTTCCAGTTATAAGATAAATAGGTGCTAGGGATGTAATGTACAACACGATAAATGTAATTAACACTGCTGTATGTCATATGTGAAAGGTGTTAAAAGAGTAAATTCTAAGAGTTTTCATCACAAGGGAAATTATTCTTTTCTTTTTCTTTTATTTTGTATCTATATGAGATGATGGCTTTTCACTAAAGTTATTATAATATTTTCATGATGTGTGTAAGTCAAATCATTATGCTATGCACCTTAAACTTACACAGTGCTGTATGTCAGTTATATCTCAATAAAACTGGTAGATAGATAAATTAAAATTCTTTTTAAGTTGTTACTAATCACCTATAGTAGTTGTAAAACCTCAATTTGATACTTCTCAGAAATTTTACCATCAGGAATACAGTATAAGTGCTATACTTACTAAAAGACAGAATGAGTACCCAACAAAAGGAGATACTACTGATAAAGTAGTTGAGATACTTTGGAGAAAGGAAGAATATTCAAGTTTGAATTCAAAAGTATTATTTTCATTTTTGCTTTAAATTCTTGAAATAAGGTATCTTACTGTGGTTCTCAAATATTTGAAGAAAAATACACTTAAGATTTTTTGAAATGAATTTTAATTCTATTTGTCTTCATGTTTCACTTCTTCCATCAGTCTTAGTTTTTTCACACATATTGGTTTCAACGCTTTCATGCTTTTCCAAGAATGACTACTTTTTTCTCTGTTCTGCAGCTTGTTGAAGCTGGGATGGTACTTGACCCAGAAGACTTCAGCTATATCGTTAAGTGTTTATACCAAGTACAGGCTTCCAAGCAAGAAATAAATGTAGTTCTGGAAATGAAATCCAGGTAAGAAAAATCATTATAATTAAGGCTAAAATATATGTGTTTTGGTGAGGACTTAAAAAGGATGAAAACAAAGCACTTATGTTCATGTGCCCAAACATCTAGATATTTGCCCACCCTAATCCTTCTCCCTCCCTTGGCTGTGGCCTGGCCCCACTGTCATCCGCTGCCTCTAGCCAACCCTCCTGTCCTGCCTCACCAAATCTTTTTTCAGTGCCTGATTTCATCTCAGTGCCTGGCAGATCAAATGTAAAAGAAGTTTGTCTTGCTGTTTCACAGCTTACATAATTCTACTTAATGCACTCTCTTGTATGTATACAGATTACCTTAATCCTTCTTTCTGTTTCATTCATGTGTTGTCATGTTAGCTGAATACACTATTTTAATGCCCCTCCTTCATTCTTTCTCTCACTTGTTCACCTTTAAAAAAAATACTGAGTTATAAGAGTAGTATCATAGTATACCTGCATTGAGAAAAAGAAAAGCCATGAAATGAATTTTATAAAAAAATTTATTAAATTGTCACATACGTAGAGAAAAGTATACTAATTTTAAATATTTAGATGAACCACGACTTTTTTTCCCTATTTTTAAAGCCTTTTTATTGAAGCATAACACAGACTTGAAAAGTACACAAACCTAACACGTACAGCTCAATGAATTTTCTTATTTCGGGAAATTGAATATAATTCTCTGTGCTATACAGTAGAACCATAACTTTTTAATGAAATCAAATTTGATAAAGTGCAAATGGTAGCAGCCACCAAAGTCCTTGAGAATGCCCCGAAAGCTCCTTCACAGGAGCTCCCACGGTTGTTTTTACCTCATTTCTCATTATCTTCTAATACAGAGGTTTCCAAACTTTCTTGGTTCATAGTGTCCAGAGGCCAAAAGGATCCCATTAACAGTATCATTTATTAAATATTTAGATCCAAGCAAGTTAATAGTTGTTTGACAGTGTCTGTCAGATGTCGCTTGAAAACATGAAATAACCTGAGGAGCCCCTGTGAGTTTGCGCTAGTGCCCTGGGCGCCATGTGCAGCTAGGGACCCGCAGCTCTGCGTGCTGCCGCTTTCCTTCCAGCCGCAGCGTTGAAGACACAGTTGAGTTCTTCAAGTTCTATGATTCCTTTAACTAGTGATAATTAATAGTCTTTATTTTGCCTATTAATTATGACAGTTTTATCTAATTTGGCTTAAATATCATGACAGTTATGTCCAAAATTATGACAATTTATTTGACATTCCCTGATTTTGGAAATTGTATCCTTATACACTCTGCCCATTCCTATGTGCCTATTTTAAAGCAATTATATAGTATTTTTTAGGATGTATTAACATTGGTGACCAATTTAATGAAGGAGAAAATAGAAAAATAACTGTAGATAGTTAAGGGGTGTTGATGGTTGGGAATGTGGACCCAGCCCCAGGGCATATGGGAAAAAAATTAGTATTTATTATTTTATATTTAAATTTTCCTTATATTCTTTAAAATAATTATCCTTGTCTAGACAAGGAAAATGAATTTTAATGGTTATTCTTAGTTTGATTTTGATTATAGTTTTTAATTAGCTAGTTTATAGTTCATTTGAAAGGCTTTTACTTTCAGTAGATAAGGCTACTACGAAGAATTCTAACATTTATATGCAAGAAATCAGTGAGAATTTAGGTGTGTATATAATCTAGGAAATTTGTCAACATACATTTAATGACTTAATTGTATTTTGAAATAATCTTAGATTTACAGAAATATTACAAAAATTAGTGTAGAGAATTCCCATGTACCCTTCATCTGTTATGTTCATGTTAACATCTTACATAATAATAGAACCGTGATCAAAACCAGGAAGTTAATTTTGGTATGAGTCCACTAACTCGCTGCAGCTCTCATGGTATCAGAGTATGGTGTGCATGGTTCAACATGTTGTATTACTGGCTAAGTTAACCTTGACCACTTAATTAAAAAGATTATCTGCCAAGCAAGTTTCTACACTGTAAAGTTACTCTTTGTCCTACTGTGATTAATAAATATCTCAGGGAAGAGACTTTGGCATTATGTATTACTCCATTTCTTCTCAAAACATCGTACATTAATTTTACTATTCTTCAGTGGGTCTTTACTACAAGTTTATACTATGATATTTTCCACATTTTTTTCTACATTTATTAATTGGAATTTTTCAGTAAAGAACAGCTGTTCCTTCTCTATTTATTGTTCAGTAATTTATATCAGTATGAACTCACGGCTATTTATTTTATTCTATAGGTTATTTGTGATCTAATTCTGTCATTATTTATTTTGTTGCTCATGTTGTTCCAAATTTGACCTTTGGGAATTCCTTCAGGTTGGTCCCATCCTTTCATCATGTTTTCTTTATCTTTCCACTACTTTCTTGTTATTTCAGCCACAAAGTTAAGTCTCATCTTCTCTTTTCCCTGCCCCAACATTAGCAACCAACACTCCTCTGAGGAGCTCTGGTTCCTTTTATTAGAGAACAGTATTTAAAAACCAAGATCTGAATGTGTTCATTGCTCCTAGAGTGTCATGGCAGTTACAGTGTCCTTGCAGCCAGGTCTTCTGAGTGGACAGGGCTAGGAAATATATACATATGTATACAAAACATACATACACACAAGATACATATTTATTTCTCTTATATTTATGTACATTAGAAGAAACATGAGTATATACTGATAGCTTGATTCTAATCTGACACTATATGTTTATTTTAGCCTTCTCTTTTTCTTATTTATAAATTCTTTCTCTAACAGTGAGAAACCTGACTCTTATTACCTGCAATATGTTTGTTCATTTATTGTTTTGCTATCCATATAAAGTAGTTTCAGAACTGCTAACCCATATCTGTATGGGAAAAAAAAATCTACCTAGAGTACATTATTAGTATAAAGATATTACAGTATTCAGCCAAAATATTGTTTCCTAAGTTGCTTGGATTAGTTCTTTTTTCCCTGCACCCATTCACTGTGGTTATTCATTTGTAGTCCATTTAGGTTTATTTGCTTTTTAAAAATTTTTTTAATTTGTTTTGCTTATTTATTTGGGAGAGGAGGTAACTAAGTTTATTTATTTACTTATTTATTTTAACAGAGGTACTGGGGATTGAACCCAGGACCTTGTGCATGCTAGGCATGCACTCTACCACTGAACTATACCCTGCCCCTAGGTTTATTTGCTTTTGTTTGTATTATGTTTTGAGTTATCCCACATCCTAGCCAGTTTGAATTATTTAGGGAAGTATGTGAAACATTACTATTTGTTCCAACAGTCAAAGCTCTACTAAAAAGCGCAATGACAAGTGTTGCTCCCCCTTATTCCTACTCTGCCATTTCCATTTCCTTCTTTCCGTCCCTTTTCTACCTACCTACTGAAGGTAACCAGTCTTTCAGTTTCTGGGGTTATCCTTCTTATAATGAGCAGATATGTATGTATTTTTTTGTATCTAACTCTTTACTGCATGAAGTGTAGCATATACTAAATACTCTTTCAGCTTTGTTTTTTTCCCTCAAGCAGTATATCCTGGAAATCAATCCAAATCAGTTCATAGAGAATTTTGTCCTTCTTTTATAACTGAAAATACTCCATTGTATAGATTTATACAATACACAAATTATACTTCAGATTATTCAATCAGTGTATGGGTATTTAAGTTGTGCCTAATATTTTGTAATTAAAACCAATGCTGCTGCTCTTGGATTGGAAGAATTAATATTGTTAAAATGGCCATACTACCCAAAGCAATCTACAGATTTAATGTAGTTCCTGTCAAATTACCCATGACATTTTTCACAGAACTTGAACAAATAGTCCTAAAATTTATACGGAACCATAAAAGGCCCAGAATTGCCAAAGCAGTGCTGAGGAAAAAGACCAAAGCTGGAGGCATAACCCTCCCAGACTTAAAACAATACTACAAAGCTACAGTAATCAAAACAGCAATTTTGGATCAAATTGAACTGCTTTCTTACATCATATACAAAAATAAACTCAGATGGTTTAAAGACCTAAATATAAGACATGACACCATAAAACTCCTGGGAGAGAATATAGGCAAAACAATTTCTGACATAAATTGTACCAATGTTTTCTTAGCTCAGTCTCCCAAAGCAAAAGAAATAAAAGCAAAAATAAACAAATGGGACCTGATCAAACTTAAAAGCTTTTGCACCTCAAAGAAAACCATAAAACAAACAAAAAGACAAGCTACAGACTGGAAGAAAATATTTACAAACAATGTGACTGACAGGAGGTTAATTTCCAAAATATACAAACAGCTCATACAACTCAATATTAAAAAAACAAACAACCCTATCAAAAAATGGGCAGAATACCTACATACATACTTCTCCAAAGAAGACATTCAGATGGTCAGTAGACACATGAAAAGATGATCCACCTTGGTAATTACCAGAGATATGCAAATCAAAACTACAATGTGGTGTCACCTCACACCAGTCAGAATGGCCATCATCAAAAAGTCTACAAATAATAAAGGCTGGAGAGGGTGTGGAGAAAAGGGAACCCTCCTGCACTGTTGGTGGGAATATAAACTGCTACAGCCACTACGGAGAACACTATGGAGATTCGCTAAAAAAACTAAAAATAGAGTTACTGTATGAACCAGCAGTCCCCCTTCTGGGCATATATCTGGAAAAGACAGACTCTAATTTGAAAAGACACATGCACCCCAATGTTCATAGCAGCACTATTTACAATAGTCAAGATATGGAGCAACTTAGTGTCCATCAAAAGATGAATAGATAAAAATTAGGAACTTGTCCTTTTTTAATGCTCTGGAATAATTATAAAGCATTAGAAGTAACTATCAAAATTGGCCCCATAGTTGGCTGTTATACAATATTCTTAGTTTAATGGCACCCTCTCCTTTCCCCCCCTTTTCTTATCTTCCAAGTTGCCAAAGGGTGCCTCTCCATTCATTTTTGTCTTTTATCTTTCCCAGAAGCTATGCATTTCACAGATTGTGCCTTTAAATCATACAAACTTTTAAGTTCCTTCTGTGTGTTTTGTGTTCTCATCTACCCAGACACTTTTTTCTTAGCATTTTCAAACTTAGGACTTTGTGATGGTAATTCTTAATCAATGTTAAGTCCCTTTACTAGTTCACATTTTTGGTTTGTTTTGGTCAGTCTTTGCTTGCCACAACTCTTTGTGGAACAGTGAGGATGGAGTGGGAGCAGTAGAGGTCAAGGGCTCATATTAATATTTTTTTCCTCTCTTTATTCACAGTTGTTTTGAAGTTTTGACATCCTCAAGTTAGGCTAACGTATGGTTTCCAGTGGAATTTGCTTTTTCCTTGTTGCCTGTCATTTGGGAGGAAGTAGTATGAGTTACATATCTGTGCAGTTGCCATTTTCTTCAACATTGAAAATTTTTGTAGTATATTACTGTTTCTCCAGTGTCAGGCATAAATTATAAAACAAATGAATTAGGAGCAACAGTGATTTTTTTTGGGAGGTCAACATAATTAACTGTTTTCTATTGTTAAAGGTTACAGATGAGGCAATTTAAGGAGAACTGGAAGTATGATTTAGAGTCAGCCTTGAATGAAATAGAGGTATGATACTTATTAAATAAGTTAATGGAATCTCTGAAAAACAATAACAACAAAGAAGCTTGGAATAGTAACTCAACTTTAGAAAAAGTTTTAGAAATGTGGCTATATAGGGAAGAAAAGAAAGTTTTATTTTCTTACTAGTTAATGCTTTGAAATGCAAACATAATTTTTAGAGTTGTGAACTATTCTAAAAATAATTGTAGAAGTTGTTCAGTTTAAAATTAACTTACTTTAAGGTGTAATAATCTGTAGCTTAGCCTTTAATTCTTGTCACTGGGCAGACTCACTCAGTGCACAAGTTGGCTTTCTTGTCATGGTCCGTGCATGGCTGCAGGATGTGACCTGACTGAGTAAAGCCAAGGTCACGAACACTCTCCAAGCACTTAACGTCTGAATAAGAGATAGAGGACTTTAAGGATGATTTTACTTTTTAATTTAAGATCACTTTTGTACTCATGCTAGTAATTGTTGGTCTAGTCTAACTTAGTATTTACACCCTTTAAACAGTTTTTGTTGCTGTGGGAAACTTCCTTAGTTTAGAAGACAATAGGAAGACAGTAAGTTTACTGAAATTTACTTTGTAGCCCCTTTAGTAGAAGAAGTATAATGCTCAAGATGATGTGTGGATCCCAAATCATAAACGGCCCAATAACTGTAAAATGCAGTCTCTAAAAGTAGTAAAATAACCCATTGCTGTGGAGGCAGCTCAAATCTTGCTGCTAATCATCTGTTTTCCACAAAATCTATCTTCAGTATCTTATTCAGGTTTGGAGGTGACATCATGAAGTACATTAGGACCTAGATACTTAAAACAAGTGTACACTGACATCTGGAACTTGCGGAGGTTTTGCTATCGTCAGATTGTACAGTAATATGTTATTGATGTTGTAGCAATTGTTAGTAAGTTTATAAGATTTGCAGAGATTATGTCTAATTAATTTCTATTTATCTGATGCCTGCATGTGCCTACCCCATAATATATTTGCATAAATGAAAGCTTGCATTTGTTTTGTTTTGTTTTTAATAATTCTCATAGTGTTATAAAGAAAAAGGTGACTGGACCAAATTGGGAAATTTATACATAAACATAAAAATAGGCTGTGAAAAATTTGCAGATTTGCAGAAATTTTGCACTTGTATTGCTGAAACACTAACAAAAGACTGTGAAGAAGAGAGACCAGGTGTTCCATTTTGTGAATTTGCTGAAACAGGTAAATGTCAGTGTTTTGATCTGAGTATTGTGTGTTAGTGTGTTACAGTGTTCTTTCTGATTGATTGATTGAGTAACCAATACGATGTTCTTAGCATATAAAGCTCTTAATATTCTCCATGTTGGGGATAAGTTGACATTGCAAGTTTTAGATACTTTCCCTTCTCTTTATAAGTTTTTCCATCTATTAATTGTTAAATTAGATTATAATGATATAAGGTCAATGTAAAATCAGATATTTCATGTCTTTATTTTTCATTCATATTGGTAAAACTATTACTAGCAAATTATAGTGAAGCATCTAAATTTTTGAATCATTAAGTTGTTACTATCTTCACTATTACAAGTCAACAAAATTCGTATTTTTTTAGACCTTTTTTTTTTTCCCACATGAGCTCTTCACAGCTATATTCTCTGTCAGAGTCAGCAAACTTTATCTGTAAAGGACCGGATAGTAAGTATCGTAGGCTTTGTACATGTGACATATAATCTGTGTCACATAATTTTCTTTCTGAACAATCCTTTAAAAATAAAAGAACTGTTCTTACTGGTTCACAGGCTACACAAAAATGGGCCACAGGACAGATTTGGCCCATGAGCTAGAGTTTGCTGACTCCTGGTCTTTGTGGTAGTGTCACTAATTCCATACTAAATTTGCCTTTTCCTTCATTCTAAGTGACTCTCACTTTCTTTCATACACCTACTTTGTGTTTCAGTTAGCAAAGATCCACAAAACAATGAAGCAGATGAAACTTTGCTGGGAAGAATCGGAATCAGTGCTATGTACTTCTATCACAAGCTGTTGCAGTGGTCCAAGGTACTTCATTAAATTTTCATTTTGGCTTGGTTTATAGAAAGTTAGTTTTAAAATTTTGAACAGAATATGGATTAACCCTGCAAATTAGGAATTTGCTCATAATCATTGCAGGTGGCAAATTGAGACCCAGACACTAAGTGAAT
Organism: Camelus ferus; assembly: GCF_009834535.1. NCBI lineage: Eukaryota > Metazoa > Chordata > Mammalia > Artiodactyla > Camelidae > Camelus > Camelus ferus. Next base: position 19,985,077 of record NC_045730.1, read on the forward strand.
TATTTGGTGGTAAATCAGGCAAGTGTGAAAAGGAGGTGGCAGGAGACGGGCTACTATGAAGAAGCTCAGTATCGGGAACACTGAGGAAGCTGTGCTAAATATCGTATTTATTTGAAGCACCTTTTAATTCAGAATTTATTTTGCCAGCTCCTGAGTATTGGTAGCATTATAATTTTGGAAGACCTTTCTTAAGATGAACCCAGGATTGACACAACATTGTAAACTGTCTATACCTGAATTTAAAAAAAGGAAAAAAAAAAAAAGTGAACCCAGGATACTCACAATTAACAGAACTCCTTTAAAATCACCTCTTAGGATTCCCTGCTGTATGTCTTCATGTCTTCCTTTGAGGCTTAGCTCACCATTGAAGCAGTGTAGGGATTCTAGACCATGCTGTACTGCCATTCTTTAGATTTCCCTGAGGTGGCAGGTGGAGTTGTAGATTCAATAAAGTTAAGTAAAGTAAAGGCCAGGAAAATGTAAAATAGGAAGTGCTGAGGGATGGAGTAATACAGAGAGGATAGTTGAGAGTGGGGTTGCTCTAGAATCAGCTACTGACATGTGACTTGTATTCCTTTTCATAAAGAGGTTAGTTTACAAGTGAAATAACATTTAAGTAAATGGTCACTTATATACATTAAAAATTCATGAACTAAAAAAAACACTTTTAAGAAATCATTGTACAGGGGGGAGGGTATAGCTCAAGTGGTAGAGCACATGCTTAGAATGCATGAGGTCCTGGGTTCAATCCCCAGTACCTCTAAAAATAAATAAACCTAATTACCTCCCCCCTTGCCAAAATAAAATAATAACACAATAATAAGTAAATAAAAATACCCAAAAAAGTTTTAAAAATAATTTTAAAAAAAGAAGAATGAAAGAAATCATTGTACGGAGGTTTCTCCAGTCTCCAAGGTCTCCGAGAGGTTTAGCACTTACTGTGTAGCAGGCCTGGGATGGGCAGAGTGTACCATGTCCCTGCTCTCACAGTACAGCTTAAGGTTGATCATAGCATTAATTTCTTGGATATTTAATGCTTGAGAATCTGAGGACTACCTAGTAAGAAGACCCTTTTTTAAAACTCATCCTGATTTTGCTGAAATTTTAGAGTATATTTTAATTTTATTTGGTTATTTTTATTTCTTAAGATATAAGAGGTTGCTGAATTTGTGCCTGTATTTTAATTTTAAATGTTTATTTAAAATTATTTATCTTATTTAGAATGAAAATGTTATTATCTTAGCATGAATTTTTTCATGAAACTTACTCCTTTTTGAACATTAAAGTAAAACTGTTGGAATTAATGTATCCCTTGAAAAATGTGCTCATTTACAAATTGAAAGTACTCTGACATCATAATATGCATCTGACTCAAAACAGCGTATATAATACAATACAAAGCAAGAGTTCTGTAAACTAAAAGCCAGATCTGGCCCACAGTCTGTTTTTATACAATTTGTGAGTTAAGAATGTTTTTTTATCACAGCGAAAAAAAAGTGACAATATGTATGTTCATGTATAACTGAAAAATTGTGCTCTGCACTGGAATTTGACACAACATTGTAAGATGACTATAACTCAATAAAAAAGGTTTTAAAAAAAGAATGTTTTTTTTTTTACATTTTTAAAGACTTAGAAATTATAAAACAACCAAAAATAATATGCAGCTGAACAAATGTGACCTGCAAAGCCTAAAGCATTTACTGTCTGGCTGTTTATGGAAAAATTTTGCTGACCCCTGTTATAAAATAATAATATATGTCTATGTCCCAGTTTCTGATGTCTACCCTAGAGGCAGTCTTTATGTAAAATATGTGAAATAATTAGCCTATTGAACAACAACAAAAAAATTTCAGCCAACAGTTTTACCTCTTTTTTTTTTTCCCACTATCATTCTTTATCTAAATTTGATACTATCTTTTTTTCACTGACTCTCCCTCCTGGATCTCAGGGTGATCAACAGGAGAAGAGCAAAACATATAACAGGTAGTTTTCCACATTAAGGCATGAAATCCTTTTTCCAAATGAAATCTTTAGAGGAAGCACAGCGAATAAAACGGATGAAAGGAGAACTGCTGAAAGGGGGCCCAGTAGGGGCCTTGGCTAATATGAGGCAAAGCCCTGCTTGCTCCCCTTCCTTCCCATCTCTGTGGTTGAGCAGGAAAGGGCTTAAGGAGAGAGTCTGGGAGCAGTTCAGCTGTCAGTCTAGAATGGTGATTCAAATTGCATAATTGTCTTCTATATAATTATCGGTGACTTTGTATCTCTATAATACTCTACGTGATTGATACTCAGTTACTGCTGGTTTTTTTTCTTTTTTTTCCTCTAGGGACGGAAGGTCTTAGACAAACTGTATGAGTTAAAAATACATTTTACAAGTTTAAAAGGACTTCTAGGGCCTGAGAAGTTAGCACCAAGATGTCAGATTGTGAATATCGCAGCAGAAATTTTTCTAAAAAGTGGAAACCTAGATGGTGCCATTTGGGTCTTAAGGGGTAAGTTATAAATTCTTGTCTTTGTATTTGCCTCAAGTTGATACTGAATTGTGGGTAATAATTTGGTCTAAACTAGTAATCATGTGGGTAGGAAAGGTTGTATAAAATGAAAGGAGAACATTAACCTCACTTTAAAGAAGAAACTATATGAACCTTTGTTGAAAAGGTGGTTCTTACTTTGGCGCAATCACCATATAAATGCTTTACGTGATTATCTCAATTAATCTTCACAGAAACCCCATGAGGTTGGAATTATTACAATCCCCACATTATAGGTAAGAAAATGTTACGAGACATTAAGCAGCTTGCCCCAGATGACTGACAAGGAGTGGAGGCCAGATTCCGTCCCGGACAGTCCAGCTTTCAAAGCCCAAGCTTCAGCTGCTGAGACAGGGAAGTCCCGACTGCAGTCTGCGTAAACTGTTTCTGTACATGCACAGACAGGCATGACTTCAAACTAAGACAAGTGAAGTTTATTTTCCCTGGTAAGTCAGTTCATCTAAGAGAAACAACAGTGAGATTAAGCTAGCAGAAGCTACTTAGTTTGGTATGAGGTAAATGAAAACGTAGGTGGCACAGTAGCCGCAGAGCATCTAATGGTAGCTTTGGCTTCGTGCACCATCAAGCAAATTTTATTTGATAAAATGGAATATATAAGACTGAAGAAATCTCAAGAATCTCAGAGTTTTGGTGAAAGACTGAATAAATGCGTGAGTAAATAAAATAGAAGTCCTTTACACTAACACTCAAGACTAGCATGCATACATATTCATATATATGTATATAAAACACCTGTATTTGTTCACTGCTGAGGGTTTATGGAATATAGAGGCTCTGATTGGACTTCGTGATCAACAGCTTGTTGGAAAAGGTTTTCTTCAACTTAAACATAGCCAGTGAGGTTTCCTCGGAGAGGAAGAACAACCAAATACAAAGATAAAATACAAAATGGTAATAGAAAATACAAAATATACAAATACAAACTAGAATGTATATAGAAATAGGAGGTAGAAAAATGCAAGCCAGAGCTCACCAGCTCTGTGAGAAAGATGAGATGCAGCAAGAAATTAAAAGGGTAAAAATCATTGGTAGAAGTGGGCTTGGTGATCTTCTGCCTTCAAAGTTTCTGGCAAAACCAGTCTTTCTGAAACTAGAGGCTGGGGAGAGTTTGTGGTAGGGGCGAGGAGTGGTCTATGGAGATTTACAGTTTTTACAATTTTGATGCTTCAGTTTTGAGATTATCTTTTAAGATTCTGTCAGTTATAAATTCAAGATTTCCTTTTGCAGTGACCATGTCAATTGAAAGTCATTTTCATAAGTAAAATTTTATTTCTTTCCAAAAAAGACCCACAGAAGTATGTTAAATTGTCCCCAGAATTTTTTTTGTTCTTAAAAGCGTTCTGCAGTGAACAGGCCATTCTCAGGAAAGCAAATACAACTGCCTTGTAATAAGTGAGAGCAATACTGAACTTGTATTAAGAGACAAAAACATTAACATCCTAAACACCTGTCAGACCAGCAAAGGTTAAAGGTTTGTGATATGCCTTTTGTGACGGTAGAAAGAAACAAGCCTTCACATACGTTGTCTTTTTGATAAAATATCTGTCAAAATTTAGTAATGCTAATTTCTTTTAATCTATTAACTCCATTTTTAGGAATTTTTCCTACAAACACATTTACATCTGTATACAAACGTATGCACTGTAAGTTATCTGGAATCTTTTTTTAATCATCAACAGTGATAACAAACAATTTCAGATAACTTAAATGTCCATTAAGGATGTACCAGTTAGTGAAACTATATGATAGCCATATGATGGAATGGAATGAGGGACATCTGCAGGTACTCATTGGAATGCTCTCCAGGATCTTTTACCAAGTAAAAAAAGGGATGTGCTGAACAGCGTACATAGATGCTACCATTGGTATAAAAAAAAAAAAAAGAATACATACATATAATCTTTATACTTTTGAAATATTTGTATGCACAAGAAACTATTAATAGTGGGTGCTTCTGGGAAGAGAATTGAGTGCTTGGAGGGCAGGAATGAGAGGCACATTACCTTTTTACGTATTTTTCTATACTTTTTCCTTTAAAAAACATACGCCTTTATTACCTATTAAACTTCTTTAAAATGAAGTTTGAGAAATGTAGAGTATTTTACACATTTCTTATTTAGTGGGTGGCAGACTTTATGGTGAGAAGAAATCAATTGTTTTAGCTTTTCACATTTTCACTTAGCCGTTTTAAACTCTTTCTCGGCACTGATACCTTGCACCCTGGCAGATAAGCAGCAGATTCCTACCTTGCTTTCTCCCCTTACCAGCATTAAAAACAAAGAAAGAAAGAAAAAAAATCCTTAAAACCATAATTTTAGTTTTAGTCAAGATTTGGAGGCTGAAAAAAAGTGTCTTAATGTTCTAGAATACAAATTTTGTTTAAAAAATGCTATGCTATTTATTGAGAAACTGCCCTTGAATTTTAAAATAACTTCTGTTACCTTTATAGAGGTAATACATAGTCATTATAGAGACATAAGAAGAGATGAATAAGCAAAGATGGTGGTAAAAAGTCCATATCAAGCCACCTGGAAATGAGTGTGTAAATTAAATGGATACATTTGTTACTGACCGCTTTAGTGATGCTCTGCAGACTCCTTAGTGCCTTGCATTTTCTTCAGGCGGCCGTCTTCCTGTGGACATCTTTCTGTGAAAGGGAATATTTCTCTACAACATAACTTAATGGGCTGCATGGTTTTCCATCTTATGAATAAATACAGATAAACATAGAGACAGATCCATGAGTCCCCTTTTCTTGAACTAGCTGGTTTTTAAATTTCTATGAACAACAATCCCTGCTAAACGTCCGTGCTAAATCTTTATTATGTCCTTAGGATAAATTCTGATGAAATTACTGGATTAAAGGTAAGGGCAGTTTAAAGCTTTTTGGTAAATGTTGCCAAATTTGCTCCTGTTGCCATCCAGATTTGCAGCGAGTTATTTTGAGTTTTTTAGAAAGCCTCCTTTTGTGAGAAAATCCTTAGAGAACTGTCGTATAAGGATCTTCTATACAGACACTGTCCTATTAGGGACCACAGGTGCATATAAACTGTCCAGATGTTAGTGCCCAATAGTACAGTTTTTAGTTACCAGACAGACAGTACACTTCAGTTTAGGCAAACCTTAATCGGCTGTTCAGTACTTTCCATTCCGGGTCTTGCCATTTTCTCCAAAAGATATTTTAAAACGTTAGTTGTTATTATACTGTTTAGTGTAATGTTCACAGTGTTTGTACTTTTTTCTTTTTGTAAGAGTCAGAGTGGATCATCAATACACCACTGTGGCCTTGCGATAGACTGGATGTGCTCAATCGGCATAATCTGCTCTGTACAATTGCACATGAAAGCTTAGCAAAGAGCCTTTATAGACAGACATTTGAAGTTTTACAAAATCTACCAGGTTTTCAAAAGTCTGAAGGTATGTTTTTTGAAAGTTTAGCTTAATTATCTCTGGCCCATCTGGTGTTTAACTGTTAATAAGAAACAGTTCTCCACCTGTTTTGGTTGAGTTTTATATCCCAGCACATATTTTTAATGATGTTGTTTTTTGTAAAATGTGTTCTCTGCAAACTGAATATGCTTTCCTGATGGTTTAAAAAAAATAAGATGCTTATCTTTGGATTGTTTGTCAGCAGTTCCTAAAAGGAGCATTTCCTGATTCCCCTTTTCCTACTTCTGTCAAGTCATGAGCAAACAGTATGTTAAATGCCCCCAGCAAGCGTCATACCTTAAAATAATTCATTGCATTGGAAAAATAAATAATACTTTTTCTTTTATCACTTAACAAATATAGAACTTATTTTCCATTACCTTGGAACATAGGAAAACATGGAGGAAATGGAGGAAATTAAGCAGATAACAAGTTCAGAGAAAGAGAATACTGTGGGCAGTGGCAGGTAGTGCCCTTGAGTGCTTGCAAGTCACATGCAGGCAGCATGTCGAGGGAAACAGCAGAAGCTGTGGGTCAGGAATGAGCTGAGGGATGGGTCAGAGTCATGGGTTAAGTTTAATGAAAACAAAAACATTAACGTGAAGGCCTCCCCTCAGTGCTTTATCAGTGTCCATTTTCCCATTTATTCCACTGGCATATTGCAATTAGTGTTCTTAACTGTTTCTCCCTCTAGACAATAAAGTCCTTAAAGGCAGTGATATTTTCTTTATCTTGGTATCCCTGGTACAATGGCTGCTGTAGAACAGGCTTTTGATAAATAATTATGTTATAATGAAACAAAATAATAATAGTGAGATTGAGCAGATGGTTGTGCCGGACTTTAGAAGATCCTGAATGGCAGACTAAACAGACCTTCTTCTCTATGTGTAGTAAGGGGTCGCTAGAGTTTTGGGGACAGGTAGTGATGTAATCAAGCTGGTGTTACAGGAAAGTTCCCTGGTGGTAATGTTTAGAAAGAGACTAAAAGTAAGGAGATAAATTTCCTAATTAGGCATAGACCACTAAAAAACCCTACAGTGATAAAGACCTGGAGTCTAGGCACTGACTGATTCTAGGCAATAAAAGAGTTGGAAGTCTCCGAGGGGGCTTCACTGTCTTCAAAGTAAAGAGCAGAAAGGAGTAGACATACATAGTAAAGGAGGGCTTTTTTAATTTTTTAAACATTTTTTGGGGGAAGCAATTAGGTTTATTTTCAAGTTAATTTATAATTAGGTTTATTTTTTATTTTACGTATTTATTTTTGGTGGAGGAACCATGGATTGAACCCAGGGCCTTGTGCTTGCTAAGCATGGTCTCTACCACTGAGCTATACCCTCCCCACTGAGTTTGTTTTTTTTTTTAATTTGAGAATGAATATTTATGAGGGGATGATTTATTTTAGTCATCAGAAGGAGAAGTCTGAGGTGTGCACTGTAGATAGAATGCAAACAGAACTGTGCAGTCATTCATCAGAGACCCTGCACATGCAGTCACCTTGTGAGGACCATGGATAGAGGTGTTAATGCAGCCTCTGAATTCACGTTCCCTTCACATTATCCATTACACAGTAAATAAACGGTTTTGCTTCTGTTGAGTGCTTTATTTGTCAACTTAGACAACATGTAAGATGATTGCATTTTAGTGACTATGACTCCTGTAGTGGGTAGGAAGGGGCCAAGGGGAGCAGAGAGGAAAGGAGAAGCGTTAAGAGGGAAGTTTAGGAGATGAAGACACATCAATTTCATTATGTCAGTTATTTTTTCTTTTCAGAAACTGTGGAGGTCTCACAGTGTAGTCTTCTTTTTAATAAACTTCTGGATGCCTGTATAGAAGACAACTGCCTTGGCATGTCATCCTCTGTAGCAGAGTTCATGATTTCAAAGAGCATCCCTACTGATTTTTCCTTTCTTAGAAGATTGATTACTTCTTTAGGAAGGAGTAATTTATGGCTCAAAGCCAGAACCCACTACAAAAGTAAGTTACATTTTAAAAATTAAAATCTGATATATTGGTTTTTAATTTAATTTTCTAAACCTAAATCATGTGTGATATTTACATTGAGGCACTGAATATATAAAAAGAGCAGTTGATACACATTCAAAGATACTAAACAGATCTGTACTCTTTTGAAACCTGTTACTAATTACTATATTTTGTTTCTAATTGCTGTATCTTTTATTTCTTTGTGTATTAACATGTCCACTGGATGATGTGAAAAGGAAATAAATGACACAATTTGAACCAATTTGGTATATTTTTTAAACAGGAGTTAAACAATTGGTAGAATGAAGTTTAAGAAGTAATCACACACCTATCACTGATCTTTATGGTAGAATATTTTATAACAGGCCACAGGAGGTACAGAGGCTGCCGTTACAATGCAGCATGACACATGACAGTTTTTCATGTGGCTCCTAGTAATAGAACTTTGTTAATCTGTTTACAATTGTTCCTCTCTAATAAGTAAGCTTAGAAAACTAACACTTTCTCTAGTCCCAGCCTCTTCACAGGTATTTTAATTAGAACACAATTTTGTGTAGAATCTAGATCTAGAAAGGAGTTCTTTTCTGCCTTCAGGCAGTAATTTGTCTTAAATTTTCCTTTCTACCACTGTCATCCATATAACAAACATTTGAGGACCTAGTGTGTGTCACCCCTGTGCCACCCTACTGGCACCAACAAAAACCTCTCTCAGCTTGAAATTGTTTTTCACGTTGCCAGCTGTGATCAGTTTAGCAAGTGGTAACTTTTTTTTCCCAATGAAATGAGAAAGAAAATATTAGCGTGCATTACAGTTAGTAAGGTTAAGTATTATTTGATAAAATTTTCATTTCAGTTACATATAATCATGTATGTGTACTGGGTCATTATGTAAAATGTATTTCTTATTGTAGATTACAATCAAAAGAAATTTCAAAAGCAGAATTTTTTTGAAGATGATCATAAATTTTGAGGAAAGGTAGAATGGTTTGTTCATAACACTTCATTTCACTTTTGTGGTTATGTTTCAACTCCTTATACTATTTCCTTAAAGACTGCTAGGAATCACACTACAAAGTATGTATGTACTATTTGGTGTAACTTCATGATTTTAGTTTTTAGAATTGACGTTAATGAGGTCACTTTTTTCAAATGTGCAGTTTGGGGGAAGTGCCATCAGAAAGCATTTGTATGCCACAGAAACAAGTATTAACTTGGAAACATTTAAATGAGATTTCTATGAATCTTTCTATTTTTTAGTTGGAAATAAAATTTTGTATTAAAACAGCTAAACTTAATCATTTAAAAATTTGTATTAGCAGCTTTATTGAGATATAATTCAAATATGAAGTTCACCCATTTAACATGTACAATTCAATGGCTTTAGTGTATTTACAAAGTTGGGCAACCATCACCACAGTCAATCTTAGAACATTTTCACCAGGCCAAAAAGAAACCCCATGTGCATTAATAGTCACTCCCTATTCCTCCAAATTGTTCTAGCCCTAATGATAATTTATTTTTTAACTTTTTTTTTTTTTTTTTTTTTAGTGTGTGTTAAAGCAGTTAATGCCTGGGTACAATTCAGTACCTTTCTTATTAGCATTCTTCCTTTTATCTAAACACACCTGTGCCTAATTTTATGTGCAGTAAAACTTCTGGGGCTTATGCAAGTAAGGTTATATGGGTAAAGAGTGTTTTTGTTTTTATTTAATGTACCTGAGTTATAAAATGAAATGAATAATTCATAGTCACTGATCAGTCTTCAAAACATCTCATTTCCTGAGAGTGTTGACGTTAAAGTATCAGTGGAACTCTCTTTGATTTATCTTCACACATAGCTTACCACAAGCTAGGAAAGACTTTCAGTGCCTCATGATTACGTCTAGAGCTCCGTACTTAATTCTGAGCTTACGGCTAATTCTTCTTCAAGGCACTTATGTTACGGCTGTGGTGCCAGTGCCTTCGTTTTGCTTTTTAAAAAAATATGTTTACAGCTTTATTAACATAATTTTGCATACTATAAAACATATGCATGTAAAATGCACAGTGCATTCATTTTTATATTCAGGGTTGTGCAGCAATCACCACAGTCTAATTTTAGAACATCTTCAACACCTCCAAAAAAAGAAATCTGAAACACATTTGCATTCATTCCCTGTTCCATGTATGTTCCCCACCCGACGTAGCCCTAGGCAACAATTCATGTCTCTGTCTCTATGTATTTACCTGTTCTGGGCATTTCACATAAATAGAATCATTCAATATGTGGTTTTTTGTGACTGGCTTCTTACACTTAGCATAATGTTTTCAAGGTTCATTCATATTGTAGCCTGCATCAATATCTCTTTCCATTTTATTCCTGAATAGTACTCTATTGTATGGAATTTGTTTATCTGTCCATCAGTGATGGACGTTTGCATTGTTTCCACTTTTTGGCTATTAAGAGTAACATTGCTCTAAACATTCACATACAAGTTTTTGTTTGGACGTATGTTTTTCATTTCTCCTGAGAGCAGAATTGCTGACTCATATGGTAAATCTGTGTTTAATATTTTGAGGAACTGCCAATCTGTTTTCCAAAGAAGCTGTGCTGTTTTACATTTATATTGCCACCGGCCATGCATGGGACTTCCGATTTCTTCACATCCTCACCAGCACTTGTTACTAGGTTTTTTTTAGCCTTCCTAGTAGATATATAGTGGTGCTTCACTGAGGTTGTGATTTGTATGTTCCTAAGATTAATGATGTTGAGCATCTTTTCATGTGGTTATTGGCCATTTGTATATCTTTGTGGAGAAATGTTTATTGGATCCTTCACCCATTTTTTTCTTTGTACTATTTTAAATGGAGGAGTTTTTTGTTTTTTCTTGCTGAGTGTGTAAGTGGAGGGGTACTTATCAGTACACTTATGATATGCATATACATAAATATATACACACACACACACTTCAGATATAAGTCCCATCTCAGATATATAAATTCATGGTTTTTTTTCTATTCCATGAGTTGTTTTTCACTTTCCTGATGCCTTTGCTTTTGTCCCCAAACTAATCAGAGGGAAGTTGTCCAGGGACAGCAGAGTTGCCTTCCTGATGCTCCTAATTTGCTACCTAGTCCTAAAAATACTGCTTTTCTCTTGGAGCTAAAAAGTCAGGAAGGGGACTACACTGCTGGTGGGAATGCAGTTTGGTGCAGCCACTATGGAAAACAGTGTGGAGATTCCTCAAAAGACTAGGAATAGACTTACCATATGACCCAGGAATCCCACTCCTGGGCTTCTATCCAGAAGGAAATCTACTTCAGGATGACACCTGCACCCCAATGTTCATAGCAGCACTATTTACAATAGCCAAAACATGGAAACAGCCTAAATGTCCATCAACAGGTGACTGGATAAAGAAGAGGTGGTATATTTATACAATGGAATACTACTCAGCCATAAAAACCGACAACATAATGCCATTTGCAGCAACATGGATGCTCCTGGAGAATGTCATTCTAAGTGAAGTAAGCCAGAAAGAGAAAGAAAAATACCATATGAGATCGCTCATATGTGGAATCTAAAAAACAAAAATAAACAAACAAAAACAAAGCGTAAATACGGGACAGAAATAGACTCACAGACAGAGAATACAGACTTGTGGTTACTGGGGGTGGAGGGTGGGAAGGGATAGCCTGGGACTTCAAAATTGTAGAATAGATAAACAAGATTACACTGTATAGCACAGGGAAATACACACAAAATGTTATGATAACTCACAGAGAAAAAAATGTGACAATGAGTGTGTATATGTCCATGAATGACTGAAAAATTGTGCTGAACACTGGAACTTGACACATTGTAAAATGATTATAAATCAATAAAAAATGTTAAAAAAAAAAAAAAAAGTCAGGAAGGGGAGATGTTAGTGTTTCTTTCTATTACTTTCTGCCCCTAAAGCCAAATGGAGTATTTTTCTTTTCATGTCTGATTTTAGGGGAAAAAGTAATGTGAGTAAATTTCTACTCAGTTTATTGGCTTTGGTTTTCCTCTTCTGCTCAGAAAAGTAAAACAGAAATGCACATAAATTATATCTACCGATAGCTTGGAGAGTTAACAAGTCAGTGATTGGTTGGTCCTGGCAGTGGTCTAGGGAGATGGGACTACCTAGTGGTTAGGGTTCCAAAATCTGGAGTCAGAAGGCCAGGGTGCTTACATACAGCTCCCCCCCCCCCCATCTATCATACGAGCATTGTTGTGCCTAATTTCAAAGTTGGTGAATTGTCAGGTTAAAATAAGATAAAACCTATATGTACCTGGCGAATAGTAGGTCCTCAAAGATTAGTCATCATCATCCACAGTAGAAAGATTTCTTGAAGAAACTTATCTTAATAAGACATTTTAAGCAAATTTTACACACAGATTTAAATTGGTTTCAGTAAAATATTTCCCATATACAATTTGGATGTCCCAAGACTTATGTATAGAAGATTTCCCTATGTATCACTTGTAATAAGTACATAAACATTTTAAAAGAGTTTAAATCTCTTCTTTGGAAAAGTGAAATTTTCAGAACATGAATTGGTGAACAACACATAGAGTGCCTACACGATGGAAATGTATTTTATTCATTTTTGTATCGCATGTTTAGCACACTGCCAGCGTGTAGTAGGAACAGCACACATTTATTGCACAAGCTGTAACAGCACTATAAATAAGGGTGCTCAAAAATACTGTAAAACTATGTGATACAAAGTAAAATCTTCAAATTCTATCTTCTATTTTCTTTCTACTCTTTGGATTCATAATTCTTTTTTTTTTTTACATTTTTCATCGAGTTATAGTCATTTTACAATGTTGTTTCAAATTCCAGTGTAGAGCACAATTTTTCAGTTATACATGATGGATTCATAATTCAAGATAGGGAGTTATTATAAGTATATATAAAGTTGCTATTAGACCCAGGTCCCATTAAAACAACACCCGAGTAGCTATTTCTGATTTTTTAGTTATTCTGAAATTATGTTGTGTTGACTGTGGCTTGAAATAAGTGGGCAGTTGCTCCAATGAGGCTCAAAAGTAATTCTTCAGAGGGTTTTTTAAAATTTCTCATTTCGTATTTAATGTTTCAAAAACATTTTACGAAGTATGATTTCACATGTACTAGGATAAGCTCACTACCATATAATTTGTGCAATAAATCTGCTTCTAATGTGAAGAATTATTCTGTAACAAAAGTAATTATCACCTCTGGATATTTTGGAAACCTAGGTTTTCACCTGTTGGCGTTTTAGTAAAGTCTGATCTGTTACTTGATTTTCAGGCGCTCTTTCATTGGGTTGTTACCCACCATTGGAGGGGAATTTATACCAAAAAATTCTACTGATTCCTTCCTGTTTGTCTGAGATCGAAATGCTTCTAGCTGTTGAAATCTTCCTGGTATCTAACGCTAGTAGTATTCAGAGTCCTGAAACTTCTACAGAGATGCTGCAGATCGTTTTAAAAAGGTTGGTTGAAATAACTTTAACTGCACCCTGAAAGCAGATTGTGGCTCCCTACACCTGCCCTAGGATGTAAATGTTTTATTTATGTATATATATAAACATATGTAAAGCATTTATATATTTGTATACTTGTGCATGTATAGTATTGACAAACTTTGGTAACATTTATATTGAGAAAGGATTTGACCTTTTGAGACTTAAAACCAAACAAGTTAGTACCTTTCAAGAAACACTTTAACAACTTCAAAGATCTTGTTAGGTGGTCATAGAGACAGATCTTCTTTAGGTTTGGATCTTTCTTGTGTACTGATAGTTTTTAGATAGAAACCTAGAAGTTATTTATCTTTATGGTCATCACAGAAGATCTAAGAACCAGGTGTAAAAGGGAAATATATGATAATTTATTAGGTTCAGTCAAGAATCCTCTTGAAACTAAAGCCATTAGCCTAGTCTCAATATTTTAAAATGTTGTTATAAATGCATAAATATTATAACATAGCTCTTGGACCAGAGTGGCATCCCTTCAAATAATTTTATTCAAAGTCCAGAATTTAGGTTTACAACACTCCAATTTCTTGTCAGCTTTATCCAGGAAACTTGTAATATGAGGATCTCATGGGATTCCTATTTTAGAGTTTTTTGACCAGAGTTTTGCTTCACTTTACTGGTGGTACAGACCAGATCCTCAATCTGAATAGTCTATTAGTTATCTGTTACAGTTTTTGGATTATCCCAAAACTTTGTGTCTTAAAACAGCAAATATTATCTTAGTTTCTGTAGGTCAGGAATTTTGGGAGTATCTTATTAGCAGGATGGTTCTGGCTCAGTCTCTCGTGATGTTGGAGTCAGGATGTGATCAGGACCTGAATCACCTGCCTGACAGCTTCACTGGGGCCGGAGGATCCGTTTCCCAGCTGGCTCACTCACATGCCTGCTGGCAGGAAGCCTTAGCTCCTCGCCACATGGGCCCCTCCACAAGTTTCTTAAGTGTCTTCATGACACGACAGCAAACTTCTCTCAGAGTCAGTGATCCAGGAGAGAAAGCAAGGAGGAAGCTGCAGTGCCTTTTAGGTCAGCCTGCTGGTTTCAAGGATTCTCGCATAAAATACAAGACTCCTGGGTTGGAGACAGGACTTTATTACTTATGGCACAGCAAGCAGCATGATTATCTGCATATTTGTATCTCTTCCTCTTGCTCCTGAGTCCCACAGATGGGCCAGGATGGATACCTGCACATGCAGTGGGTTCCGTTACCCAGGAGAGGACTCCTGAACCTAGAAACCCAAGTCCTTTATAAAGGGATAATAAGCATGCCTGCCCCCCTGCTCTTCAGGAAAATACTGTCTCCACCTTGTAAGGCTGTAAGCAAACCTGTCTTTTGCTGCAAAAGGAGAAACTCTTTGTCTTTCAGAGTTGTTCACTGTATTAGACATTCTTGTAATCTGGAACAAGGGGTAGTCAGTGTATTTGCTCTCAAAACTTAAAGAAATGCAAGGGGCCATGAAAAATTGGTATCTAACAACTTAGTGTCCTAAGTTGTACAGTGTCGTTTCTGCTCTATTTTTGATAAACAAGTCATTCAGCCCATCCCATACTGAAGGGGAGGAGAATTGGGAAATAATTTATTTTAGGTCCACTTTTTTTTTTAAACCCACTAAAATTAGCTTTTTTGTTAGAGCTCTTTTCTGAAGGCTTCCTCTTCACCACTGTGCACCCCAGTGGCATGACGCATTTGGGCTCCCATCACCTCCAGAGGATTTGGTTTTCTCATAGCTTTCCATTCCCCACACATGTGCAGCCTCTGTATTCAGTACTGAATTTGTGATGCTAGTACCTAACAGTGGCATGCCTGGGTCTTTGGTTTTGTCCAAACCAATGTTGTTTTCTCTATTATTATTATCATATTGAGCCCTGCTGTCAGCCGAAGGAGGCTGATGTGGTGTTCTAGGAGGTGAGAGGCCCAAACGAACAAATGCACGAGGAGGTGCCATACCGCCGGACAGACTTCAGCCGGAGACACCATAGGGTTAACAACACTTTATTTCCACAGGGAGGTGCGCCTATGATGCACCTGTCCTGCTTTTATCTGTTTTCTGTCAGCACATGCGTGGTCTGAGTTTCTTTGTTCATTAGGCTTACAGAATATCTCTAGCACAAGCATACTTCTATTTTCTTTGTTCTAAATCTTACATAATTGATGCATGCACGGAGCAATTATTTACTGCACACTATAAACATGCTTTGATCGTGGCCTTGGGTCCCACGGCCTTAACTCATCTCAAGATCAGCTTACACCTGCCTTAACCTCTGAGAAAGTTTTATTCATCATTAGACTTTCAAAAACTGCATGTGGTTGGCATACGCCCAGTCTACCAGATTTCAGGCACTGATTCCTAAGCCAGAGTGTACTAGAAGGCTCCTGACCAGTCTTTCCTCTTTTTGACCACTGGTTCCTGTTCCAGGTGGAAGTCCTCATTCCCACCACTCTGTAGACCACACTGTGGTGTTAACGTGGGTAGGCTCACCCTCCGGCCTTCTCCTGGGCCCTCTGAGTGCCAAGAGCAGGACATAGGAAACACCAAGAAAAAGCGATGCCTAATGACGGCCACATCTCTATTTTAAATACTTCCTATTCCCTGTCTATAGGAAAATGGAGACTGGTAGAAAAGTTACTTTAAAAGTAAATTCTAGCACTTTAGTGAAATACTTTTAATTAGGACTGAAGAAAATTACTGGAAATTAGTAAAGGCATATAGCTACAATTTCTGTTACCAAATGTGAGCTACATATTAAGTATATGCTTATAATTTTAAAAAGCCATATCAAGGTAAAACACATGAATGTTATTAACTTCAAATTTGATTAAATTTAATACTCTATGCATTATAATAAATAATTATACAATTATTAACTTCAAAAATAGGTTATTAGCTGTATTGTAGATTATTGTTTCCAGACTGTGGATTGTAGCCCATTTATGTAGTGAAATTAGGTTAGGGGGTTGGGACCATTTAATTTTTTGAAAAATGAAACCTAATAGAAAATATAGTACATTGTCATAAAGGCAAGTCTTGTTCAGTTTTTATGTATGTGGGTGTATATAAAATGTCTTTTACTGTGTATTATAGTCAAACAAGTTTGAAATCCACTGTTAGAATGTAATAAAAAGACTGTCATAGCTTAGAACCAAAAAATGTAAATTCCTATCTTTTGAAGAAACTATATAGCTTCTTTTTCAAGATTCTGACTCTGTGAGGTGTCCACTTTGTAGATGTGAAGAAAACAAATCTCGGAGCCAGGATGATTATCAAGCTGCAATGAAAAGATTAATCATGGCTGCTCGTATATCCGATCCAAAGCTTTTCATTAAGCACATGACTGTCAACGTTAATAAGGAACAGGTTTATAGTTTGGAACAATGGTCTGCCCGGAAATGGCTGAAAAAGAATATGAAGTGGGCTGAAAAGGTTTGGCTTTTCAATAACCACTAGTTACTAAAGGCTTTTTTTTTAAGTTCAGGTACTCATTGTTGAAAATAAAAGGCCCTAAAAATAAAGACAGTTTTCACCATATTCAGCTTTTGCTCTTTATTGATTTATAGAAAGTTAATTTTCAAACACTAAAGATTTTGATTGATGTATGCAGTTTATAACAGTTTTATCCATACTGAAAATAATTTTTTGAATTACTTTTTGACTTCTCTTTAATTTAGGTAAACCTAAGTGTCGTGAATCCTAATTTATTCTGAAATCCAAACAATGGAAAATCACAAACTGAGTGTTGTGCAGCATTTAATAAGAGGGAGACATAAAGCGGAAATATGCAAGCAGGTGTCTGGAGCCTTCGGAGAAACCTTTAGTGGTATGAAGTACATCTCGTGAACACTCAGTCCACTCTCTGAAGCATAGTCTACATTTGTATTCTAGAATAGTAAAATAAATTGGAAAATGACTCAAACACCAAAAGTCCAGAGTACCTTCTGAGTTAACCAAAATTTTTAAATTATTCTTTTTTCCTTTAGTGTATCTTAGAATACTATATGTATCTTGAAAATTTGTAATTTATGTAAGTCACATTAGCTATGACTAAAGAACGTCTTTTAAACAAATATATCAGAACTTAAATATCCAAACAAGGATTGTTCCTTTCAATCTTACTATCTTATTTCAGTCTTATCTTATTATGTTCCTTTTCTGAAGCCATCTTCAAAATCTGTAGCAGTCATTCTCCAAGGTGGTCATCCTCAATCCTAAGTTTGATACTTTAGATACTTTAAACCATAATTTAAAATCATTTAGAGAAAGAGTCTGAATAAGGTAAGAAAAGAATAAATGGTGACTAGGGGGACTGAAAGTATTTCTTAAAGGAGTTCCCAAAATAGAATGTTGGCAGCATCATTGGAAAAATCTATAACCTCACAAAAATAAAAAAGTTAAAACCTAGCACTTAGAAAAATGCCTTACTATGATAAAATGTGGAATGAATAGTCTTGTGAAGGGGAGATGGGAAATGAGGCAGAAGGAGACATCAAGAAAGAGGCCCAGTTCTCTAGTATGAACAAACTGGGTGACTAACTGTCATTACTGAAATTCAGCATCTAGGAAATAAATTGAGTTTGGAGATTATTACCATGAGTTTAAGATGCCTTTGAGGACAAGTGGAGAACAGTAAGTGGGCAATTATAATTCAGTCTTTTCATAACTGAAACCCAAAGAAAAGAACTAAGGAAATATGAGACCATTTAGATGCTGGTGGCAAGGATGCATTTGAAGGGATGAAGGTGCAAGAGATGATAAATTAAGCTTTTAGGAAAAATCGGTTTGGGTGGAATGGATTATAAGTTGACCAGATTGTTTATAATGAGAAGTGAAGAACCATTAGGGCTGGAACAAGACGAGGTTTTTGTTTTTTGTTTGTTTGTTTTCAGCTCAGTCAACAGTGCCAAAAGGTAGGAAAGGGAAAAGAGTGGTAACTATATTTGCCTATTTCTCCTGTGGCAGTTTATGGGGGTACACAAAAGCGAAATACTGCTATTAGTAAAAAAAAAAAAAAAAAAAACCCAAGCTCATGGTGGAGAATGCTTATGGTTTCAAAGTATCCAGATGTTAAAAGGGGCCAAAGTCAAAAGGAAAATGCGAACCAGAGAAAAGAGAAAAATTTTAATTAGCTATATTTATGTAAAAAAAGCCAAAGGACAATCTTCAATAAGACCTTTAAAGTATGAAGCTCTCAGCTCCGAAAGCTCGCGGGCTGATCCATCAAGCCAGCCTCGTCCCTCTCCTGCACCCTGGGATGGGACACCCGGGCCATCCTTACTCCTGGCGTCTGGTGGGAGGAGGAACAGGTCAGAGAAAAGTGGCGTGTGGACCCTTGCCAGAATGTAAGTAGCAGGAGGAGGGGAGGGGGTTCCGTTTGTGCCTTCGGGCTGTTCAGGGCAGAAATGGAGGTCGGTGCGGGCAGGGCTCAGAGTCACCTTATCTCGTTGTGCTAAGTTTTGAACCAAGGCAATGCCAGGGACTGGAGTACCCGTAACGCATCTGTTTTAATTTATTTTGAAATGAGAGACCTAAGATGATTTAACGTTTTACTGTTTCCAACTATCGTATTTCCCCGAAGCCTTTGACTTACCCTAGGAAATTGCTGTGATTCACATCTCATAGCAAAAGATTTAGAAAAGGAAGCTTAAAAACCTAGATACTTTGCTATAATTTATTAATTTATCCAAAGGGCTTCCTGCTTTTGTGGGGGTTTTGCCTTTTTCTCTTCCCTAAGAAGTGTTAAACTGAAAAGCATTGAAAATTTTCCTGCTTTTATCTCTCCTTGATAGAACAAACTACTTTTTAAAATCTTACAAAATAGTTGCTAAGGAAAGTCACAGTTTAAATGAGAGCCACCTGAGGCTATTAACTGTTAAAATAAGTTACTTTCAAATAAAAATTGTGCCAAATGGCCAAAGATCAGTAAGAAGACCTCTATTTGGCAAACATTGTTTCTATAAAAAGCAATTTAAACAAAAGTTTTTCTTAAACTACTCATAATTTGGCTTTTCCACCAATTTAGATATCTCTACCAAATTTGACTTGAAACTGCACAGATTTAGTGCCTCCCTTTAACAGCACAGTTAAAATCAGAAATTTTCATTTTATGAAATAGAACGTAATTACACTATTAAGTGGATTACAGCAGCCATTTACGATGGTTTGTAAATGAACTGCGTCCTTCCAACCCTCCATCCAGAGAATACCATCTCCTTGTAAAAACCTTCCAGAACCCAGCCGTTCTAAGTGTTACCAGCTGGGATTTTCCCCTCACACTCTGCATGGCAAAGTCGCTTCACTTGCTACAGTGTTTTGTAATTGTCTGCTTGTGTGTGTTCTTCCACTCCGGCTCGCTCTCCTAGTTTTTGGAGAGGTGGGCCTGTCTTGATGTTTTTCTGTTCTCAGTACTTGCATACAGCCTGGCACATAAATGCTTGGGTAAATACCTGTTGATGAGTTGGGTCAGTTAAGGCCCCCAGAGTTACTCCCAGGTGTAGTTAAGACAGAGGAAACTTAGTTATTTTGTAGTGTGCCTGAGGCCTTTTCCTAATGGAAGGATAGTGGCTACCTTGAATACGGGCAAGAACCACTCATGCATGAATTTGAAAACCAGAATCTTGCAGTTGACCTGGATGCCCCAGGCGCTGGGACTCTTACTGCAAATGGGAGCCCCAGTTCTACTCTGAAGCAGTGGCTCTTCAATCTGCTGATAGTCATTTGATTTTCTGTGTAGCTGATCCTGTAAGGAAAAGAACCACAGATCTGAATCTTCTGGTCTTTTTAGCAATTATATTTCTCGTAGTAAATTTAGAAGTTGACATTGGTAATTATCAGTCAGGCCCCTTATCTTTCATCTTCCCAGGGCCTGTTTATTTCTGGCCAAAGTGATAAAATTGGGTGCTTGGTCTTGTAAAGATGAGGACTAACCCAAGATGTGTGGCACAGGAGAGGGCAAGCAGCTGTGCCTGCTGGCCTTTAACCTTATTTACGCTAGACTTTTTTTTTTTTTTTTCTCATCTTAAGAAGTGGGTAAACCATACGAAACAAAGAACAAGTTCAGGCAAAACTTAAAATCTTCATTTGACTTTTAGCATACAATTGGGTATCTAAAGATCTTTCCCTAAAATTGTATTAAGCAAGTGTATTTAAAGAATTAAAGCTTAAAGGTTTCCTGCCAGCTGCCTTGGTCCTATAAAGTGATAGAAACAGGATTCCTTAAAGCATTGGTTCTCAAACTTGACCTTTGAGAACCACTTGCCCTAAAGGATGGTTCCTTCTCTTTCTTGCCTTCTTATCTCTTCTGCCTTTTCCAAAACTGAATCCTGATCTGATCACATCTTCCCTGTTACTTAGTTGTCAGAGCCCACTCTTAAAGGAGAGCTTATGGGAAATAACCAATTTTTTCCAAGAATTTAAATAGGAAATGATCATCTTAGAATAATAATTTGGTTGAGTGTAGATCAGAATTATTAAATAAATACCTTTCTTATATATGTAGGCATTTTCCTATAGAAATAGCACCGCTGGGTGAGAAGGGAAAAGTTGTTGGCAAAAAGAAGTCATGTGCCCTCTCCTATTGGCCCTCCATCTCCCAGTTGATAAATACTGCCTTTAAAAAACCCATATTAATTCATTAAAAAAAGGCAGTTGCCATGGCACAATATGGTTTATTTTACCCACTTCGATTCTTTTCCATTTTGAAATGAGAAGTGCTACCACTGTGAAAGCTTAATGTTTTTATTATTAAGCAAGTGCTAACTTTCTTTGTCTTTGAATAATAAGTCATATTTACTTGTTTGGGTAGATTCACTGTGTTAGCTAAAGTTTGAAATTAAGTTGTTCATTTGTAAATTTTGACTTGTCTGTAGCCTTACAGTGTCTTTTTAAGACTTTCAGGCATCGATCCCTTATTGCAATAATTCTGAGTTTTCAATCACAAAACTTGTTTTCAGGGAAAATGTTGCATTTAACTGTGTGCTCTGTCTATAGATGAGCCCTCATTAGAAGGGGAAAAAAAGAATTCTGCAGGTTTTTATACACTCTGAGTTGAGTAACAATAGTTACTTTTATGAATTTTCTGCTTGTCAAATGTTGCTAAGTCACGCACATTATTTTGCTTAAGTTTCACAAAAATCCTATGAGAGAGGTAGCACCTACTTTCACATGATGTCCTCCTAGAAATGTACAAAAGTCAGATGCAGGATTCCATATCCAGAGAGCTCAAAAATAATTACAGTGTTCAAGATTACATTTCATCTTTTAGAAACAATCTTTAATGAATATTTCCA
The DNA here is from genome assembly GCF_009834535.1 of Camelus ferus. Classification (NCBI taxonomy): domain Eukaryota; kingdom Metazoa; phylum Chordata; class Mammalia; order Artiodactyla; family Camelidae; genus Camelus; species Camelus ferus. The sequence continues at coordinate 20,006,854 of NC_045730.1, forward strand.
GCATTTTAAATCTGTCTTCCAGCATTTTTTCTTAAATACACAGCCCAGATAACTTCAGTCTAATGAGCATCAGATAAAAGCCAACAATGATACACATATTTATTGCTGTTTCATTTGTATTAAATTTGTTAGTCATTGTTCTCAATATTAGGATTGTCATTTTTCCTTTTTTATAAAATCAAGACAAATTTCAATAAAATTCAGTAACTCAGTAGACATTTTCTACAGCAAAGACAAAGTTTCTGAGCAAACTACTCCTGCCCAGCTGACTATGGTGTTAGCCCCAAGTATTCTCTAAGTTAATGACAAATTTTATATTTCGATTTTAGGGCAGTGTGTGGTGATAGTACATATGACACAGGTATTTTTCTTGTAACATATATGCTGGAAATCTTGGCATTCTGCACACTAATACACTAGACAAGGTTTATGGAGGGAAAATACCATTCAAAACAAGACATGTGGAAATTTCTGGCTTTTTCATCTGCACTTGCAGCTTCCCAGATGGCTTGATGTGGAAAAATGCAGACACACTTGAAGCCCTAACCGTCTGCTTCTTAAACCAAAGGAAAGAACTACTAGGGGACGTTCAGGTGTTTTTTCTATTAAGGGTTTTGTAATTGTAGAAAGCCCACCTCTGGTCATTTCCAATCATTAACATGCTGGGGAGAAAAATGCATGTAACATCTCTCCCCTGCTTACCAACGACACACAAGTTAAGCTAATTCATCTTTAAGAAACCAACTGCTCCTGGACCATCTGTCTTATTTACTAGATGAGGAAACAGACTCAGAAAGGTGAAACAATTTGTCCTTGCTCACACAGCTAGGTAGTGATGGAGTCAAGATTTGAATTCAGATCTTAGAGGCTCCAGCCTGCCTAACCATTGTGCAGACTGCCTTCTCTGACAATGTCGTGTTAAATTTGCCTTGAATTGTCCTACATCAACGTGGTCCAGTAGAAATACAGTGTGAGCCACAAATGGAATTTAAAGTTTTCTGGTTGAAAATTAAAGACAGTTAAAAGCTGGTTGTGTTTTGCTTTTTTTTTTTAAAAAGCAAAAAGTTCAAGTGAAATTAATTTTAATAAACTACCATTTTGACATCTAATCAGTATAAAAATTATTAACGTGATACTTTGCATTCTTTAAAATCCAGTAGGCACTTTACACTTAAAACACATCTCAGTTCGTAGTGCTCACCTGTGCTAGTAGCTACCTTACTAGAAAGCAAAGCGTAGATTCTCATTCTCTTTACTGCAGTGTGAACCTTTTTTTTAGGAAATAGCCTATTTACCAAAAAACGAGGCAGAAAAACACCTAACTCTTAATCTATAATAGCCTAACTTTTAAAAATTCTTTATCTGGAGAACTTGATTTAACATTCAGACTTGTATTTGAGAACATTTTATTTTCTTTGGGAGAATCTCTTGTCACGCTTCCGAGTATTAATGTTCTTTATTAGTCATTGCTCAGTACTAAGTTTAATTATCCCCATGAATACAAAGCAACAGTGAATGAATAATTTTTCTGGGCAAGTAAAGACCAGTACTTTGAACTACAAAACTTTTTGTTGTTGCTTTGATTATTTATGATGGAAACACTTCTAAAACATGCTCTATAATTCTCTGCACAACATACTTTATGCTCGGTATTTGAAAGTCATTAAGGATAGATACCCTAATTTTTGCAATCTTGCTGTGAGTGACTCTTTGGAGACTAGTTCTCAAGTAACTCAAGACAAATCTTGTAAGTTGCTTTCTTGGCTCAATCAGCCTCTTATCAGTTCTTATTCATAAATGTTTAGCTATATAAACTCCTAAGCAGTATAACTGGGCTGCTTGCCTCTCAAATTCTTTGTGAATCAAATTTGAGGCAGTCAGTCTTTTCTAAGTTGATTTCAAAAAATTTTATTACCTTTTTAGTATACTTGAACTTTTAAACTTCCTAACACCTCTTTTATTTCAAATCAGTTATCATGAGTTTCTTTCCACCATTTTGTTTGTTTTGATGCCTTGCTTTTGAAAATCCGGCCTGGAGCATGACTGTTGGACAGACTACATTTGCACATTGGATGGAGACATTTTGATTTCATGAACTTCTAAGATATTGCTGCAACAGATGAGTAAAACAGGTTACTTTGCTGACATTGTAATCGTAGGCCTAAGTGCTTCCTTTGATTTTTGTTGTTGTTGTTGTTAATTTTTAAGAATGTACTCCATCTGTTCATTGTAAACAGATGAGGCAATAAGAAAAAAAAGGAAAGGACTTGCTCCCTATCACCTAGAGAGAGCCAGGTCTGGACTGGGTAGGGTTGTACATCTCGTCTCTTCTTTGCAAGCTTCTAGCCTTGTACCTGTGCCATCTTACCTAAGTGCAGTGTTCAGTTACTTTGTGATGACGTTTGCTGAGATTTCAGTCCGTCACGGGCAGCACTGAAACGTTAATCAGAATGGTTCTTTCTTCCTCATTGTGTCTCCATTTATTCTCAGAAATCTTCCAAATGGGAGGAGTATTTCTGGTGTCTGTGTTACAGAATAGCAAGGTGAATGGTTAAGTAAAAATCACCCTTTTAAACATTTAAATGAATGCCTGTAACACAGTGTATCCACAAGACTCTTGCCACAGCAGTCAACCAGAAAATAAATGTAACTATACACTGTTGTTTGAAAATGCACTTTTTTTTTAATAGGCCATTCTTTGATTTTTCTTTAAAATACATCTTCCTATCATTCTGTTAATGACACTTATGCTTCATTACATTACCTTGGTTCAGATATATTAACTGCATTATGAAAATATTTTTTAAACATTTTTAATGCATAAAATTTGACAGAATAGGACTTGAGCCTGTTGGTGGTTTGTTCTCAATGAGTATACTGCTCTGCAAGTCTATGAGAATGGAGGCATGGAGAAAGCTCAGAGCTCCAGAAGCAGGGGGCAGAAAAGGACTTTTTACCTGGTGATTATTGTGTAAATAATAATCACTTTTCAAGACTTTTATAAGAGACTGCTCATAGGATTTTTAAAATCACTTGGTCAGTTGATGTTGGAGACTATAGTTTCATTGAAATTCTTGCTGAAGCTCTAAATTGTTGGAAAAGTTCATGTGATTCAAATCATGTTCCTTTTACCTACTTAACCTTTTTAAAAAATAGACTTTATTTTTTAAAGCAGTTTTAGGTTGCCAGCAAAAGTGAGCAAAGTACAGAGTTCCCACATATCCCCTCCCTGCCACACACAACTCCCACCCCTTGTAGGGTACATGTGTTAAAATCAGTGAACCTACACTAACATCATTATCACCCCAACTTTACATTAGGATTCCCTCTTGGTGTTACACATCCCAAAGGTTTGGACAAATGTACAGTGACGTGTTATCTACCGTTGTAGTGACTCTGCCCTAAACATCCTTTGTGCTCCACCTCTTCATCCCTCTTCCCCTCCAAACCACTGATCTTTTTACTATCATCATAGTTTTGCCTTTTCTAGAATGTCATATAGTTGGAATCATACAGTATATAATCTTCCCAGATTGGCTTCTTTCACTTTTTTTTTATATATAGTTTTATTGAATAGTCAGTTTACAATGTTGTGTCAATTTCTGGTGTACAGCACAGTACTTCAGTCATATATGCACATACATATATTCATTTTCTCTTTTTTTTTTGTTTCTTTCACTTATTAATGTGCATTTTCATGTCCTCCATGTCTCTTCATGGCTTTTTGAGGGCTCATGAAATAATAATAATAGCACTGAATAATACTCAGTTGTCTGGATGTACTATAGTTTATTTGTTTACCTACTGAAGGATATCTTGGTTACTTCCAAGTTTTGGCAGTTATGAATAAAAGTAAACATCTGTGTGCAGGTTTGTGTGTAGACATGTTTTCAGTTCATTTGGGTAAATACTAAGGAATGTGGTAGTTGGGTCATATGGTAAGAGTACCGTTAGTTTTGTAAGAAAGCACCAGACTGTCTTCCATAGCGGCTGTACCATTTTTCATTCTTACCAGCAATGAATGAGAGAGTTCCTGTTGCTCCACATCCTCACCAGCATTTAATGTTGTCAGTGTTTTGGATTTTGGCCTTTCTAATAAGTGTATAGTGGTATCTCACTGCTGTTTTAATTTGTATGTCCCTGCTGACATGTGATGTGGAGTGTATTTTCACTTGCTAATTTGCCATCTGTATGTCATCTTTCATGAGGTGTGTTTGCTCTGTTTTTTAATCAGATTGTCCATTTTATTGTCGGGTTTTTGTTTTTGTTTTTGTTTTTGTTTTTGTATGTTTTGGATAGCATTCCTTTGTCAGATATGTGTATCTTTTGCAAATATTTTCTCCCAGTCTGTAGTTTGTCCTCTCATTTTCTCTACATTGTCTTTCCCAGAGCACAAGTTTTTAATTTTAATAAAATTCAGCTTATCAGTTCTTTCCTTCATGGATTGTGCCTTTAGTGTTGTATCTGGAGTCATTTGTCATACCTAAGATCATCGAAGTTTTCTTCTAGGTAATCTTTTAGGAATTTTATGGTTTTGTATTTTACATTTAGGTCTTTGATCCATTTTGAGTTAGTTTTTGTGAAGGTCTGTGACTAATAATTTTGCCTGTGGATGTCCAGTGGTTCCAGCACCATTGGTTGAAAAGATTATCATTGCCCCATAGTATTGGGTTTGCTCCTTTGTCACAGATCAGTTGGCTGTATTTTTGTAGGTGTGTTTCTGGGCTCTCTGTTCACTTCCACTGATCCATTTGTTCTTTCACCACTACCACACTGACGTGATTACTGTAGCTTTACAGTAAGGCTTGAAGTCCAGTAGTGTTAGTCCTCTAGCTTTATTCCTCTTCGATATTGAGTTGGCTATTCTGAGTCTTTTGCCTCTCCATGTAAACTTTAGAATGAGTTTGTTGATATCTGTAGAAGAACCTGCTTGGATTTAGGTTGGGATTGCATTGAATCTGCAGATGAAGTTGGAAAGAACTGATGTCTTGACAGTATTGAGTCTTCCTATCCATTAACATGGAATTTCCACTTATTTAGTTATTTGATATCTTTCATGAGAGTTTTATAATTTTTCTCATGTAGGTCTTAGACATATTTTGTTAGATTTATAACTAAGTATTTCATTTGGGATGGCATTAATGTAAATAGCAATGTGTTTTTAATTTTAAATTCCACTTATTCATTATTGGTATCTGCTTAACTTTTTCAGCAATTGATGGATGCCTGGGAGTTGATCTGCATATGTACTCAGAAATGTTTTGCCACCTGAGACCTGTGAGGGGGTAAGTTTCATGGTTCAATCTGTAACTAGTGTAGGGACGGGGTGGGATCTGTTATGTATTTGGCTAATTTCAATTTATTCTAATTTATCAGATTCTAAATATTTTGTGGATATTATGGTGGAGGGCAGGAATAAAAAAAAAATCATGTGAACATCCAGATCTTTCTTCCACAAGTTCCTTTTGGAATAGAAGGTGAAAAGAATACCGTCTTTCAGAACAGTTCAGTGTGAAAAGTTTGAGAGGGGAAAAAGATAAAAATTTGTCCTTAGCACAATTCTTATCACATTGCCCTCAAGCCAAGGGCTGTCATATAGAAAACCATTTTACATTGAAATTGTATCATATGGTCATTTGACTACTACATTTGCTGTTTATGTGTGTATAATCTAAATCCTATCTAGTACTTCAAGAAAGGATTTAAGGAGTTCAGCAGTAAAATTTAGTTGGCACAGTAATAGGCACATATAGGGTAATCAGAATAGAGACTAGATGCCCTGTAGAGAAAGGAGATCTTTTGTTAAAAAAAAATAGTACTGATTAAACAATTGCTTACTAGATTTCATTCTGGCTTCTTGATAGTCAAGTCAAAACAGGTAAATTAAGTATTTATTTTATTATATTTTAAATTGAAGTATAGTCAGTTACAATGTGTCAGTTTCTGGTGTACAGCACAGTGTCCCAGTCATGCATATACATACATATATTTGTTTTCATATTCTTTTTCATTAAAGGTTATTAGAAGATATTGAACATAGTACCCTGTGCTATACAGAAGAAACTTTATGAAACCTATTTTTATATATATTGGCTAACATTTGTAAATCTCAGACTCCCAAATTTACCCCTTCCCAACCCCTTTCCCCAGTAACTGTAAGATTGTTTACTATGTCTGTGAGTCTTTCTGTTTTGTAGATGAGTTCATTAGTGTCCTATTTTTTTCTTTTCTTTTCTTTTTTTTGGATTCCACATATGAGTGATATCATATGGTATTTTTCTTTCTCTTTCTGGCTTCACTTAGAATGATGTTCTTTAGGTCCATCCATGTTGCTGCACATGGCACTTTATTCTTTTTTATGGCTGAGTAGTATTCCATTGTATAAATAGACCACAACTTCTTTTAAATAAAATATTTATCTGGCTCAAAGTATATAACCAAAATAAAATTTGACCTGTTGAATAAAAATGACATGTGAGGTTTTAAATTTCTAAAACATATTTGACAATAATTAGTGTCTTTAAATAGCTATTACATATATGAATATCTCAGTAAATGGTCACTGTTAAAAGGAATTTCTTTAGGAGGAACAACTCAGTTTTTCTACCAACTCAGTTTATGGTGAGAATTACCAAATGTAGGGAGACTTGCTCTGATTGAATTTATGACCAAAAAAATGTTGAAAAGAAGAAAAAGAAGAGAGAGAGAAATAGAGAAACTGTGAGATCCTGGAAAATGTCCAGAAAAGTTGTTGGTTAGATGTTGAGCAATTCGTCATGTTGTGGTATCTTAATCATGTTTAGCCGTAGAACACCAGGATAAAGTGTGGTGTCCTTGTGCTCTGATCCACCGGAGCCTGGAGGATTGGGCTTTATAACACTTCCTGGGCTGTTGCCTTCAGGGACGCTCACCTCCTCAGCCCCACGTCACTGACGGTGATAGCAGTCATGTACTGGAGACACACTTTCCCAGCTCCTTTGATCCTGGCCTTCAGAAAACTGTATTTTAATCACAACCCATAAAAATAAAAGTTTCTTAACAGGAGTTACCCTTGCCACACACAGTATCTGGTGATATTTTCTGTCCCAGGAAATATTCTCTGGGTTTTTTTTTGTTTTCTAACATTGGTCATGGTTTACTATGTTGATTTCACAACTGAGCTGATTGAACGGACCGTGTGTGTAAATGAAGTTTGATCTGCCCTGCCACACTCCTTCATTTCTTGACTGTGGCTGCTTCCAGTGTGAAAAGCCTGAAACTCTTGTTCTCTGGCCCTTCACACAGGAAGTCTGCTGTTCTACTGATGCGTTTTTCCAGAATCTAACCCTTTCCTAAAACCTCTTTATACATCTAGATGTTCGCTTGCCAAATTTGCTCAATCTGAAGTGACACATTGTATGAGGTTTATTTTTCCTTGATTTAGTTTTTCTTGATTGGCTTCTTTCCTTTCATGAAACACCAACTGTGTATTCATTGAGCGCACATGAGCAGTAATACTTGTGCCAGGCCCTGTGGTGGTAGCCGCTGAGCCCCCCTGCCCCTCTGGGTCCACATGGATTTACCCTGAGGCCCTCAGTGGCTCAGCAGGGCAGGAACACGAAGTCAGGCTCCCTCCAGCAGGACACAGGGCACCTGCAGTGGGGGGCTTTGGCTCAAGGACTCCCTGTGGCGTGGCTGAACCCTTGGGATGGGGCTGCAGCCGCAGGCCCCCCTCAGTGCTCCTTTCTTCCCTTTCTCCTCTGTAGGCATCAGGCCTGCAACATGGTCTGAAAGCTCTCCCTACCTTCTGCATTTCCCAGGAATCCTCGGCCCCTCTCATCCTGTCATGGCCCCTGCTCTCCAGCAGACCCACGCTGACCTCCCTGACAGCAGTAAACCCCTATTAACCGTGTTCACTGTCCTCAGGGATGCAGTGGTAGTTGAGGAAGAGTCTAGAGCATTTCCACATTGTAGTATTATGTTCCATGTATATGGTGCACACAGTTTCTTTTATTAGAGTTTAGAAGAGGGAAAGACTGTTTATAATGAGGATACAAAAGAGGAGGTTCTGGGGGAAGGGCCCATGGCCTCCTGGCACACAGTAGGAAGGCAGTAACGAGTGAGCGAGTGCAGTTTGGACCAGGGGAAGTGGGCATGGGGAGGGTATATTAGGACTTAGAAGTGATGGAGAAGGGCAGGATGAGGAAGATCAAGGAGGGCGGAGCTGAGGGTTTCTGCAAGGAGAGCTTGGAGATCAAGTTGGAAGGATAGATGGAAGGATAGACTGGAGAGCACTTGATATACCAGGCTGAGTGGGTCTTAATCTGCCGGAGCTGAAACTCCATCACAGGTGTTTCAGTCAGGAATACAGTGATCGTGGGATTTTAGGAAAATCAACCTGTGCACAGTGTGGCTAGGGAAACAAAACAGGAGAGAGTACTGATCATAAAGCCACATAGTCCAATTTTGCAGTGGTCATTGGTGGCAGAGAAAATGGGAAGAAGGAGTGATTTCAAGGGACATTGTAAAGAGAGAGGAAACAAGACTTCAGGAGTGAAAATGGGGAGGGGGCGCTGAGCAAGCTGGGGCAGTGGTAACCCTCGGGTCCTGTGCGTTAGCAGCTCTGAGAAGAGCGGTACCTCGGTAACAGAAGTGAGGACAATAATCCTGGATAGAGCCGTCTAACTGCTTCCTTGCCTTTTGTATCCATGCTGAGCTGGGAAGGAAATGATGACCTCTGCTCCTTTTTGTAGACACATAACATTTGAGAGGCTGGCAGGACAGCTAAGTGTCCATCAGACTTTTGGAAACGGGGACTAAGGCTCAGGAGGGGAGTGAGTGCAGTTGTCACCAACGTTCACTTACACTGCCTCCCATTGAGGACTTTGCTCATTTCCTTTACTGTTAAGCTCCTGTTAGAATCCTTAATGCACATCCTATATGTTTACTTCATAAAAGGTTCAAGGACCTGTAAAAAGGCAGAAAACAAAAGGCCATCTGAAAATCTGTTGGTGATCTCCCAATTATTAAAAAAAATCTTCAGAAATGATTCTGTAACCTCAGTTGTTTCAAAAATGAAACACTTTTCCAAAGACTGGGTACATATACCTCACATACGAGACAGAAACATGCACAGTATTCTTCATAGTCCATTACAGAATGGAAAAGATAAATTACCACATTCAAAACTAGATGTCATGGAAGTGCTTCCTGGAAATTGCAAATAATTTCTGTTGGATTTAAAACTACTTTTTTAAAAAAACACCCCCAGGTGAGTTATGCCAAAATTTAAGGGCAACATGTTAAGTTATCCAACTAGAATAATTTTAGCATACTAGTGATGAGGAAATGAACTGAGACGTCTTGTACATCTTGTTAAGTATTACAATTCTCAAAATATTTTTCACTGTAAAGAAGAGATTACACTATTGACATTGGGATTTCTTTTTAATCTGAAGAAGAAAATGATTTAGAAAATCGTCATCCTTTACAGTGAAGCCAGTTAACATTTCAAGGCAGACTTTTGAGGGGAAATTTTTTTATTATTAAATATTATGTTCTCATATTGCATCAGAGAAATTTATCACCACTGTCTTTAGAAAACATGTGGCACTCATTGCTTGTTAAAACTTCTGTGGATTTCAGAAAACCACAAAGTTTTTCACTTTGGTTCCTATCTTGTGTCTGGTATTTTCCATACATAGTCATTTTAACGTTACTGTCACTTTATACAGTCAGGATTTGTGTGTATCAGCGTGCTGGTGAATGACAACTCCACATCTTTTTAAAAGATTCTGTCTGGGGAAAATATTTCCATACTGGTTTCTCTACTCGAGAGCCTTGGTGGGAGCTGAAGCAGTCAACGCCTTAAGGCCTTTCTGTTTTGCTGTGCATCCAGATTTCTTTGGACAGCAGCCCCAGGAAAGGGTAAACATTTATTTATTTATTAATTTACTAATGTTCAGTGTATGTCTGTTTAGGTTATTTACCTTCGATCTAGCATACAACGAAGAGTTCTGTAAATCTGCATTGATTGTCATGGTAGTGTGATCAGTGCTTTGAACTGTAGATATGAAAATTAAAACTAACACTTGTTTTTTTTTTAATTGAAGTATAGTCAGTTTACAGTGTTGTGTCTGTTTCTGGTGTACTGCATAATGGTTCAGTCATACATATACATACATATATTCCTTTTCATATTCTTTTTCATTGTAGGTTACTACAAGGTACAGAATATAGTCCCCTGTGCTATACAGTATGAACTTGTTGTTTATCTGTTTTATATATAGTAGTTAGTATCTGCAAATCTAGAACTCCCAATTTATCCCTTCCCACCCCCTTCCTCCCCTGGTATCCATAAGTTTGTTTTCTGTGTCTCTCAGTCTGTTTCTGTTTTGTAAATCAGTTCATTGATCTGTTTTTTGTTGTTGTTTGGTTTTTTTTTTAGATTCCACATGTAAGTGATGTGTGGTATTTTTCTTTCTCTTCTGGCTTGCTTCACTTAGAATGACATGCTCCCAGTACATCCATGTTGCTGCACATGGCATTATTTTTATGGCTGAGTAGTGTCCCGTTGTATAAATATACCACAGCTTCTTTATCCAGTCATCTGTCAGTGGACATTTAGATTGTTTCCATGTCTTGGCTATGGTAAATAGTGCTGCTTTGAACATTGGGGTGCATGTGTCTTCTTGAATTAAGGTTCCCTCTGGATATATGATCACTAGTGAGATTGCTGGATTTTATGATAGTGTATTTTTAGTTTTTTGGGGAATCTCCATACTGTTTTCCATAGCGGCTGCACCAAACTACATTCCCACCAACAGTGCAGGGGGATTCCCTTTTCTGCACACCCTCTCCAGCATTTATCATTTGTGGACTTTTGAATGATGGCTGTTGTGACCGGTGTGAGGTGATACCTCAGTGTAGTTTTGATTTCCATTTTTCTGATAATTAGCAACATTGAGCATTTTTTCATGTGCCTACTGGCCATTCATATGTTTTCATTGGAGTATTGCTTGTTTGTAGGTCTTCTGCCCATTTTTGGATTGGGTTGTGTGTTTTATTTCTTATTCAGTTGTATGAGCTGTTTATATATTCTGGAGATTAAGCTCTCATCAGTCTCATCTTTTGCAAACTCCCTGCAGGACCATTTCTGCACCAATTTTTTCTTTTTCCTTTTTTTTCTTACTGTATTTTGTGAGAGTCCTCCTGTATTTTGAAATTAGAGACACTCTGTCAGAGTTCAGTAGGTGTTCCATGCGATTCAGTGGGTTTGCAGATGTATTTCTTGGTGTATTTGTGGGAGAGGGTGAGTTGTGAGTCTCTCTACTCTGCCATCTTGGCTCCCGCCCCCAAGGATTTTTCTTTTTTCTTTTAACAATATATCCTGGAAATCACTCCATATCAGTTCCTAAATATCATCTGTGTCATATTCATTCCTCCTTTTTTTTTGTTTTTGGGTGGTGCAGACTCCATCAGAAGAATATGTCATTATTCAACCAGTCTCTGGATGTGTGTCTTAAGACCTTTATACAGAGAGAAATTAGCTCCTTGGTATGAAAAAACTTCCATATATTTTATCCCAGTTTTTTTCTGTAGACTGCTTCTTGTGTGTGTGTGTCATTCTTTTTATAATGTGTTCTGTTTTACATTTTTTAAATTTTTATGTAATTGGATTTATCAGTCATGTGTTACTTTGGGACATTCGGTCATAGTTAGGCTTTTTCCACATGTAGGTTATAAAGGACAGACCTGTGTTTTCTTCTAGTACTTCATGGCCACATTTTCCTAAGGAATTTCATTCTGTTGCCTCTTGTCAGATGTGAATACAGTTTTACCCTTCACCGAGAACGTATGGCATCCCAACTTTTTTTTAATACTGAATTCTTTAATACGCTCAACAATGTGTTTAAAATGTCAGGAGAGAATTTATAATGTGTCCTTGTTCTATTTTGTGTGTAAATGCCCCTTGATATCTTTTTCCAGGAAGTCAATGAAAATTCTCTTAAGAGATTAAGTGCCTACTTAGAAAACCTCCAGAAGCCAGGGTTCAAGTCTTTGAAACCAACTCAGCTCATGTTTTATGTTAAGAGAAACAGACCAGAATTCCTCCGATGGCCAGGAGCACTTTAGCACTTCCGGTACGTGTCTTATTTCTCGTGTGTCCCTTGCAAGCTTCATGTGTCCGTTCTGTCTGACAGTGCCAGAATAACTTTGGATTGAAACCTTGGGTGTAGAAAATAATATCATTTAATTGAGTGTTTTCCTAGAATAGATTCTAAGTCTGGCTGCATGTGTTTGACGAGCATTTTTTTTATGTTTAATTTTTTTTTTTTTACCAGAAAACTGAAGTGTTTCTATTTGTCCCCTTCTTATTTCAGTTCATTTTTAAGCATTAAACATGTAGATAACAGTTAATATTTTTTTAAAATATAGCTTGTTTTTTTATTTAGTCCTCAAAGGATCTGTGAGATGGGTAGTATTTGCCTACTTGTAACTTAGTGATGTCCTGGGACCAGATTAGAGATCTTGAACCCAGGTCTTTTAACTCCAGCCCCATGCTGTTTCTAAAATCCAATCAATCTTAATATACAGCCTTCTGTTTGGTCCTTTGTCACTTGCTTTAGCCACGATCCAGTGATATTTAAAACTAAGGGCAAATATGGCTCTGTCATTTCTGTAAACATCCATCCTTTTAGTGATCCTTGAGGAAATAATTTTAGTTTTAGCATGAACTTTAAACCAATTTAAAGATTTACTGAGGGCTTCCTGTGTGAGTTAATGCTGAAACAGATAGTTGTAGTCAGCTCCAGCTAAGAGAAAAATACTTGAGTTGATGGTTAACCTTGAATCATTTATTAAATAAAAGCAGATTATAAAAAAAAATTAGAAATGGAAGCAAACATTCAGCATATATGACAACAAGATAATGTTAATATATAAAGAGTTCTTAGAAGTCAAAAAGAAAACAGTAGCTCTGTTACAAAAATGGGCAAACAGTGACTTGACAGTTCAGGAATAATACACATAAATAGCCAATAAGCATATAAAAAGGTTTAACCTGAGTAATCAAATACAAACTGAATTAGGTAGTATTTATCCCAATAAAGACATGTGCAATCTGGTACTGGCATTCCACACTGTATTGCAGCCCTTGCATTGGACTCAGTAATTAATGGGATTGATAAGCTAGAAACTGAGATTTATTCCTTGACTTAGCTCTTCTAAGGATAAACTGTTTCTTCCTAACATCAAATGCAGGAATTTGAATTTTCCTTTCCTCTTTCACCGATTAGAATAATTCTCCAACTAGTATTTCTCACTTTACTGTCAGTGATTCAACTAAAAAAATCTTTTCTCAGTTTGCGCATCGTAGACTCCTTAAATCTGTGTGGTGAGTGTGGTAGGTAGCTCTGAGACTGATGTAGACTGATGTCTGTCACCAGTGGCCAAGACAAGACACACTTCAGCCTTGTGTGGAACGGTGAAAAATTAAAATCAACTTCTGTGCACATCAGTTTCAGAAGTAGTGAATGAATCATGCTATGTTCGTTATATAGATTAGTAGTGAATGAATCATGCTATGTTCGTTATATAGATTATATAGCTACTAAAAAGAAAGAGGTTGATGTATGCATACCGACATGGGAGGGTCGCCAATGCTCAGTAACAAAAGTTCAAAGTAATGGATCCAGGCGAGTACCATTTATGTACTTAAAAGGAACAGTTGACACCAGGGTGTGGGTGTATGCAGATACATGAGCTTATGTGTCATATGAAACATATAGAGCACAGAAAAGGGCAGAGCAGGGCCATCCCAGAGAACTCTCTGTGGTGATATAAATGTCCTGTATCTGCACCGTCTGGCGCAGCCAGCAATAGCCCCATATGGCTGTTGAGCATTTGCAGTGTGGCTAGTGTGGAGCTGAATTTTACATTTTATTTAACTTCAATTACTTTAATTTTAAATAGCCATATATGGCTAGTAGCTATCAGATTTTAGACAGTGCAGATCTAAATGCTTGTGTACCTAACTTAATAGTGTTATATTGAGTGAAAGTGTGAGGTTGTGTGTCTGCCAACAGGAGACTTGACTTTATATAATTTTGCAATAAGGATATACTTATATAATACTTCTATAATTTTTTAAACCAATTTAAACAGTTTTTGGGAAAGGGAGGGCATAGCTCAGGGGTAGAGAGCATGCTTAGAGTGCACAAGGTCCTGGGTTCAATCCCCAGTACCTCCATTAAAATAAGTAAATATATATATGTATGTATATATATATATATACACATACCTAATTACTTCCCCACCCCACCCTCAATTTTTTTTAATCAGATTGTGAAGCACTAACTTTTTTTAAAATTAGGGAATTTAGAGTCTCTTCTGAAAATAGTGAGTCACTAGCTAGTTGGATGGGGAAGCATGAGGACAAACTCAATCAGAAAGAAAAGTTGAAATGAGTTTCTGTGACCACTGAGCCTGAATTGGCCCCTCTCCTCTGAACCACTTTCACAGGACAGCCTCCCTCTCCCCCTTCACTCAGCTCTGGAAACTGTCTTGGGGGACACTTGCTCATAGGAAAGCTTGTCCATCCCTTAGACTGTAGAGACCAAATTTATGAAGAGCATTGAAAATATTCTGAATCCCTCTCGTGGGCTGGGGTGGGTTTGACCACTGGTGCCAAACTAGAAAAGGGGGTTAACAATTTCAGGGACTTCATGAAGCTTAGGGTAGTGTGGTACAGTTTTGGAGAAGGGACAGAATTTTCCATTTACAGATGATTTGCCAATAGGGTGAATTTTAAGCGGTAATGGAGTGTTTTTAAAGATTTTGATTCTATAAATGCTGTATTAAAAAATGTTTTTGAAGTAAAGCAAATGATCCTCTGTATTAATTGGGTGAATTATATTCTCTAGGGTTTTGAGCAGTCAGATTTACTTTGCACACCAGAGATCTGCTAAGCACAATATTATATATTCTCAACTCCTGCAGTTTATCTATTGAGCATGTCCAAAGCTTGAATAATAATGTGCACTCCCAGCTTCTCAAAGAGGCCAAAGGGATATCTGACAGGCCTATCAAATGGGACAAGTCTTACTACTCCTTTACTGGATTCAAGGACCCTAACGAAGACCTTGAGCAAGTCTGGAGAACGGAAACAACCCTAACGTATGTAAGAGTTTTTATTTAACTAAACTTACTGCGGTCATGTTTAAAGTCTAATTTTCCAGGAAAAGTAATGGTATTAAGTATAGCTAATCCAGTAACCATTACAAAAAAGATATTTCATGTTTCTTACTTTAGGTTGCTGGAATACTTCTAATTGTATTTGATTTTTTGGCCTTTTGAACTTTTGATACCAAACACATGCAGGAGGTGGTTTTGTTCAAGTTTTAAAAATTCTACTCCCCAAGTTACCCCTGGTAAAGGGTCTAAGGACCCAGAACTCAGCCTGAGCCAACTGGCACAGTAATGAAAACAGGTGGAAACTGAAGAGCCAGTTCACCAGGGTAAGTGGGGTCCCACCAGGTTCCTGTCCAAGCTGAGTATTTATGGTTTCCTTATTTGTATGTAGTTCATCCTGTAAAACTCCTCAGTCTCTAATCAAAGTAGACTCTTTTCCATTATATTATATTACATTATACTAGAGAGTGAGTTTTTTTGTTTGTTTTTTTAGAGGGGGAGGTTAATTAGGTTTTTATTTTATTTATTTTTTTATTATTTATTTTAATGGAGGTTCTGGGGATTGAACCCAGGACCTCGTGCATGCTAAGCACACACTCTACCACTGAGCTACACCCTCCCCCTTAGAGAGTGAGCTTTTAAGAGTAGGACACATGTTTTAGTCATCTCTCTTTCTGCTAATCTGCGTCATAGATTCGTAAAACCCATCCAGCATTTTGATTACACTGAATTAAAGGACTTTTGAGTAAGTGTGGATGCAAAGTGCTGGAGGCAGAGGATGGAGAACTGAGGTTTCAAATGGAAATGTGAAGTAGCTTAATATAGATGGTAGGGGTAGAAGGGACCTAGCAATGATGTAGAGGGCCGTTTTTAAAAAATAATACCTCTGTTGATTTCATTAGTGTTTACTAAAAAACATCTGTTTTTAGCAAGAGTTGCTTTGTCTTAAGGAAAATTTCGGTGTAGAGATGAGTTGTGTTACTATGAATTCTTGATTTCCTCCAGAGGTGTACTTTGTTTTAAATTCAAGTTCTCATGTTGACAGTTAACCAGGACAAGCTCATTTGGATTTGTCCACCCTTAAAGAGGATAGCAACATGAATTAAATAGACCACAGCTTTAGAAATTGAAATCAGTGGAAATTTAACTTTCTAATGTACTGACCATCATTATCCAAGTCCACTTGTCAGTAGCTATCTTGTCAGACATTGAAACAAACCCATTATTAGCCAGATAGAACCTTTCTTTTCTTAGCTTTGCCAGATAAAACTAACAGTGGTGGAGCATTACATGTTTTAGCCTTGTTTAAAACAGAAATCTTGCATTCACTTTAAAACTGTGATTTCAAATTAATACAGAATTTTCCTCAGTGAAACAGACAGCATTCAGAGTTGCTTACAGAAGAGCTGGGATGGGGTTGTGGCTGGTTCTTGGTATAATGCTATGTCCATATCTTTTATTTCCCTGCATTTTTCTTGGGCTGGAGAGGATTGAGAGTTGACTGGTATCACCTTCAATCTTCCTCCTCAATATCTGTCTTCTAAAATCTACCAGTTAGAGATTTCTGTTTGTTTAGTTTTTAATTCTTACACTAGAGGCCCTTGGGTTTGATTTCTTGAGCGTTGCTATTGTCTTAGTGACTTTCCTGAACCAGATCATCACACCACGTGGAGTTTGAGTTTAGCTTATGAGTATAATTTTAGAGCAGACAGTCCAGGCTGAGTAGGATGGGAGAGGGTAGCCTGCAGTGAAAAGGGCAGGAGTAATGCATCCTGCTCTTTGGGCACGTTGAGTAAATTGTCACGAAGATAAAATGCTGCAGAAAAATCTATGTTGCCTTTACCAGCGTGCCTTCGAGTGCCGATGCCCAGTAATGAGAGTTGTACAAATTTGGGAGATTTCATCTCTTATCTCCATAGCCTCACCTGGTTTCCCTGTTCCAATGTGTTCACATAGGCCCAGAGCCCCTTCCAGCGAGTCTGGACATTTTCCCAAATGTGGACCTTGCCCAGTTTGAAGGACCCCCTGATGAGGTTGGTCCAGCACTTTGTTTCATGTTAAGTTCCTCCCAGTAAGGATTCCAGGAATGTATGTTATCAAAGCCAGAATGGTACCTGTATTGGTTTCTTGTTTTAACTATTAATTTTTTTAATTTTTAATTATTTTGCAAATAATTATAAAATTGTTGAACTATATGAGAGCTTCCAAATCATATGAATGGAGTGACTGCCCCCTCATCGGATTGAGGGTACCTGTAACTCGGCCAGAACCTGTTCACCACTGTGGGCATTCTGGTCAGTTTGTCTTTATTTTCACTTGTATTGTTTAACTCATCTTTATTCTATTTGCAGTTTATAGAATAGGCCTCACAAGGAGCACATACTAAATTAAATGATGATGATTCTGCAAATTTACATCAAACTGATCTTCACCTGATTTACAAATTGCATTCACCTGAGCAAAATTTATTATTGAAAGCATACTAAGATATTTCTAATATCTCAGAACGTAATGTTAAAAAATATAGCAGTATTGTTTAGTGTGAACGGTCAAGTAATTTTGCTTTTGTTTCTGCAGAGAAGTGCAGGCTGAACTTCTCGCACCATTTTGAGATAAAACACAGAAATTGTGAAAGTAAATCAGTTTTTTTTTTTAAAGATACAACATAGAAGAATTATCAGGTCATAAAAAGCTCCATTTAATCTATTTTCTCACTGTACCTGGTAATTACATTTCAGTCTACATCTTAGTATGTGTAATTTTGAATTTCCCAGCAAACTGTGCTGTATCTTACTGCAGAATCACTTTATACTGTATAAAAAGGATAAAATGAAACATTTAATGCTTAAAGTGTTTTTTTAATTATATGCTAGTCTAAAAAATTTACCAGTCTAAAAAAAAAGTAGGAAATGCTACTCTGTGTTGTGACTTTTAGTATTTCCATATTTTGCATATTTTCTGATTATCAAATAATATAACAAAAATGTATTTTAATGGTAGAATTTGTGTCTGGAAGGAGCCAACAGGATCCGTATGTATCTAAACAAAATTACCCCATGTGTAGTGTCTGTCCCACTGAGAACAGGGTGTCATGGGACTAGAAAAACCATTGAAACGCTATTCTGCCAGCTTCTGCCATGTCAGTAAATGTCAGGCTCCCATTTTTTCCACTTGAAGTTTATTCAGGTAGTTTTACTTCACTCTCAGTGTCTAAGTTCTGAATCAGCCCTAATGTCCAGGAAATACCACGTTGGACGACTGCAGCATTGGGATGACTTCTCTACAACACTGGGGAAGTTTATGATCGTGCGTTAACTCCTGTCATGCATTTATTCACACTTCCTCTTGTTCATAGGCCAAATCAGTGTCCTTCAAAACTGCACGTCATAACTTTAATGTCTGTAGTCTCCTTTAATCTGGAATGGTTCCTCGGTGTTTTCTTGTCTTTTATCACTGTTGTGTTATTTTGTAGAATGTCCCTCAGTTTGAGTTTTTTGAGTTTATCTGATAATTTCTTCATAATTAGAGCCAGATTATGCATACTTGGCAGGTATACCCCCAAAGTGACGTGTGTTGTTTTCCGTGGATAATGTCGGAGGCATATGATGTTGATTGAGCCTATTACTAGTGATACTAACTTGAACCATATGATTAAGGTGGTTCTCCCAGTTTTTTCCACTGTCTTTCCTTTCAGTTAGTTTCTTTTGAGGAGCTACATAGGGCTATGATAAAGTATGTATCCTTTTATTTGCCACATTTTTACCCCTTACCTCTAGTATTCATTGATGATTCTTGCCCGAATCTCATACTGTGACAATGGCTCCAAATGATAATTCTCTAATCTTGTCATCCCTTCCAGCGGGCTCCTCTGTCCCCATCATCCTCTGAGGGCTCTCTCACTTTCTGGTTCACCAAGGTATTCCAGGCCCATCTGGACTGTCCCTGCCATCCAGCGTTGGATGGAGCCATTTTTCCGAGAGGCCCTGGTTCTTTCTAGTAGGAATGATTTTTAGAAACCAGGATCCGGGTGCTCCCTGTGCACGATGGCTGCTGACTTCCCAGGGATCAGCTGGAAAACATGTCTTTATCTTTGTAGCTAGGTTTAATATCTGCATAGACACATAGAGAATTAAATACCATGTTCTGAACTTTCATTTTTATCTCATTTTGTTAGAAACAAAACACAAAAATTGTTAAACTAGGCCACTTAAATTTTATACACGAAATGTAAAAATTCCAAAACTCAGGTCATGAATATATAATCATAAGATTATATTCAGTCTATATTTTAAAACATTTGGTCCACAAACCACACACAGTATGGCCATTTGGTAATACATTTGTCAACAAATCATCCTTTTTCTTACATGATTTAAAGTAAATTGATTAACATGTATTACTTAATAAATGAGGAAAGGTTGAAAAATTATGATAGCTATTAGTAGTCAGTGATATAAAGTAAGATATTTTTACTTATTTTCTTATTTCTCACACATGCAGAAATGACAAAATCTTCACCAATATTCTTAAAGAGGGGGTGGGAAGAATTATTAATGACTACACACAGTTAATGAATCAAAAACATGTTCCTTAAAGGAACACCTTTAAGCTGGTGAGGAAAGGATAAATTAGGAGTTTGGGATTAGCAGAAACAAACTATTACATATAAAATAAATAGCAAGGTTGTACTGTATAGCACAGGGAACAATATTCAATATCCTGTAACAAACCAGAATGGAAAAGAATATTTATTTTTATATATATATATAATATATATATATCTCAGATATATATATATCTGAATCACCTGGCTGTACACCAGACACTAGCACAACAGTGTAAATCAGCTATACTTAATTAAAAAAAAAAAGTGAAACACCTTTACCTGGAGGATAAGTTCCCAATTCCTTACCCCAGTGTGCAAGACCTTTTACGATCACAGACACAGAGGCCTCTCCGGTCTCATCTCATGCCCCCTTCTGTCTAAACATCACGTGATCTGGGCACGTTGGTTCATCTTACAGTTCCCTGTGCACCAGCATGGTTGGTGTTCCCTTCCCTCTCACCAATCTGCCTGAAAAAATCTGATCCATCTCTCGGGTTCCAGGTCCCATATCACCTGCTCTGTAGAACCTTCCAAGCAGAATTAATTCTTCCTCTATTCTCATAGAAGCTTATATATTCTGTTCCAGCTGCATATCTCTCTGTTCCTTACTGGAGGTATCTTCCTCATATACTCAATACAACACGCTTTTAGGCTTTCAGGAGAAAGATTTGGTACATACAGATGTTTTGGTTGGTTCTGTGAGTCTTGATAACTTTTTAAATGTTGTAGATCATAACATCTAAAACCTTTACGATGACTATTAAAAGGAACCTTTACAAGGTGTGTTTGGCACACACTTCTGAGATGGACGTGAGCCCTTCTGCAGTGTTACTTGTTAACGGCCAACTGCCCCGACAGTATCCCACAGGACATGTCAGATGTCCCGGGATGGGCACCACATGACATGTGCATGTTCCCTCTGTAGACTTTTTCCTTTGTGCTGAGCCACTTATATGGTTGATGGGGAGCAAATAAAGGAGGGGGGGAGGTGATTGTAGACTGAAGTGGCTGAGATGAGCCGAGAGCTGGGCATTCAGTAGGGTGCAGAGGAGCAGAGGGGTGAACAGACCCACCCGAGGGGGGCAGGTGGTTGGAGACTTGGAGATGGGTCAGATCTGAGCTGTGGAAAGATGGGATAGAGAGCTGAGGGAGAAAGCAGGGAGAGCTTGGGGCACTAACAGCCAAGATTAAAATAAAGGAAGAAACTGGATCCACCCAGTTAGAATCCACAAAGTAATCTTCATGAGTTCCTTCATCAGGAAACATTGCCTTTTAAATGTCGCCTGCACCATGAGATGCTTCTCCGGATTGACTTTGTCATGGCCCGGCTGTACTGGAACAGCATCTGCAACGTTTGCTCCAGTAGGAGGAGGGCGGCTGCCCTGTGTGTGCGTGACTGAAGTAGTGACCATCTCGTGTGGCCTGTTGACAGTTGCAGTAACCATAAGTGAGGTTTGAAGCATCTCTAATGATTTTAAAAATCATCCCACCTCTGGAAATCTAGTGACAGGTTTGGCATAGTTAAAATCTGATTTTTTTGATAGAGGACATTGTCATAACCAGAATGTGATTTAACAGCTGCTAGCAGTTCTTTAAGAGACCTATTTTAGAAGTAGGTATTTACACGAACAGACTTGGTAAGAGTACTTATATTTCAGTAAAATGTTTAACTGGAAACTCAGTTTACATGGGGGCTGCTTTAAGGTGCTGAGCACGTCTTGGAGTAGTAGAAATGTTCCAGTTATAGTTACTACTGTAAACAGTGTGTCTGTTTTCCTTTCTAGGTCCTGGTTAGATAACAACGGGGAAAGTGCTGTTAAAAAGTTGAAGAACAGTTTGCCGCTTAGAAAAGAACTAGATCATTTAAAAGATGAACTGTCCCATCAGCTGCAGCTCTCAGACATCAGGTAATGAAGAAGAGAAAACCTAATTTAGAGAGTAAAATAAGCATGTGGGTAAAGGTTTCTAACAGTTAAATATTTGCATCCTTAATTATTCTGATAACTAAATATTCTTCAGTTACTTTTTATGAAAACAGTCAAATGTTTATTTAAGAAAACTGTTAGGAATTTCTTGTTTAAAATAGTGAAGTAAGGTTCTGATACTGACATTTTTTAGCATAATAATTGTGGCTTTTTACATAATAAGTTTGTAAGAAAATATGCTTTTCCATATGCACATAATGTATAAAAAATAATTATTTCCCCATCATGTAAGATTGGTATTCAAGTTTAAAAAGAGAAAGGGAGAGAAAAAATGTTGTATTCTTTGGTTCTGTGTTACATAGCATGACTTTTTTTCTTATTTTTAATTGAGGTATAATTGACATAACAATTCAGGTGTATTACATAATAATTCATTGCTTATATACACTGCAAAATGATTACAGTAAGTCTAGTTAATATCTGTCACCATACATAGTTACAAAAATTTTTTTTCTTGTGATGAGAACTTTTAAGATCTACTCTTTCAGACATTTTCAAAAATGTAATACCATATTATTATTTATAGTCACCATATAACATGACTTTTTAAGTAAGTTTTTATAAACTTAGAAATCACACATGCTGGTTTATTATAAAAATAGTTTTAACAGCTGTTATGACCCTAAGGAAGGGGAAAGGAGGGGTCATGTGATTGTCATGCCCACTCCCCACCCCCAAGAGCCTTGAGATACTGTCATCTGGTCTAAGTGCTTAAATTTCTATTACTGCTCGCAGTAGCCTGTTTTGTTGTTTTCAACCCTTATTATCAAGACTTTTTCTTATATTGAACCAAATGACTATTTGGGCACCATGACTGCACCTTTCTCCTGTGCTTGCAAAATACGGATAGTACTCATATGTTCTGTTCTTGTATATGCAAATCATAGTTGTCTAAGCTAATTCAGACTTCACAGGAAAGCATTTACACTGGGGACGTGTAGAGTGTTTGTAGCCGCTTTCTTATCATCGCATCACTAGTTTTAGGCCAAGCTTTGGTTACAGGGGCTCTTCCACGATCTACTAACATAGCATTTTCTAACTGAAAACCAAATAAGATCCTTTTTAAGGATTTATAAAGTAAACAAATTAATATGCATGAAAATAACTTTTTATAAATAAATTTTAAAAGATCTGTCAAAGCAGACTGGGGTTAGGAAAATGAAAGGGTTTCTTAAACATAAACAGAAATAAACATTGTTTTACAATACAATGGAGAAATTCCACAGCTTAAATTCTTACCCTGGTAAATATCAGTAGCTATAACCCACATAAACAAAAGCTCTTCGGGGCTCTCAGTTTTTAAGAGTGCAGAGGGATTCTGAGACCAAAACGTTTGAGGACTGAGGACATGAGAGTTCTCCACTTACTGGGAAATTAACCAAGTCTCCAGCAAAAGGAAGCATTGTGACTGATGACATTGGGGGTTAAAGGGAAAATATTAAAAGCCGTTTTCACTTTATTAGAAATGACATTCTTCAGAATTGCTGTTAGGACGAAGAAGGAACCTAAGTTTTTTTGAGAGTTTGTTTGAGTGCCTTACTCCTTACATTTGTTTCACCCTTTGATTTGCACTGTCTGTGCTGTAGGTAATGTCCCCACTTTGCACATATGACAGAGAAACCGTAGGAAGACTAGAAGCAGTTTGTTCAAGGCCACAGAACTAGTAAATCACAGGATTACAATTCAAACGTGGGGTTTTCTGATACCACTGAATGCCGTTTACATGTACACAGCAGGACCTCTGTGACGTCATTTGAGCACCAAATTCCATCTGGTCACTGAGATTTATTGTTCATCTGTGAAGTAAAGAGATTACATGATGTCATACACTTGATCTTAGCCAAAAGGCTGAGAAGTGATACATGATGTCATAAAAATCACTTTCCCTCGAATATGATAAAAGGGCTCTGGTAAACTATCTGAAATTCCTAATTGGAACTTAAATCTAAGACAGAATCATCATCATCAAACAATGTGGAGAAGAAAAAGATTGTTTTCCAAGTTTTTCCCATTTCAGCCTCTTATTTTAAAAGAGAAACATCGTGTGTTTGCTAGTTCTACTAAATTTTTGGATAGCTGAATACAGTAGTAATATTTTTACCCTCTAGTAAACAAGTCATTTTCCATTTGGTTGTTTCTTGAGAAGTGAGTTCATTTGGAAACGGCTCACTGAGTGAGTGAGTATGCCAACTTGAGAAAGAACCTCTTCAGCTTTCATGGGGATCGGGCAGCTGGGGCTGAACACAAGCCTCCCCCTGCGGGGACACGGTCTCATGTGCTGTGTGCTCTGTTGGACCAGGTGGCAGAGGAGCTGGGGCATCGCACATCACTGTAGCCAGCTGCACAGTCTAGGCCGCCTAGCCCAGCAGAACTTGGAAACACTGAAAAATGCAAAAGGTAAATGATTTCCATTTTCTCTTTTTTTTCCCCTTCAATTTTTATGAAGTATAGTCAGTTTACAATCTCGTGTCAATTTCTGGTGCACAATACTTCAGTCACATAGGAACATACAGATATTTATTTCCATATTCTTTTTCACCATAAGTTACTACATGATACTGAATATAGTTCCTTATGCTACACAGCATGAACCTGTTTATCTATTTTACATTTATTAGTATCTGCAAATCTTGAACTCCCAATTTATCCCTTCCCACTCCCTTCCTCCCCTGGTAACCATAAGTTTGTTTTCTGTGTCTGTGAGTCTTTCTGTTTTGTAGATAAGTTCATTTGTCTCTTTCTCTCTCTTTTTTTTTAGATTCCACATGTAAGTGATACTGTATGGTATTTTTCTTTCTCTTTCTGGCTTACTTCACTGAGAATGACATTTTCGAGGGACATACATGTTGCTGCAAATGGCATTTTATTATTTTTTATGGCTGAGTAGTCTTCCATTGTATAATATACCACATCTTCTTTATCCAGTCATCTGTTGATGGACATTTAGGTTGTTTCTATGTCTTCACTTTTTTTTTAATGGAGGGACTGGGGATTGAACCCAGGACCTCATGCATGCTAAGCATGTGCTCTACCAGTGAGCTCTACTCTCCCCTCCATTTGCTTTTAAAATACATCTCCCTTAACTGCTATACACATCTGTCAATTTTAAAGGAAGACTAAGTGTTAGAAGTCTGTATAGATGTGACTTTATCACAGCTGAATTTTTAAATCTGTTACTCTGCCTTTAAGCTTATACCAAATTTAATCCTGAATTTGTATACTAAATTTCAGTATTTGCACAGTGCTAAAAGAATGAAGCCTGTCTGGACAGTGACCAGAGGGTTTGTGCTTTATTATCAGGATGTACAGTAATATTCACAGACTGGTCCGGGGTGAGTGCAGTGGGCCATGTGATGCTAGGAACCGTGGATGTCCATCATCACTGGGCAAAGGTAAGAAAAAGCTCTGAAAGCAAAAAAAAAAATCTCTGATTTGTCATCAACAGACTTGTGTTTCAAACTAATATGTGCTAATATGTCAGTGAGCTGAAAAAAATTTGTAATCATAGTTTCAACTGTTTGCAGATCAGATGTTTAATTTTACATAATTAGAATTCTTAGAGGACTAATTTTTTTAAGTCCATTTTTATTTGGAAATTTAATAGTCTTTTCTGAAGGGCAACTTTTTAAGGCCTGCATTCTGTTGTTTTGTTCTGAACAGATTTACTGTGGTATAATTGACAGTAAGCTGCGCAGACTTAATATGTATAATTTGATGAGATGTGACGTATGTAAATATCTGTGAAACAATTACCCTTATCAAGATCGTAAGCACACCTGTCACCCTTTGTGAACCTTCTCCTCTGTCCCGCATCCCCTCCCCAGGCAGCCACCGGTCCCCTCTGTGTCCCTGTAGGTGAGTTTACATCTCTAGAGTTTGATGTAAGTAGAATCAAAGTGCAGGTTGGGGGACGATCTGATTTGTTTCACTCAGCTTAATTATTTGGAGATTCACCCATGCTATTCCACGTATGAAGAATTTATTCCTTGTTGTTTCCACGTAGTATACTATCATGGATGTACCACAGTCTGTCCATTCACTTATTGATGCATGTGGGGTTATGTCCATTTTTGGCCCCTAGAAATAAAGCTGCTGTGAACACTTATCTGCAAATGTTTATGTGGACATATATTTCCTTTTCTCTTGGGTAAATACCTAAAAGTGGAATAGCCAGATACGTTTTTAAGAACTGCCAACACTCGCTATGGTTATCTTTTTCACTTTAGCTACTCTAATAGATGTGTGATATTACCTCATTGTGAGTTCAATTTGCATTTCTCTAATGGTGAATGATGGTGGGCATATTTTCATGTGCTTATTTGCCATTCATGTATCTTTGATTAAATGTCATTCAAATCAAATATTTGTTTAAAAAAATACTTGCAAACCACATACCTGACAGTCTTATCTAAGTATATAAAGAATTATATATCTAAATAAAGAACTCTCCAAACTCAACAATTAAAAAAAATGCAGTTAGAAAATGGACAAAAGACATGAACAGACATGTCACAGAAGAGCACATACAGATGACAGAGGCACATGAAAAGCTGTAGAGAAATGCAAATTGAAACTGCAGTGAGATATCATTGTACATCTGTCAGGAGGTCTGAAATGAAAAATAATGACATCCCCAAATGCAGGCCAGGATGCAGAAAACGATCTC
Organism: Camelus ferus; assembly: GCF_009834535.1. Taxonomy (NCBI): domain Eukaryota; kingdom Metazoa; phylum Chordata; class Mammalia; order Artiodactyla; family Camelidae; genus Camelus; species Camelus ferus. The sequence goes on from NC_045730.1 coordinate 20,033,282, forward strand.
ACTCATCCATTGCTGTTGAGAATGTAAAATGTCACAAGCTCTCTGGAAGAGTCTGGCAGTTTCTTATAACCACTGGCTTACCACGTGGTTCCGCAGCTACCCTCTTGGGCGTTTCCACTAGAGAAGTGAAAAATTATGTTCACATAGAAACTGTACACTAATGTTCATGGTGGCCAAAAACTAGGGGGGAAAACCCTAATATCCTTCAGTGTTTGAAGGTGGTACAAACTGGCACCTCCTGCAGCAGCCCACCACTCAGCGATGAGGAGGAATGAACTGCCAGTACAGCAGCAGCCCGGGTGGATGTGCTGAGTGAAAGAAGCCAGTCTCCCAAGACTGCATGCTGTACGAGTCCATTTATGTAACACTCTTCAAGTAATATAATTGGGGGAGGGGGGAGTGGTTGCCAGGGGTCGGGGAGAGGGGGAGCAGAGGTGTCCATGGCTGTGGAAGTGTAGCAGGAGGGGTCCTTGTGATGGAACCGTTCTGCATCTTGCCTGCGGTCTGTCATGTGACTGCACACGTGATAAAACTGCATACACTTAAATACACAAGTGCAAGTAAAATGATGAAATCTGAATGAGGTTAGTAGATTGTAGCCACATCCATTTCCTGACTGTGACAGTATATAGTTTTGCAGGATGTCACCAATGGGGAAACTGGATGAAAGCTCTATGGCTGTACACTTCTCTCAAAAAGTTTTTACAATGTAGTTACCATTTACACATGAATAACCAAGAATATAAACTTTCAGCTCTCGACCTGCCCCCCTTCCCTCCTGATTTCAGAGTGCCTCTGGCTACAGGTCTTGCTTCCCTGCCTCCAAGCCTTTCCCTCCTCAGAACTCTTCCTGCTTCAGAAGTTCCAGTGATAGCTTGATGGGCTAATTGCTTTGTGGCTCCAGGCCTGGAACTGGGCAGCTCAGACACTTCCTGGGATTCGAGGCATGTGAGGTTTCTGAACAACAACCACTGTTTTTCTCTATTCTGCATTTCAAAGTCCCAAGAAATAAGTTAGGCAGTATTTGACTTGCTGAAAATTACACAAAGTGAATTTTCTCTTCCAGTTTCTCTCTGGACTCCAGTTTTTAAAGTGAGGATTCATGTGTGCCTGGGACAGTTCTGGTTACCTGTTGTCTGAGTGCATTCACTGTACCCCCATTCATTCACAAAAGGCTTATTAGATGAACAATTGTATGGTCACCTGAGGTTGAGAAACCTCAAATCCAGTTCTGTTATAGCTTAATCTATTTTCTCATCTGTCGATGGGCCTAGCAGCTCCTGTTCGGGTGTTGACAGTGGATGAAGGAATAGGGCAAAGTGTTCTGGACCAGCTACAAAGAATCACTCTAGACACTCAGGTGACTTGTTGTTATTCTTATCATTCTTATTACACCTGCTGACCTGTAACAGATGTGCTTGACTTAGGCACTAGTGAAAACTTTACATTAGGACCATAATTTTCTACATCTAATTACATACACTTATGAATTTATGTAATTTTTTGAGATGCCTTCTCTTTTACTGAAGATTTTAAATCATCTTTAGCTCTCTCTCACTGGTTTCTCCCCCAAACTCTGCACCCCCAACCCCTCTGCATCTCTCCTTGAAAAGCAGTGGGTGGAGGAGCAGAGCAGGGTATAGCTCAAGTGGTAGAGTGCATGCTTAGCATGCATGAGGTCTTGGGTTCAAACCCCAGTACTTCCTCTAAAAATAAGTAAGTAAAAAGAAACAAAAACCAATCCCCCCCCAACAAAAAAAATTAAGGGGAAAAAAAAGCAGTGGATGGCTTCTGAGATGCGGTGCTGGGGCATCTCGTGGGGACTGTGCCCAGAGAAAAGGATGGACTCCAGCAGCTTCCCAATGTCTAGAGCAGGGGTTGGCACCCTTCTGTAAATGGCCAGAGAGTAAATATTTGAGACTTTGCACCTGCAAGGCCTCTCTCACAACTACGTAACTGTAGCTCAGAAGCAGCCACAGATAATAGTTAGCATTAAATGAGGGAGTCTGGGTGTCAATAAACTTTATTTACAAGAAGGCCATTGGACCATACTTTGCTGGCTCCCTGGTCTGGAGGACTGTTCTTGGGCCCTGACCTGGGCTCTCCTCTCTATAAGCCATTCTCGGCCAGGGCACAGGGCCTCCTGAGACAGCAGCTGGTGAGGTCTTGCAAGTCCTAGTTGCGTTGTCTCCTAGGAGGTGGCGATTAGGGCGAGGTTAACAGCTCCCACGCCTGCTGTCTCAGAGGTGAGGTCATTGAGGCCCGTTGACTCCCCTGCAACGTGGCTGCGGGTCTTCATGACCACAGGGCCGGTGTGAGGGCAGTAGTGGACCAAGCAACTCCAAGTTGCCCAAAGTGGTAAATGGGCAGTTCCCAACTGACACGTGTGCTAGGTGCTGGAAGTTGCTAGCACGTCAGTTGTTTGGAGCCTGAAATGTATCTCATAGAAACAATGGATGGATGGCTGGTGGTAAGGTGGCTGCTTGCTTGTGCACTCAGAACCTGAGCAGCCTGTGCTGGGAGTGTTGGGGGCCAGAAGACATCAGAGGCATCACATCCCTACCCAACCCCCAGAAGCACGAGAAGCTCCCTCCCTTCTCACCCCACTGCCCCCGAGAGACTAGCTGTGGCTTCCAAGGCAGGAGGAGCCCAGGGTCAGGAAGAGGAAGGACCAACTCTGCGCCCCAGGGAAGTGGGTAGAGGAGCTGGTGTGGGACAGAGCCCTGCCCAGGAACCACCAGGCAGCATCCAGTTCTCCGCTGACTCCTTTATATTATTAAATAGTGTTTATTGTTTTCCTTAATCCAGTAGTAATGAGAACTCATTTTAGAAAACTTACGAAATACAGATACACAGAAGGAAGGAAATTTAAATATCCTGTATTCTCACCAACTTGGTATTCAGGCTCCCAGTGTGTTTCTTTGTGTGTCTCTAGGCATACATTTATATCTATGTTTATATACTTTGTGTAATGTTCATAACTTGATTTGCATTGAATGATATATTGTTAATATTTTTCGTGTCATTACATATTTTCCTACAGCATTTCAAAATGGATCAGTATACCATAATTTAAAAAAATTTATTGAAATGTACATAGTTGATTTACAATGTTAGTTTCAGTTCTATAGCAAAGTGATTCAGTTACACATGGTATGCCGTAATTTATCTAACCAACCACCTATGGCTGGATTATTAGGTTCTTTTTTTTTTATTGAAGTAAAGTCAGCTTACAATGTTGTGTTAATTTCTGGTGTATAGCATAGTGATTCAGTTATATATATATGAAATATATATATATCCTTTTCATATTCTTTTTCATTATAGGCTATTACAAGGTATCGGATTATTAGGTTTTTCTATCACAAATACCCCTGTGATGAGGCCGTTGGAGTTGCAACCTTTGCATGGATCTGCGTTCAGGCATTGAATGACTTGTTACTGAGGGACTCTTGGCCCCTGGTGTGTGAGAAGGCTTACTCTCACCTTTCCAACACTAGATATCAAAACATTTAAGAAAGCTTTGCTAAACTGATAAGCAAAAACTAGTACTGACTTTTGTTGCTTTTTTTTTTTTTTTTGAGTATCAGTGCGTTTGGACAGTTTTATGTTTATTAGCCCTTTTGTGAATTGCTTCCTTCTTTAAATAAAAACACTGTCCATGGATTGTTACAGCTCTTGGGAATGGAAGCGGATGGGTCCAGGTTTTATTACCCTTTGAAATGTAAGCACAGGCAAACCTTCCCAGGGTAATTCATTCTCTGCCTCTGACTCCCAAGGCTGGTTTCTCAGTCCTTCATCCTTTTACCTCGGCTGCCCTGCCGGCACAAGTTCCGGGGTATCCATGTTGTTTCCTTACTGCGCCCGGTGGGGACTGGTATTGCAACACTTTGCTTGTTTGGGAATGCAAGCTTTTAAGGAGAATAAGTTTGGATCAGGAAAACAGTATGAAATCCTGGATGGCCTTAAAGCCAAGAAATGGGAAACATCCATCTACTGGAAAGAGACATTTGGGTTCTCTCCAGTTTTTGGTCATCGTAAACAGACTTGCCAGGAGTGCCTGGGTCTTTGGTAGAAACATCACTTGCTTTGTGTTGAATATTCACCTGGGGGTGGAATTATTGGGCCAGAGTGTAGGTATATGCTTAGTTTCAGCAAATAATGTTAAACAGCTAAAAAAAAAACCAAACAAACAGTTTAGCCTCCAACCAAGTGGTGTGAGAACTTAGCTGCTGCGGATCTTCACTGACTTTTGGTATTTTTAGTCCTCTAGTTTTAATCATCATTCTGTTAGATTTCATATTTCTTTAAATAACCTAATTTGATGCCACATAAAATATTTTTACTTTGTCCATTCTTATTTGGTTTATTTTTTTTCTAATTTTTTGTTTTTTCCTTTTTTTCAGTGGGGAGGGGAAGTAATTAGGTTTCCTTAATTATTTATTTTTAATGGAGATACTGAGGATTGAACCCAGGACCTTGTGCATGCTAAGCATATACTACCACTGAGCTATACCCTCCCTCCCAGTTTGGTATTAAAATAGATATTTTAATTTTTCTAATCTATAGCTATTTTTATAGAAACATTGTACATTCAAGATTTTATGCAATATTTTCTAATAAAAATTCTGGGTATTTTATGATAATTTTCACCTTTTTATATACTACTGTAAAGAATTCTCTGTGTCTACACTGCACATTTCTTTTTGACAGTGTGTTTTTACCACTGTTCATTCATCCTGTGAGATGGTATCCAATACCTCACTCTGAAGTTTTGTCTTATCCTGCTCTATTGAAAGGACATGGCATAAATATTAAGCTGAAATATTCCAGCATGGATTACTCATAAACCTCCTTTCCTTACAAGTAAGTTACCACAGAAAGATTGACTTGGGTTCATAACCTGGCCACACGCCTTACTAGCTGTGTGACCTTGGGTGAGTTACTTCACCTCTCAGAACTTCGGGCTTCCCATCTGTAGGACAGGGATAACAAGATCCATCACTTAGGATTGTTGGGATGATCAATGAAGTGGCATCTCTGGTGTCTAACATGTGCAATGTAGTCAGTAAATACTAGTTTCCTCCTGTACTGGAAGCAAAGTCATCAGGTGCATCTTTATTACATTTGCCTCATTAGTTCACAGAGCTCTTAAAAATGGGCATTACCTTACTTCTCTGCTAACTGTACCTTGCTGTTAGCCAGAAACCCAAATTATTAAGCATCACCTGGACTTCATTTTACTGTTGGTTCACCCTGCACTCCAGGTAGATCGAAACATCCTGTGTGACTTTCGGGTCTTGTCCCAGGACAGAAAGAATTCAGTATACATTCTTATCTTTTGATGCTCGGAATGTCACCAGGCAGAAGAGTGCTCTTTGCAGTTGTGATTTTGAGAGCCTTCCACAGAGTGGTGGGTTGGAACATGGCCCTTTTTTGGCACCACATTTGTCATGCACATTCCTTCAGCATTGACATATACATCTATCTTCTACAGGGCTGGGTTGCTGGCTCCCCAGTTTAGCTAGGACTTTGCCAAGCAGCCTGGAATGGGAGACGACTTTATATTCTGGAGCCAACTTCATCCCCACCAGCCAGACCTCCATCTCGGCCACCAGGTGAGGGGCTGGCCCGTCCACTTGGCCTCGATCCTACTTATTGACCCAAACACTTTAAAAATAGACTGAAGAATCGGGGAGTGAAAAATTCAGGATGCTTAAAAATGCTAGCGAATATGAAAACAAATATATGTATGTGTATGTATGACTGAAGCATTATGCTGTACACCAGAAATTGACACACTGCAACTGACTATACTTCAATAAATTTTTAAAAAATGTTAGCGACTGCCAAAGAAAAGGCAGCGAGCACTGCAGTAGATGGCTTGGAAATTCTCAGTGCTTCTGTTCTAGTCTTCGCCGTCCCCTCCCCACCAACATACACACCCACTAGAAGGCACTGGCATCGGGAAGGTGCCAGCTTGCTTAGTAAAGAGAAATCATTATCTATCAAGGGTTCAAAGGCAGACTCAGTAGGAGAAGGAACCCTTTTTCCCTCAAGGTTAAGCTCCAGTGCCGTTGGGAACAAGCAACACTATTGGGAAGTTGGATTTGCACTGCCTTTGAGAGACAGTTGAGCAATGTACCCACAATGCTGTCTGGACAGTCTCAGGGAAGGCACGTCCTCTTGGTCCCAGCAGAGGACACTCCTGGTCTCTGCCACCGTCACCTGGGTGTTCAAACCTGTCCTGAGCTACAGGGCCAGGTCGCTAAATGGAGGAGCCTTGCTCCTTGTGAGACTCATCGAAACATCCCCATGTGAGCTAAGCATCTCCCTTCACTTGCTGGCCCCCTCCTCTTTCCTCTGGTTATGTGAACAGTACCATCATTTTCTTGGACCATTCTTTCCACACTGCTCAAACACGGTCTGATTGATTACTTTAGGTGAGGAGCTTTCGTAGCAGAAACTGCAGGCAACCCCCCAACATCCACTTGTGTCTTCTCACAATGATAGGATTTTCATCTGGCTGCCCAGGATCGAAACTTGACCTCCTGCATCCCTTGTCTCTGGGTGTGGCCACACTCTTTTGATCTCTGGTCAAAGTGCTGCGAGGGAGATTCTTAGGTGTGACTCCTAGGTCATTTCCTGAAAAGGAAGGAGTATGTGCTCCTTCCACCCCTGCCTCCATCCTGCTGCTAGACCATGGCAGGGTGGAACAAGCCAGTTTGGAGAATGACCACAAGGAAACACCACAGAGGTGGCAGAGCGACTGGAAAGGGAGAACCTGGTCTTAGCCCTGAGAGGCTGCCGCACCAGCCCCAGGCTGTCACACGTGGACGATTACAGGAGAGAGAAATTGACATCTACCTAAGTCCTGACTCTCTGGGGTCTCTGTTAGAACATCTGAAATTTCTCCTGAGGAATACAGCCACCAGAGAGACCTCAGCCCTTAGTCTTCTTGCAGGATCAGCCTCCAATTTGAAGGCAGAATTTGGATGCGACAATGGTGGCAGTGAGGGCAGCTTCCATGGAAAGTCCTACCAGTTAGTTGGAAGTACAGAGCTCAGCATCTCCATGCATTTCCCTCCTGCTCTGGCTTCTGGAGTCACCCAGACACCGCATCCTGCCTGTTCTGATGTCAGGGGTCTCTTGCCTTACCTGAGCCTCCCTGTCTGCACTTCCTTGGGGCTCAGGGAGCTGGATGACTTTAGGGGCTTCCTAGAAACTTTCTCGGCCTTTCTTCCATCTTTACTCCTATCTTTTCATTTTTTTTTAATTTATTGAAGTATAGTCAGTTACAATGTGTCAATGTCTGGTGCAGAGCATAATGTTTCAGTTACACATATACATTCATATATCTTTTCTATACTTTGACACCAGATTACTATTTTTAAAATATTTACTTCAGTATCTTGATTTCCCCCACGTAGATTCCGCGATGACCCCGTGTGACTGATGACCTCATCCCTGTCTCCCCTTCAAGTGCACTTTCCCCGCCTCCTGGGTTGGTCACATGTCCTCAGAAACCCGCTGGTTTCATTTTCACCTCATGTCTTTGCCCATAGTGCCCCTGACAGTGATGTCTTTGCTGTTTTCTTTCCCAAATCAGCCCAGCCCCCTAAGCAAGAAGGCCAAGGCCATCCCTGCCCATTCTGACCTCTGCTCTGAGTCCCACGCTGCCTGCCGCTGGTCATTTCACTATTCTTGGTATGATGTGTCTCTAATTCCAATAGCTCGTAGAGTCATTGGAATTTTGGAGTTTGTTCGTGGCTCAGATGTGGTTTTGGCCAGCTAGAATATAAATTCAGACAGTCCTAGTCAGATCCCCATTTGGCAGTGTCTCCCCTGTCTAGTTGTTGCTTTGATCATATTAGAATCAAACTCAAAAACCAAACTCCACGTGGGAGGGGTGCGATCAGGGGCTGCGGCACTTAGAACTTTCCCGCTGCAGTGCATTTGACAGACGCAAGACCCTTGGAAGTAAATCACAGCCCTCACTTCCTGTTTGGAATTTTGGGGTGAACAGTGAGGTGATAGCCCATCGAACATAAAGGGAGAAGCGTCTCTTCTGAGTCAAATCAGTGGGTCACATTGCGTCTCCAGCCTCCCTCCTCATGTCAGAAACAGTCTATTCTGTCATAAGAAGCAGGACGGGAAGGGTTCCCTGGGCGTCGTTGGATGATTCCTATTTTTAAGGCTGGATTTCCTTTTCTAGAAGAGCCTACATCATCTCAAAGACAACCTCTCATTCCGAACACAATGGCCAGCATCCAGTGGGAGAATAACAAATGTTTCCTGGCTGCCTGATAATTGCATGGCTCGCCTTCACTTTAGCTGTGGAAGGCGGATCTCAGAGAAGAAGCCACCCACACACTCCCCATTGCCCTGTCACATCACTGCCTGAAGCTTTCCTCCCATTTCGAGCTCGCCTGGTTTCCATTTCCTACCTGATTTCTGCCTCTACTGCTTTATTTATGCGCTTGTGACTCTAGCTACCATATGGAGAGCAAGCTACCTTGGTGCCCTAAAAAATGAAGAAGGGTTTCTAGTGTGCTGCGGTTTTTATTTCTTTTTTTTTGCAGGAGGCAGCAGACCTCAAAGGTGTGGTCTGGCACTGAAGGTGAGGGTGGAGATAACAGACACTCAGATGCCTTGGGCAGTTGGAAATTCCCGTAGCCTGGCAAGATTTAAGTGACATGGAAGAATTTGTTTTTTGTTTTTTCTAAAAAGAACTTAGCTCTCCTGGTGCTTTTGCATTCACTGTATTGACAGTAGCAGGTGCTCGCTTTGAAGCTTAGAAGTAATACGATGGTTAAGTGTGAGTCGTAATGTCAATCATTTTTGTCTAGCTTCTGTATTTTATTTTATTTATTTTATTTTATTTTATTTATTTATTTTATTTATTTATTTATTTTATTTTATTTTATTTTATTTTATTTATTTATTTTATTTATTTATTATTTTATTTTATTTTATTTTATTTTATTTTATTTTATTTTTTCAGTTGAGGGAACTTCTAAGCCAGTGAAAATGTTTGGTAGATAAGTGAGGGCACCGGGCAGATAGATGGAGGAGAGAGGGGGATGGTCCGGAAGATGGCGTTCTGCCCGCCTCCAGCATAAAGGGGCTTTACGTCTAAATGATGCCAGCAAGAAACTGATTAGAACCTGACAGCCACTGCGCGGTAGCAGAAATCACTTAACTGGACATGACCCAAGATTCATTGTATTATAATTAACATCACGGTTTAGGGCACCGCCCGCCATGGGTTTTTCTGTATACACCAGGGGTAAGGACATGTGCAGAAGGGAGCATGACTAAGCATTCCAGGGACAAGAGCTCTCAGTCAATCAGAAGACCGCCTCTAACCAAGGGTGTAAGAGGAAGTGGAGACAAAACCCGCCGCTCTCCCTCCCTCAGGTCGGCCACCCTCCCGCTCTTGGAGGTGTACTTTTCTTTCCCTAAATAAATCCTTACAAATCTTTTGCTGCACAACACACTCTGTCTCCCATCTGTAATCTTGTCTTTTGGGTAGGACAAGGACTTTTTCCTTTTTTGGGGGGGGTAACAGAAAGAATGTCCTTGCTCTACTGATTATCTGACTGAGCTGAGGCCCAAGCGGCATGGGCTGGGGTGTGATTTGGAGCAGGTGGGGGAGTGGAGGGCAGTGCAGTGTCCCCCCGGCCCTGGCCATCTCCTTGAGGGCTGGGAGCAGCCAGGCTGGCTCTGGAAGCCCCTGACTGGTGCGAGTGCTAGCAGGGCTGTCACCATGATTTAAAGCCCTGAGAAGACGAATTAGCAGGAGGTAGGTGGAGGGTGGATGTTGTCACTCTCACCCTGAAAGGACTCCATCAATCAGGGACGGCGCAGCCCCTGCAAACGCCCTCCCAGCCGGTTTCCAGAGGCCCTCCTGTCCACTCTGCCCTCACGAGTGGAAGGAGGTGATTCCTCACGCGGGGCGAGCACTGCCCCAGCCGCCTGCCCTCCTGCAGCTCCCAGAGAGACCGGCGGTGGCCCGCCTCCTGACAGCGGGGCTTAGAGTCTTTGCCCCAGCATGGAGTTCAGCTTCTGGTCTGGGAGGATGTGCCTTTCATGGGGCGGTAATGAGGCAGTTTGATGAAACAGTTCTGTCACGTTGGAGGAACACAATGGCACCCTCTGAACAGGGACAGGTTGGTTTGTTCCTTCTCCTCTGTGCTTTGTTCGCAGCATGTCCCTGGCACATCCGTGCTCCAGCCTGCTGCCAAAGCTCTGCTCGGCCCTTGTGTAATCCTGGGGACACTGTCTGAAGGTTGGCCCGGGGTCCCTCCCCCGAAGGCAGACGAGAGGAGGGCTAAAACCTGGCTGGGATCCCTGGATGTTTTCAGTTTTAGGGTTTAAATTCATTTCTGGCCCCAGCTTCCAGCCTCCACCCAGTTCATCTACTCTCTGGCCACTCAGGGGCAAGATCTGGGGCTCAAGCTGCCTTCAGGGGCCCCCTAAAAGCAAAAGAACCCTGTCACTGAGGCCAGGGGCCAGGTGATGACTCCTCTTTATTTCCTTCCGCTGCATGCTCCAGCAGGTTTGTAGTTTATGAAAGAGGCAGGAGTCACAGCGAGGTCAGCTGTGGTGAGCTTTGTCCCCTGAACTCATTTACCTTTCCTGTTAGGCAAGTAGGTACAACTTCATCGCTTAGCAGGAATCAAGGTGGGAAATAAGACCTTGCAGGGACTTGTGGGATCTGAGGACTAAGATTCAGGTGTCTCTGCACTTGGTGTACAAACCCAACAGAGAATTTGCTGTAGGATAGCCCCCTGCACCTGGGGCCCTCCGCTCAGCCCACAGGACGGTGGGGGGGCGGGGGAAGGCAGCACCTCCCGGTGCATGGGCAGAAAGTCCCCTTCTGGGAGGGCCGTGGGGGGCATCCTCTGCTGTGGCCAGACAGGTGCCACCCTGACTGTGGGGCTGACAAATGCTTTGTTGGCACATTGGTTTTGGTTACTAGGGGAATAACAACAGAAAGGAGCAGCAGACAGACAAGCACCTGCTGTTTCTGGGGGGACTGTCACCGCACACCCAGGGTGGGAACACCATCACCGCACACCCAGAGGCAGATGTCCCCTAAGCAGACACTCTGCCTCCATGGCCCTTGCTGGCTGTAGCTCTCCTTGCTCTGCCACTTGGGCAGTGAGACCTTGCACAAGTCACTTTATACCTCTGTGCCCCACCTCCCACATCTGCTAAATTAATTAATAACACCATCACATCATCATCACTGTGAAGATTAAGTGAGAAGTAAAGGCAGAGCTCTAGAACGGTACACAGAAACAGTTCAAGTCATCTTTGTAAACATCTCCTGCATATCCATGTGTGGTTTTTACAGTTGTTTTTAGTCAAGGATCAAATCTCATCTCTGGTCTTTGTGTTTGGAATCTGGACGGTGGGAACACAGTCTACCGGTCTTTGAGGCTTTTCAATCTGGAAGGTCATTTGCGCTTTAGGAACAAGTCTCGTGCGGCTATGGGCCTCTCCCCTCTTGTGTCTGCAGGATGAAACATTCCTAGCCCAGCCCATTCTCCGTATAGCGGCCTCGTCTTTGTGGAGCATCCTCACTGTGTCCACATGTCCTGCCCGCGGTCAACGTGCTCTCGGAAGAGCCAGCAGGGGGAGCTAAGCGGCCACTTCCCAGCTCCAAGCCAGGGCTGTGCCAGCAGCCAGAGTCCCAGGGCACCTGAGATCCCTCCGGGGGAGGACGGAGCACCCCCTGGCATGGAGATCCACCGTGCACTTGTGCACACAGACGTTTAGGAAGCAGAAAGCTGTGCACTGTCCCTGTGGTGAGACTTCTTTCATAGCTCTACTTCCTTGGGCCAGTGGCCCCTCCTCCCTCAGCACGGGGAGGCTGCCCTGGGGGTTGTCGCAGAGTCACTGTGTGGCTGGGAGAGATCTCAGCCAAGGAGGCCTGTAGGAAATGCATTTCTCACAGCACCTAATGAAGGGACAGCTGGGCCAGGGCACCATCTTCCAGAGTACAGCAGTGAGGGTGTCAAAGGCAGACACCTCCCAAAAGCCGATGCCTGGGAACGGCCTCTCGCCTCTGTTCGGGGGCCTGGCCCTCAGGAGCAAGGCCCTGGACCTGCCCTGGTGGACAGGACAGCAGCTTGCTGACCTCTGCCTCTAATGGGCCACCGTCTCCACACATAGTCACCTCCTCTGCCTACAGCCGAGCTTGTGAAAAGCCAGGCTCTTTTCCATACCTTCGAAAAGTTCAAAGGAACCCATATCCTTGGGAGAGCTGGCAGCCGAGGCACGTGGATCTGATGGTCCTGAGGACTTGAGGGGCCCCTGACCTGTATGGCCAGTGTCAGTGTCCCTTGCTCTAGGGGAGGGCAGGCCCCACCCTACCAAGCCCAGATCTGTCTGGTTTTATGAGATCAGGCTGTGCCCTTTGACCCCACACTGTGTCTCGCAGCAGAAGCCCTCCTGGCCACGGAGGCCACGAGGCAGATGTCAAGACCACCCCAGAGCACGCGTGTGATAAGACCCAGCAAATCCACCATGGTGAGTTGGCTGGCCCTGCTCGGGCAGATGCTGCCTCGCCGGCTCGGAGCCCAGCTCACTTCTGCTCTTGCTGGGGCCCCTGGACCCCACGTCTGATGGGGAGGCGGAGCACAGGCGAGCCTCCTCACGGCAGGCACAGGTGTGTTCAGGTTGGGAGCAGGACTCACAGGCTCTTGGAATGTTTTGCTTACAGACATCTTCCACTCCACCCGAGGCTTCAGGCCAGTGGAGACTTTCTAGGGGACAATAAAAGTGCTCTGTGCCCTCTGTTCCAGTTGGTGGCACTTACGTAGTGCTCAAGAAATGCTTGTTGAACAGATGAATAAACTTCACTTAAAGAACAAAGGGAACCTGGTTTGGTTACTTATGGGTACCTAGAAACAGGGCAGGGCAAGAGTGGGAGGGGAAAACTTGCTTGTAACACCTTTTCCTTCCCTTAGTGACCTCTGCTCTCCTCTCCTGCCTGTCAGACCAACGGTAGTGAATAAGGTACCCTCATGATGCCTGACATGCACAGTGGAAGGCGGGCGGCACCTCCTCCTCTTCTGGAAGCCTGTCTTCTGCCCCTCAACCCTCTGTCTTGATCCTTCAGGGGTCAAAGTGTTCCATGATGGCTCAGTTTGTCACAGATCCAGGACCAGACCCTCAGAGTTCTCCTTTTGTCTGGTGTTTGACCGAGTGACCCTGCAGCCAATGGGCAAGTATGTAGCATCGTGTCCACATCATTCATGGCATCATTCTTGGGCTGGAAGGTCTGCCTGTTGCTTCACATCTCCAACATCTGGACCATTCAGAATGGAGGTGAGGATTGAATGCTTCCTTATCCCAAACACACACTCACACACACAGACTCACACACACACACACACACACACACACACACAAACATTCACATACACATATACATACTTCCCCTCCCCACCCTGATGACCCCACATCCTCCCACTGGTTGGAGGGTTGGGCTTATAAGAGAAGACATGAACTTTTCATCTGTACTTTTTCATAACAATCATTCTGTAGGATTTTTCAACATATGTCTGATGGAAGTTGCTCTAAATTTTACCGGTAACAGTTTAATGCTAGGAAAGTAACCTCTGAAACATGGTCATTTACTGCCTCTTTAAAGAGTTTGAGGCAGAGAGCATTCTTGAAGTCTTTTTTATGTTCTTAATTGCTTCTCAAACTTGGCTCCCAAATCCCCTTACAGTAGCCATTGCCCAGCCCCACCTGGGTTATGAGTATCATTGCTGAGTTCTCCATCAGTGAGGTTTGAATTCAGGTTGGCTGGTACCCTTTCTGATTGTGATCCACTTGGGGCAGTGAGTCATCCTTCTGACTCCCTGTGATGGGGAGCTGGGGAGGCTGGCTGATCCTCTGGACCAGCCTCCATCCTTCAGAGACAGACAGTGGCTCTTGCAAGCCTGCAGACTGGCTTTGACTCCTAGCTCTGTCCCTAATGAGTGCTGGAAGCTTGAAATTACCGTGATGCTCTGCCCTTTGGTTCTCTTGCGACTTGAGGACAGGAGTACCTGTCTTTGAGGGCTCTTGTGAAGAGCAAATGAAATATTTTAGTAAAACATCTGACACTGGTTTTATCACCTGTGGTTGTGACGCAGTGATGAAATAAATCTAGTGGGTTGTGACCAGCATTAAGAAAATAAGTAGAATAGATATTAAGTATGAGGTTTCTCTTTGCTGATGAAAATTCTAAAATTCTAAAAATTCCAAAATTAGGTCATGGTGACGGCTACGCAACCCTGGGACTATACTAAAAACCACTGAGTTGTACACTTTAAGTGGGTGAATTGTGTGCTACATAAATCATATCTCAATAGAACTATAAACAAAAAAGATTAGCGAGCCCCACAAAAACCATCAAGCTGTGTGTCTGAGACTTATGCACTTTATTATGTGGTGTTAGGTCTCAATTAAAAATAAAAATAAAAAAAATAGGTGGGTGGGGATATAGCTCAGTGGTAGAGTGTGTCCTTAGCAAGCCCAAGGTCCTGGGTTCAATTCCCAGTACCTCCATTAAAACCAAAAAAAATTTAAAAATTTTTAAAAAAAGGAAAAAATACACATGAAAATTATTTTAAAAAACAGACTAGAAAACAACCAAGTGGGGGAGGGGTATAGCGCAAATGTAGAGCACTTGCTTAGCATATACAAGGTCCTGGATTCAATCCCCAGTACCTCCTCTAAAAATAAATAACTAAACCTAATTACCCCCCTAAAAACAAACAAACAAACAAACAAAAACAGCCAAGCACCCCACCTGTAGTATGAGCAAGCAATGTTTTTTTAATGTATTTCATATAGATATTTTAAATTGAAATATAGTCAGCTACAATGTGTCAATTTCTGTGTACAACTCAATGTCCCAGTCATAAGAGCAAGACTGTTTTTATGAAATATTTGTGTAAGTATGTGTGTGTGTGTGCATGGGTGTGCGCTGGGCTATGGTGAAATGTGGGTCATTGCATAAAATGTTTAAAGCCAACGGCCTGCATGTGCCCAGTCCGAGCTGGCATTTAACATGGTTATTTATGCCCGCCCTTTTCTTTCTAGAAACAAGACCAGGCCCATGTTTAGTCACTGACCTTAGAGCGCTGGCCTGTTTGTGACACAGAGAGGGGACATTCTGAGAACCCCAGCCCCTCTGAATGTTTTCATTACGTTTTACTTTATAGAAAACATCGAGCTGCCCCAGTTTTAATTAGTTCAGTGTCACAGTCAGTAAGGAGTAGGCGTAGAGCTATAGTTTGAACTGGGGCTCTTTCTCTCCAGTCTGTGCTCTTAACCATTATGTGATACAGCCCCCCCGGAAGGCCACTGAGATACTTTAAAATAAGTGGTTCTTTTTTTTTTTTAATTGCAAGGCAATAAAGTGGAATGTTATAGCCATAAAACTGGAACAAAAATAGTCATTCAAATGGATCAAGTAGAAATCTTAGAAATTAAATTTATAGCTTTAAGGAAGAAAACACATCATTTTAAGAGCAAATAGTGCAATTGTCACAGCTGAATACAGAATTAGTCAACTGCATGGTAACATTGAGAAAATCCTCCAGAATGCTACTCAGAAATTGAAAGAGATGAGAAATATAAAAAGGAAGTTAAGAAACGGAAGCCAGAATGTGACGCTCAACATTGTCTACTGGGAGCTCCAAGAAAGAGTAGAGACAATTGAGAAAAGAGGCAATGTGCAAATTAGAATGGCTGAGAATCTCTAACATTGAAGAAAGACATGGAATCTCATTTTGAAAAGTCCTTGCTCCCAAGCAAAATTAAAAAGAAAGCCACAGGATGCCCTTTGTATGGAAAAATGGAGGATCATCCTAAAGG
The DNA here is from genome assembly GCF_009834535.1 of Camelus ferus. NCBI lineage: Eukaryota > Metazoa > Chordata > Mammalia > Artiodactyla > Camelidae > Camelus > Camelus ferus. The sequence goes on from NC_045730.1 coordinate 20,049,167, forward strand.
CTCCAACAGAGACTGCTCACAATAGAGCAGCCACGCTGACAGGGTTTGCATCAGCACCAATAGATGCCGGAGAATGGTAACATAAATGTCTTCAAAGTGCTCAGTACAAAAGACTGTGAACTAACATTTTGCAGCCAGCCTGACTTTTTTTTTTTTTTTAAGAAATACAAGGATTTGTACAATATACTCCGACAGATCCTTGCTGAAAGAACTACAGAAAAAGAGAGAGAGAGAGAGGAATGAAAAAGAAAAAGTGTGAGATGAAAAGCAACAGTAGACAAAAATCAGTGTGACATGAGAATAAACTTCCATAAATAATGACTATAAAATATTCAAAAAGGAACAATAACTTACTGTTTTTTTTTCTTTTAGCTGGAAAATAATAATATGAGAGAAGGAGGTATTGTATTGAAACTAAGTCTTTTGTTTTATTTGTGGGGAGGAGAGAAATACTGAGTAATGTTTAGAATGTTAAAATACATTGAACATGTATATTAAAAATCCATTGCTGTCCATTAAAATAACATAATGTATATCTATTAAATGAATAAAGTGTAATAGGAAGGAAGGAAGAGAAAGAAAGAAAGAAAGAAAGAAAGAAAGAAAGAAAGAAAGAAAGAAAGAAAGAAAGAAAGAAAGAAAAGAAAGGGAGGGAGGGAGGGAGGGAGGAAGGAAGAAAGGAAGGAAGGAAGGAAGGAAGGGAGAAACTCAATGTCTCAAATAGAAGATTGAAAAAGGGGGGAAATATTAACACAAACTAGATTGTAAAAATACATCCAAATATATTATTGAACACAACAAATAGAAAAAAAAAAGCAGCTGTACTTATCAATTATTAAGGGACATAAAACTGTTGTGCTACAAGTTTTCTCCCAGTTTGTCAGTTTTCTTTTGATTTCAGTTTTGGGATTTTTTTTTGTCATGACTTTTTTTAAATAATGTAGTCAAATTTACCAATCTTTTCCTTTATTGTCTTTGGATTTTCAGTAATAGTTGGAAAGCCTTTCTCCACACTGAAGTTAAGGAAGAACCCACCCATGTTTTCTATTAGTATTCAGGGTTTCATTTTGTACTTTTGGATATTTAATCCATTTGAAGGATCGATATTGAATCCATATCCTTGAATATAAGGTATAGAGCGAATTTTATCTTTTTTTCCAAATGGCAAATGAACTGTCTGGCACCGTTTATTATGTCTATTTTGGTCCCAGTGTTTTGAGATATCTTTATTATATACCAAATTTTCATACGTACATAGGTGTATTTCTGAGCTATTTTGTTATGCTGATATAATTATTTATTCATATGTCCATACTACACTATTTATACAGGCTCTGTAGTTATGTTTAATGTCCTAGTGTTCGTGCATGTTAATTTTTTTCTAGTTTGAACTTTAGGATCAAATTGGCTAACTCCATAAAAAATGCTTGTTGGAATTTTTATGAGGATTGTGTTAAATTTAGAAATTAATTTAGGAAAAACTGACATCATTATAATGTTGAGTCATCCTAGTCAAGGAGAAGGATGTCTTTTCATTTGATTGAGTTAACTTTTATGTCTGCTGGAAATATTTTAGAATTTTCCTTGCATTAGTTTTATACATTTCTTGTTATGTTTGTTCCTAAGTATTTAATTTCTTTGCTTCAGTTGTAAGTGTATTTCCTCTGTAACATTTTATCCTCTAATCAATTTCTTGTTAGTTGTCGATTATGATAACTTACTGAATTTTTTTGTCATTTGAGTTAGTTCTATTATTGATTCTCTAGGATATTGAGACTTAATATCAGGTCTTCCACAAAAAGAGTTTTTTTTTTTTCCTTTCTCTACTAATTCTTATGGCTAGAGTTGATTTCTCTTAATTACATTATCTAATACTTTCAGTACAATATTGAGAAGGGCATCCTTTTGACTTATTTCTGATTTTAGTGGAAATTATCTATTTGTAGTTAATTAGATCTGTATTTTCTTTCTGGGGAAAATGCCTTTATTAAAATATATTTATATTTACATAAAAATAAACATATAAAATATATAAACGCATATATATTCTTGTTAAGGAAATATGTTATCCCTCAGTTTTTATTTTTATATTTTTTAACATTTTTTATTGATTTATAATCATTTTACAATGTTGTGTCAAATTCCAGTGTAAAGCACAATTTTTCAGTCATTCATGGACATACGTATATTCATTGTCACCCCTCAGTTTTTATTGAGTGTTAAATTTTGCAAAAACATTTTCAGCATCTATGGAGGTAATCATATGAATTTTGCAATTTGAATTTATTAGTATGATATATGATGTTAATGGGTTTACTAATATTGGACCCACCTTGCATTACTGGAATAAATTCCACTTAGGTATTGTATTACTGTCTTATGTTGATTTTGTTCCTTAGTATTTTATCTAGTATTTTTGTATTTCTATTCTTAAGTGACATGTGTCTATAATTTTCTTTTTTGCACTTTTTTAAATCACATTTAGATGTTAATGTTAACCATACCTCATATTAAAAAATCAGAGTTTTGTTCCATTTTTAATGTACTGGACAACTTATAGAGCATTGGGGCTGTCTACGTTTGATGATTTGGTTAAATGCCCCTGTGAAATAATTTGACCCATATAGTTAGTAACATATGCTACATTCTTCTATGAAAATAGGACTATTTAACTAACTTAGGGTCCATTTTAATAATCAATGTTTGTATTGAAAATTATCCACTTTATCTCAGTTTTTAAGTTTATTTTTATGAAAAAAGTCTCAAATTTTTTTTCTTTCATTGACTCTTTCCTCCTTGTCAATTCTTAATGTATTTATTTGTGATTTCTCCCCTTTTCTTGATTAATTTTGCTAGTTATTTGTCTTTTTTGTTCATTTTTTTTAAATCAGGAATTTGTTTACAAATTAGGCTTACTATTTTTCTCTCACCACTTCATTCTTCTGCTTTTATCTCTATTATTTCATTTTTGATCTTTTTTCCTTTATTGTTCCTTTTTGTAGTTTTCTGAGCTGAGTATTTAATTAATTATTTTTACTTTTTCATTTTACTCATTAAAAATATATAGTGTTGTGATTTTTTTCTGATCACTACATTAAATATATCTCATAGTCATTAGAATAAAGTAGTGTTTTCATATTCATTACGTTTTAGACATTCTGTCATTTCAATTTGTATTTCTCCTTTTCATTTAGAAGTGTTTTAATATAAAGTTTTAAAATTTCTAGGCAGAAAGGCCTTCTTATTTTTGTCGGTCACTTCTAATTTTATTTCCTTATGTTCACAGACTGTTGAAATATGTCTTTTTATTTACTAGAACTTATTAATTTTCTCTGCAAACTATTACTTGCTAATTTTTTGTGAATATTCCATAGGCATTTGAGAGGAAGGTATACTTTCCATCATCAGGGTAGAGAGTTTGATGTATATCCATAAAAACTACCTTATGTTTTTGTGGTTTTGTACTTTCATCTCCATATTTGTTTTTTAACCTTTCTCTTGTACTAGGAGAAGTGTATTAGTCTCTGATTATTAGTGTCTTTCTGTCTGTCAGAAAGGTGGTTGCCATGTTATTTGGTGCAAAAATATTTATAATTTTAATATTTCAATTATGAATTGTGGCTTTTAAGCCTTAAAAGTATTTTTCTTTGTCATGTTTAATACTTTTTGACTTGAATTCTTTGTCTTAGATCAGAATTACTTCTCTTACTTTCTTGTTGTTTTCATATATCCATTATACCCTTGTCCTTCTCTTTATTTTTAACCTTTCTGAATAACTTTGTTTTCAGTGTGTTCCTAGTAGATAGAATATAGTTGGGTCTTAGTTTGTAAGCTTCATGGAAACTTTTTACACCTATACATATTCTTGATGACTTATATGTTTGAAAACTCGGTCATAATATTATATGATTGTGTGTATTGTGCGATATGTCCTATTTTTTGCTTTCCACAAAATGTGTAACTTTTCCTTTTTAATCTATAATTTTTCTTTAATGTTGGTATTTGGGAGGGTTTGTAGTATTGTCCTTATAGTTACCTTTGTGCATACACTGCTCTTAGAGCCTTTTGTCTCTTGTTTCTTATTTAACTTGTTGCTGTTTTGTTTATCAGAGTTTATTTATCCTCTTCAACTCTAACCTTTTGCCTTTACAATAATCAATGATCTAATTCTACTTTTCTTTTCTTTCTCCCTTCTCCCATCTTTTGTTTCATTATTTATATAAAGAATTCTTGTACATTAATACTGAAAAGCCAAACAGCAAAATAATTAGGTGGTTTAAAAAAATGAGAATATACAACTAATGGAAGAAAAGATTTCCAATGACCAATACAAATATGAATAGAAACTTAAATTCACCAGCAATCAGAAAGGTACCAATCAAAATTATATATATATATGTCTTTTTGGTCTGGCAGTGGCAAAAATTAAAGCCTGGCCAATGTATTTTGGGGAAAATGAGACAAAAACAATGCCATCATACATTTCTGTTGGTGGGGGGGGTCTAAATTGGTCTGACCACTTTATAATTTTGTAGTATTATGTCTCATGACTGAGCAATTATACTTTGTAAAGTAGGTTATAGAGAAACTGCCCCAGAAGACAAATACAGAAATATTAATTGAAGTACTTTTGCCAGAAGTAAAAAATTGGGAATGACCTAAATATTTATCAGTTGGTCTATATGAAAATGCAATTATATATGCATATAATAAATTCTCTCCAGCAATGGAAAAACATATACTAGAGTGTATCTCCATATTTAGTTTTTAAAAGGTAACTAAAAGGAGTGGTAACTAGAGTGCAGAGGTAGAGTGTAGGCTCCATACTTGCAGTGTTAATATTGATGCTTTTTAACCCTCAACAAGTTCATCTTTATTTAGAAGATCACAGTGTCCCCTCATTTTAAAAATAATAATGATTATAACACTTATCTCAGGGTTTTACTGTGAGAATTAAATATGTAAATATATTAAAAGTTTTTTTTTGAAGATCCTGGTTCATAGAAAATGTTCTATAACTGTTAGCTATCACTGTAATTTAAAACCAAAAGCTTAAAAATACATAATTTTGAATAAAAACTAAGATGAATGTTATATTACCACATGAATATCAAAACATGTGAATAATTACTATATACTTTTTATGAATCCAATGTATGTAAAGGTATTAAAAAGTGACTTGGAAGAAAACCACATACCAAAGTATAAATAGGGATTGTGTGTACTGAAAATGGGGAAAACATGGAAATGGGAATGTCATTTAAAAGGATTTTAGTTCTATCTATTGCTGATTAATTAAAAGAGGGAAAAAAGAAAAGCCAGAAAGCAAATATCACAGTTTGTGAACAGCGTATACTTCTGGGTGGTAGAACTAGAAATTGAATTTGTACATAACTTTAAAAATTTATCAGAAAGAAAGAAAGAAATCAAGGAACATATAAGGTGTGCTCCTTGCTGGCCTGAAGGTGGAACTCTGCAGCATTGAGGGAGATGAATGAGTGAGTGGATGGGATTCCTGATGCCTGTTCACCACCTACCACACATCCCAGAAGTCTCCAGATTGGAGGTTCTCCTGGTGCCATCACTGGTCGTAAAATTCAACTCAATAAATGTGTTGTTAATCATAGCTTAAAAAATCAATGCATGATTTAGCTAAGAAAATGAATTAGAAATGAATCAGAGCAGTTGTGTTGGGGGAGAGAGTGTGGAGAGAGCCGTGTGGGTAGGAGAACTTTTATTCTGGTGATAACGTTCAGTTGCTCCCACTGCTCCCATCCTCACAGCTAATTCCTGCCTCCCCTACTATCTAGCATCTGGGAGTCTGAACCTCCGTGGCATCCTGTGAGGCAGACCACACCTATTTGGGGTGTTCTCTAAATTCTTTCCCTTGTTTCTTTAGTTACCACTCCTTTTAGTTCCCTTTTAACGTCTCATAAAGAGACGGAAACCACTCAGAACATGATGGCCTATTTCCCTTTCTCTATGCTATTACAGCTTCATACATTTTTCATACATTTACTGTCATTTTGAGGGATGTTCAAAGGGAAAGAGGAAAAAAATGTTCTATTTACTTTAAAAAGAACTTCACACTTATTTTATATGAGGGTGATGATTAATTTTATGTGTCAAGTTGACTGGACAACCAGGCATCCAGATATTTGGTCAAACGTTATTCTGGGTGTGTATCTGAGAGTATTTCTAGATGAGATTAACATTTGAATCAGAAGACTGAGTAAACCTGTTTGCCTTCCCCAATGTGGGTGAGCCTCATTCAATTGGTTGAAAGCCTGAATAGAACAAAAAGTCAGAGGAAGGGACAATGCATCCTTCCTTCCTGCCTGTCTTCACTGGGACATGGGGCTACTCCTGCCTTCAGACTCAGACTTCGACTCAGACTGGGACTTAAACCTTTGCTTCCGCTTCTCAGGCCTCTGGACTAGGACCACATGCCATTGGCTTTCCTGGGTCTTCAGCTTGCTGACTGCAGATCTTGTGACTTCTCAGCCTCCGTAATCACGTGAGCCAATTCCTTATGACAAATCTCTGTAGATTTCTCTGTATAACCTTAATACAATGAGCAGCCTCTTTTATATGCTCTCTGGTTATCCCACCCTTAGGAAGTTTTTTAAACAAATATATGTTGGATTAGTATTTATTTCTACTGCAGTTTGCTTTTTCTTTCTTTTTTTTTTCTTCTCACATTTTGAGTTCTAGTCTATCTTTTAGTATGACTGAGATAATTTTGATTTTTTGAAGAGTCCACTCATCACATAAACTCTTCTGAGACAGTCAGAAACCTGCTTTGCACTTCAGCCCTGGCCAAGGCATCACTCTCCAATATCTCACATTAATTTCTTTTTCCCATATTATTCTGTACTCAAGACCCTTTGGGTTTCATATAGTAATTTAGGCTCCTGCTCCAAGGAGTCTCCTCTGCTCATTTTATACACATTCCCACTATAAGACTCAGTGGTCAACAATGGTGTTCATATCTCCATGAATACTGAGTATTCTGTCACTCAGATTAATTGATTTGCTGGTGTTTATGTAGCCAGTAAATGGCAGAACTTGGACAGTTGCATTTAGTTCAAGCAATATTTGTAAACGTCTATGTGCCTGATGTTTACAACGCTCCTGGGGTAGAGGTAAATCCAATATAGCTCCTTACTTAAAAAAATGTGTGTTATAGAGCTATGGCTTTCAAACCTTTTTGATTATGATTTATCATTAGAAATACAGTTTATCTAATGACCTTGTTCACACATACATATGGATAATTAAAGCAAAAATTTGAGAAAACTGTTTAACTTTCTTCATGCAATGTAATTGGATATTTGCCTATTCTGGTCTATTTATTTAACTTAAAGCACCAGGTCATAATATGCTATATTGACTTTATAGGTCCTGAGCAACCATTAAAACAGTTTAAAAAAATAATTTCAGATACTAGGGAACATAATGAGAATCATTTTTAAATCCAAATTGAGAACCTTTCTTACAGATTATGTGATGGTACTTATTTTTAGCTTGGACTCATTGCCTACACCTTAGGCATTTGCATTTACATATTAATTTATCAGCCTCTTAGATACTGACTGGATGAAACACAAATAAGGTAAATTTTGATGGAAATAATCCTTGAATGATAAGAGGAAGGAAAGTGTTGGAGCGGAAGGGATGACAAACCTAGCCAAGGATGGTTGGGTTCATGGGGGTGGTGGTCCAGAGAATTACCTAAACTAGTCATTAAAGTAAAGAATAATCTGAAGACCGCTAACAGAATTAGGGGAGCTTGGAGGGTGGATCAAATCTAGTGGATAGAATCATAGAAAGTATTTTGTTTCTTCCATCACTCAGCTCAGGGGTTATTTCCTCCAAAAGAAAAGAAAAAAAAGAAAAAGCTTTTCTTGTGGCCCTTGAAGGCTCACAGCATCCTGGGCTTGCCTCCATCGATCCCTTATATCATATTGATATGATGTTTTGGGGTCTTGAGAGCAGGGAGTGGCTTCTTCTTTGAATCCTAGCATCCAGCTGAGTGCCTGGCACATTGCAGGGCTCACGTATGTGTCCCCTGGACATCCCTAAATCTGTTTCCTCCACTGAAAAACAAAGCCAGGCTGCCTGCTCTGCAAGGGCCCTTGCGGTCCTAACGGTCTGTGACTTCGACAGATCTGAAGCAGCCCAGGGCACTCTGCTTCATAACAAAACCCCACATTTTCGCTGTGGTTGGCTCAAGATTATGAGTTAAGACAAGAATGACCTGTGCCTGCTTTACGCCTGCCCCTGCCCTGGCAGAATAAGCCACCCATGCGCTGGCTGATAAGAACACTTGAGAGCCTAATGCAGCAGCGCCCGCAGCAGAGCGGAGATTCCAGCCTCCACCTCCCACATGACTGCTGCTGCTCTCCAGCCTGCAGCTTCCTCCACGGCTCTGGATTGGCCCACAGAGCGACCGAGGGTGGGAGGGAGCCTCTGTATAATCCTCAGAGAAAAAGGCAGTCCCAGATAGTTTTGAAGTTTTCAGAGAATTTGCTCTGCTGATAAGAATTTGTGCTCAAAGCTGAGGAGCTAAACCACCTGCCAAAATGTGCAAAGGACTTGCAGCCTTGCCCCACTCGTGCCTGGAAAGGTGAGAAAAAGTTGTTTTGGCTTACCAGATGGAGGAATAGAGGATCTTTGCTTAGGGGAGGATACCCCAAGGCAGTACAAGGTCACTGGAGTTTGTGGTGAGACTGGTGAACAGGTGCTCAGTGGTAGACTGGAGATTGTCTCCTCTTTGCTGACAACAAAGAGGTTTTGAAAGATCTGAGCTAGGAGACGAATACAATGTGAGATGCACCATACATCATTGAATGCGTCATTTCCTCTGAGGAGATGCTATTTTATAGGTGCTTGTTCCGAGTCAGAGCTGTATGGTTAAGAACAACACCAAATTGCTGGGATTTGAATTTTGGCTCCACTATTACTCTTTGCGTGGTATGGGGCAATTTATTCTGTATCTCAGTTTTCTTATCTGTAGAATGGATCTACTGAGAGTATCTATCTCACTAGCTGGTTATGAGGATTGAATGAATTACTGTATGTGAAAAGCCCAGAACACTGTCTGGCACATGTTAGAACTATATAAATGTTAACCTTTATTAATGTCCATGGTGCAGAAGAGGACAGCCCAGGTTTGCAATGAGGCGGAGAGGATTTCTCATTGTTCTTTGTATCTTGATCTCATCAGATAGAAGTAGCTGGACTGCTAGACAGAAGATAGCCCTTGAGAGATAGAGGTTATTTATTAGCTAACATTATTTCTCAGACACGGGGGAACACCTTTGAGGCTCTGTGGCTGTCCTTGGACTAGACAATATTCTGGAGGGAATCCTAAGTATATACTCCAAGTAAACAGAACAAGAACAAATATCTGACTTGTTAGAAAATGTAACCCAACAACCCTACCTGATGCAGAGAGGTAGGGATATTTATCATCTTCCTGTTTCTTAAGAATGACTCTGATAAATTTTGTTTGATTCAACATTATTTAAAGGAAATTCAGGTGATCTTTGTACAGTCTAACTTCACTCCTAAAGCCATGGGTGATGTTTGCCTCAGAAGATTGTTTTGTTCAGTAGATCTGTTCTCCTGTCTCTTACAAGCTCAGGTTTTCATTTTGATGACTTTGACCCTAGAAATAATCTGAAAAAGATTTTTAGAGAGATATAGCAAAGGAATTTGTCTCTAACAATACTGTCTGGTGACTGGAAATAAAGCCTGCTCTCACTTCCTGCTGTCAAAAGCACAGATTATTTTTACAAGATGCATGCAAGATAAAGTAGTAGGACTTAAGTAATGGGAGTGAGATTGTAACCAGACAGATGATACTGGCCATTGGACCAACCTTGGGGAGGAAGGCAGGTTTCAGTGCTGAATACAATTTATTGCTATCAGCCTGTGCCTCCCTCCAAAGGAAGCCTGAGAAATGAAGCGAACATAGGGAGATGAAAGGAACTTCCTTGAACATGACACAATACATAATTCATTCTTTTTCCATTTTTGCAACTCTGAGAATTGCAGAATTGATTTTTATAACAATTTTGATGCATGCCTTTAGCTCCCTTATTGTTTGAAATTATGTACTTTCATGTAATGAATAAACCTCACCTCATTAATTGTTGAACGATTGAGTCTAGAATGATTGTAACATCAGTCTATCAGTCATTTTGTGATCCTGTGGCATTTCATGGTTAATCAATAAATGTTTGTTGAAAGTTTGGCGTTGTTACTAATGTTGTCCTATGTGTTCTTGTAAACATGCATAATGTCTGCTGAGACACATGGATGGAACATTTCTTTCATTGATTGCTATTACTGTTTTATATCTAATTCTCTACCAACATTGATATTAAATCACTTTACAAATTTTTTAATGCACAGTAAATTCTTCTGCTCCAGGGTGTTCACAAGGAATATTATAGAGTGGCCAAAGAGCAAGCTTATTGCCTTAACCCTTTAATTTACTAACATATGGTAGAATCCTGCAATAACTGAGTTATTCATGATTTTTCACTGTTTCACGTAGAGTCATATTTCCAATTACAACACTGGCTGAAATGAGTGTTTTGGAGAAATGGAATTGTGGAGCTGGGGAGCTGTTAGCACACACTCATGGAAAGAACCTAATATTGTCTATTCTAAGGGAAAAATGATACTTGGATGCATCCTTCCGAATCTACCTTCCTTGGCTCTACTCATAATGGGAAACGAACTAGTTAAGGAGTAAGGGGCAGACGTAGTTTTGTCATTATCTAATTTGTGTTCATGAGCAAGTTATTTCACTTTCCTGAGATTTTATTTTCATATTTGGTAAGCAGAAGTTGGATTAGGTATTCGCTAACATCCTAATTATAACATAGTTTAAATAAAGTGAGATGCACTTGGTTTTAGTGTCTAGCAAGAGACGCCATTTTCCCTAAATTTTAAAAATTTTCCTAATTTATTTCTCTCTAAAAGTTTGGGAATTAATTAATGAAAAATCATCAAGAATTCAACCCTGTCTTGAAATCATGGCTGTGGCAGAAGCAACCTACTCTGTAATTCTAATACAGACTTACAAGAAAGCAACACTTAACTTCACGCAAAGGGAGCTTTAGAAAATAGTTCTTTCTTAATGTTTAAGGAAACATTAAGCCAGAATCAACTTTGATGTACTTGTAGAAACTTTTTTCTTTCTTTATTTGGATTTTAAAGATTATTGCTCATTACAACTCAAAGTTGACCTCACATATTTATATATTTTTAAAGAGACCAATAATCCAAACAGTAAATGGCCACCACTCCACAATTTTCACCCTCTGGCATATTGAAACTTAGGCTCTGTGGGTGGGAATCTTAGAGAGTCAATGGAAAGAGAAAGAGTTGAATTAATTGAAAATCTTACTTTTTGCCAATGATTTTCAACTTTGAATTTTAGGCTTCTCTTAAAAAATTGTTTTATTTTGAATCTCTTAACTTTCTCTGAGCAGGTTCAATTTTTAAGCTAAATAACATAGCTCTTTGGAAGAAGATGGAAGCATTCTGAAATAAAACATGTTATTATTATGATTCCCTAAAAATTGTCACCATTATGTAAAGCAACCAGTGTGATGATGATTATTTTTGTCCATAGACTAGTCCTGACACCAAGTTTACAGTCTCTACTGAACTAAAAAGTGGAGTAAAGGAGGAATGAAGGCAATTCCTGACAAAGATTTTTCCCTGAGCTGTTGGTCAAGTGTCACAAACGCTTTACTTCTATACGTGTCCGACATACATCTGATTTCTGTTTAACATTATGAAGGCTGCCGGGGGTGGAATGTGTTTAATCCACGGTTCACTCAGGGGCTTTGGGCCATCTCAAGTGTGTGGCAACACTGGGAGTTTCAGGAGCTATAGAATAAATGGGGAAGGTGGTGTTTTGTTATTTATGATTATTTTGCTAAACATTCAACTTCCCCCCATCTTCTCTAATATATATGAGTCTAAGTGTGGACAATTTAGGGTAGAAAGGCACCTAATAACCAGGGCCACTAATCAACTCATCCCCCAAGGTTGTTAAACACTCAGAAGCACCAAACAGAGCAGGTCAAAGCTGCAGAGTCCACAGGATTAAGTAAATACAGCTTTCTCCCAAAGGCATGAGCACATCCTTAGGCCAATTATAGAGAAAAGATAAGCACCTAGTGAACTAAAGACTGCAGTAATGAACTCAAATGAATGACAAATGAGTCAGGATGGACACAGAATCACTGAAGAAGCCTAAAGAGGCAGTGGCAGAGCCTCCAGGAGGGTTTGGGAATCATGCTTTCTGGAACAAGTGTGAATCTGAAGCTTGCTACTGCTGATAGGAGTCTTGTGACATAACTGCAACTATTTCAGTGAAACTCTGTAATCTTAAGAAAGTGAGTAAACTATGGAACAAAACGAGGAGCGGTGTCACTAAGGAAAACTTTGTTTCAATTTTTACTGATGAATCAATTTCCATTGTTTCTCTGGATTGCCTTTCAAACCTCCAAGCTTGTTTTAGGCATAAGGATAAAAGACCTTTCAGGGAAATTTCAGTTCAGGTAGGGAGATAAATGGGAGAAAGGTAGCCCTCTGTGTTGAGATTTCCTTTGGAAGAATAAATGCACCGAGTATTAAGAAGCACAGAAGTGGGGGCAGCTGGGCTGGAGGCTCACAGAGCTTTCGGTAGTCAGGGAAGACTGCAAGAAGTCACAGGGGATGACACATAAGGTTTATGAGCTAAGCCTGAATGGACCAAAGAGTGGGTCGGGTCTAAATAGGAAAAGGAGAGAGAAGGCAGGCATACCAAGCCAAGGGGCAAGTCTGCACGTGCAAAGACACGGAGATGAGACGGCCCAGGGAGTCTGGCTGATGTTCTGACATCTTCGTGCAATCCGTATTCTCTCTCCCATGCAAGCAGGCGAGGAGGGAACTTTGAATTTCCAATCACAGTTAACCTCCTGTGCAGCATGTCCTGGATATTGTTTCCTTGGAACTTGTCCAGTTCCAGTGCCCCTCTGTTCCTGGCTCTAAAAATTGAAAAGATTTGTTCATGAAAAAGATTTTCCCCCTTATGCCTAAATAATTCAATTACTAAAAAGACAATCTGTACTTGGCATGTAGTAGGCACTTAAGACAATCTGTCCTTGACACATTGTAGGCACTTAATTAGTGTTTTGTCAAAAGAATGCGCAAATAAATGTATAGCAAGTAAGAGACAGACCTGCTTCCAGGCTGACCTGGTGCTTTCTCTGCTTCCAAAAGGACTGGGAAATAGCTGAGTTTTTTTATGAGGCTACAAAGGGATAGAGTGTATGTTGCTAAATAATGAGGGATTCCTACTGGGGGAGAGTGGGAGTGGGGTTAGGAGAGGAAGAAAGGTGGAGAACCTCCAGCATCTCTATAGTTTCATCAGGAAAACTTTGTTAAAGAGGTGAGTCTCTTTTTGCTTCTAATGATAGCCTTTAGCTATTGGCACACCTCATGAAATTGTGTGGCTTCAGCTATTTCTCATGCAGTTTACTGCCACAGTTCCTGTAATGAATTATTTTTTGTATTCTAACTATTGCCTTTTTCTATTCTTTTTTGTTTGTTTTGTTAATTTAGTTCTCTCTTACCTCAGGGGCATAAGTTCCTTGAGGGCAGGAAGGAAAGGTGAAGCTGGAACACAGACACGCCTGACCTTGGGGATGTGGTGACCTTGACCGCCTTCACACTTTGTCACATATTTCTCACAGTGGCCCATGCATGCCCTTCTGAATGCTGCCCATCCTTTGACTTAACAATGAAAAGAGTTTTCTTCCTTGGGGCTAGAATAAGAGTGAATCAAGGTTTCTAGGACTTCACATAACCAATTTTTATCTGCCAGCTGAGTAGATTCTGGAGTGCTGACCACTCTTGAAGTCACATGAAGACTGCCTCTGACTGCATGAATCCATTTCACACACATATATGCACAGCAATGGCAATTTCCAACTAGGATGAGGATGTAGAACTTGCCTCTAGACCAGGCATTAGAAATTGGGTCTTTCCTGGTAAATCTGCAGGTGTGATCAGCCTAATCAGATAACGCATGCATCCCCAACACAGCTAATGCACACGTGACTTCAGGCTTGATCACCTGGACCACAGAGCTCCTGGAAAGTCCAGACAGGGTATTCCTTTGCAAAGCATTCTATTCAGTTACTATGCCAAGATAAAGTAGCTTGGCCTGATATTTTTTCTCCTTCAAAAAAAAAAAAAAAAAAACTTCAGGGTTGAAAGGATTCAGTTACACAGTCTTTGAATGCTTTTGGACTGTAGGTACCTAAAAATTACATTGGCTTTATGAAGAGTAAGTGAGGCTGACACAGGAAAAACAGATGTGGGGTGTGAGGAGGGCCATGTCCCAGCCTTTGGTTGAGCCCCTGGGACGTGCCCCGCCAAGTGTGGGTCCTTGGCTTCATGCAGGAAAGAATTCAAGAGCGAGCCACAGTTGAGTAAAGGTAGATTTATTTAGAGAGATACATTGAAAGCCAAGAGAAAGGCCATGAGGTGAGGGGGTTGGGTGCTCAGGTTAGAGTAAAAGCAGGTACACACTCCATAGGCAGAGTGTGGGCCGTCTCCGAAGCGGGAGAGAGGCCAGGAGGGGCAGTGTTGCCCACTTTTATGGGCTTTGGTAGCTTCATATGCAAATAAGTGGAAAGACCAGTTTAACTAGCCGGGGGGAGGGGCTGGGATTCCCAGGAAGCTGGCCATTTCCCACTCTGACCTTCTGCGGCTAGCCTTGGGACTGCCATGGCGCCTGTGGGCATGTTATTCACCATGTTAATGTATTACAATGGGCGTAAAATGAAGTTCAAGGTCTACTAGAAGTTAAATCTCCCATCATCTTAAGCCTCAAGGCCTCCTGGGGGTTGATGTTAATTGTGTAGCATTCCTTGAATGGCTGTGCCCTGCCCCCTTCCTGTCTCAAGGCTAAGACCGTTATTCTATATTCTACATATTTTTGTTTCTTTTTTCCCAACTGCTTTCCCAGACACTTCTCAAAACAATACCTAGGCCATCTAGGAAAAAACTATCACTCAGATCCTTAAACTATACATTCTAGAAAGATGTTGGAACTATCATAGTAGAGTCAGAGGAAGAGACAAAGCATGAAGTGAAAATACGTGGAAAATGTGGAGTGCTCTGTGTATTGTTCATGACTGGTAGTGAAGTGTGCGGAGCTGTTTTTGTCAAGCTACTACTTTTTGACATTTGTGTGTGTGTGTGTGTGTATAGGCCATCTATTTCTTGATGAAGGACTTATCTGTGGGGATACAGGAAGTTTAGAAAGAATTGAGATGTTTCATTAAAAAGTTATTTGTTGTATTTTTGCGACTTATTTTAAGTAATAGTTTACAAGAGATACCTGGGTCAACAGGACCATGGGACCAAATGACCAGTGCACTTTGGGACAAGGTCAACAGTGCAGGTCACACTGAAGACTTTCCCAGAAGAGCCCGTCCACTCTCTGAGGGTCTGGTGTTTTCTGGATGACAAGCTTCCAGAGTCCTGGACTCTGTTTCTGAATCCCCCAAGTCCAAAACATGTGTGTCATTTGAACACACACGTGCATGCACCTGCACATGTGCTTACACACACCCATACATCTGCACATGTGCACACACACATGCACTTGATATTTTTTAATGACTTGGAAAAAAGACGGAATGTTTGTTAAAATCAGAGATCCGTGCAGACAGATTGAAAGTGTCTGAGCCTGCTAGGAGGAAGCAATTTTTCTTTCATAAAGATGAATATAGATCGATGTGGATTTTTTTTTCTCCCTTCATGGTTTGAATTTTACACTTTCTCCTTTAGCTAGCAACAGTGAAGGAAAAAAAAAAAACTTTCTGTAAGTTGAGATTTTTTTCAAAATTCTAATTTGACAGTTCAAAAGCCTTAAATTTTTTTTTCAAATTGCCTTCTTTTATCTTCCAGATCTTCTAAGAATAGCTTAACCTATTCTTGTCTCACTTCCTGGCTCAGACAAGGCCCTGATGCTTGCAATTAGGCTGAAATGTGAGTGCAGATGGCTGGACTGCAACCGAGGGAAAGGGATATGTGACTTTCTTTAGTTGCTTATGGAACATATTTTTTTAAAGGGACATCAGCTTAAGAGCATGAAAAAGACAAGAATCACATAAACAATTGACCACTGTGGCGGTGTGGAATTGAGTGCCCAGCTCAATTTTGATCACATACAGATGAACGATGAAAGTCTAGTGACTCAAATTCATAGCTTCTGCCCCTTGAAATGGGATGTCATTTTTTTTTTCCTCTTCTCTCATATGACCAGTTTAAAATCATAGACTGAGAATAGGATCAGAGCCACGGAACAATTTCTTCTCTTGCAGCTGACAAAACAAGTCCAGACTCCTTGGTGGCTTGTCCAAGATCACACAGCTGGTTAGAGCTGAAGCTAATTCAAGGTCTCTGGACTTACATATCACCTTCATTTTATTTTATCTGATGAACTTTAACTTATGAATTTTGTGCATCTTCACTGTTAAAATATTTCTTCTTCCATAGACACCATCTTTCAGAAGGTTTTGATTAGGAAACAAACTGTAGTCTTTAAGAAAATGATTTGTTAAAAGTTTCTACTTACCAGATGCACACAGCTGCCAATTACATTATCTGAACAGCATGAAATAGGTGATTTTGCATAGTAGTTAAAAGCCTAGGAGCTGAAGTGACATTAGGTTTGAAATTGTCATTTACTGGGTAATTTGGGGCAGATTAAGTAAATTCTCTGTGACTCAGTTTTCTCATCTGCAAGATGGGGGTAGCATTTATACCTCCCTCAGGATTGTTATGAACACTAAATAGGGTTATGCATTATATGTGTTGAGTAAACCATTTAATTAGCTGGGGACTGAGTGCTTTCTCTAAGTGTGTGATTTTTCTTAGTTATCTTCATGTTGGGAGACCTTGCAGCCAAGTCTCAGAATGGAGCCAGAACAAGGAACTGGAAAGCTTCCAAAACTGTCTTCTTCTCCATGCAGAGGTAAACAGGAGGTATGGGGATGGGACTCAAATGGAACAGCCCGTTGCAAAGGACGATAGAAAGCAAATGAGTCAACTAGATGACAGGAAGCAGGAGAGAAAGGGGATCACAGATAGCTCCTCTGAGCCTGGGGGTTGATAGAATAAATGGACTGTTGACATAATTTGTTTGCCCGGAGGTGATACTCTTTTTAGGAGTAGGTGATGGGTTTATTTCTCTGAGCTAAGACCACCTCTTTAGGAATTCTTAGAAGATGTCAAGTCAAAACCCATTATCTTGACTTTCCCAAAAGTTTTATTGTTGCTAAATTAATTTTATTTAAAAAAAAAAAAAAAAACAAACCTCTATCTGCCACATGCAAAGCTCCAGGGAGTAACCCTAGGTAGCTCTCCCATAGGACACTTGTCTGATTTGAGTTTTGGGGCTAGGAGAAAAGGAGCAAGATTAGAAAAAAAAAAAAAAAAAATAGCTGGCCCAGGTGGGGAATTCAGAAAACTAAATGTTGAAATACAGGCCATTCCGTAAAGGTGAAAAGAATTAAGATTAACTGTTCACTGAAAATAGAAAAGTAGAATGGGGATGAGAAAACAGTCCGACTGCTGTTAAGTTTATTTTCGATAGTGAACCAAGTCTGAAAAACAGAAGCCAAGAGAGGGTGCATTTGTTTCTTGTTGCCGCTGTAACAACTGCCGGAAGCCTAGTGACTTAAAACAATGCAAATTTATTCTCATACAGCTCTGGACAGCAGACGTCTAGAACGGATCCTCGGGTTGCTGGGGTTCCTCCTGCAGGGTCTAGGGAAGAAGCCTAATGTCTGGAAGCCTCCTGAATTCCTTAGCTCATGGCCCCATCCTTGATCTTCCAAATCAGCAGCGTAGCACCTTCCAGCATCTCCCACTCTGCTTCCGCTGGCACATTGCTTTCAGACTCTGGCCCTCTTGCCTTTTTCTTACAAGGATCCCTGTGATGATATTGGGCCCCCACAGATAATCCAGAATAATCTCTTCAGCTAAAGATCCTTAACTGTATCACACCTGCAGAATCCTCTTTGCCACACAGGACAACATAGCCACCTGTCCCAGGAACTAGGACATGGACATCTTGGACCTACCACCAAGGAAGATGTGGGAAATGTTAACTTCTGCCATGTGACCCAGCCCCCCCTTTCCTTCTGTGCATGTTTCTATGCCTTGCAGACCATCCTTCTTATCATTGTAAGTGAAAATTTCTCAGGTTGCTGGCTACGTCTCAAGAGTTTAACGAGATACTTTTCCCATAGACGACATTGTTCTTCCCTTCTTCTTTCTGTGGGATGTCCCTAGCACTCTCTCTGGCCTTGCTTCCCCAAGTTCTCAGGTCTTTTTATCTCTTATTGTGTTTCATAGCTGATGGTCTCCTATTGGCTGTGACTTGCATCCGTAATACGTAAAATTACATTTGCGTTTGTCTAAGATTGCTGTGTCTTCAGTCTAGAGGAGAGAGCTCAGCTCAAAGACTGCTGCTTTGCATCATTCTTGCAGCAAGCAGCCAGGTGACCATCTGCTTGGTTCTTGGACCCTGTCCCTACCCTGAGCGCAGACTTCTAGCTTTGTAACTCCTATCCCAATAGCCACACAATTCAGTGAATCCCTGTAGACCAAGTCTCGATGTAAGGGCCACAGGTCAGAATTCATTGCTTGTTGGGAGAAAAATGGGGGAATGTTCTAAGAATGCTGGTGAGGATTTTCTAAGATTATGACCCTGTTACCTATGCATGGATCTTGAAAGCCTCTTTGGAATTTTTGAAAACATATTAGGAAGATGGGAACTTCCATATTAAACTTTGGGAAGGATCCCTGGGGCACTGAGAGAAAGACAGGAAGACAGCACCTGCTTTGGGATCCAAACCAATACCTTTTGCTCCTCTACCACACAGGATTTCAGCCAAATTCCACCCCCAAATATCAACCCTTCTGAAAAGCTTTCTTTCTCCCTCAAGGAGAAGCTAGCGCTTCATCCCTTGAACTCTCAGAATTTTTTCATCTTCTTTGTGCTTCATACCACTTCTTAACGTACTTTCCTCAGACTCCACTTTGGTTAGGTATTTGACATTATCTAATTTGATTTTTGTCCTAACCCTGCAAGGTAGATGTTACCAGCATCACTATTTTGCCAGTGAAGAAGCACAAATAAGTTAAATGTCTGGCCCAAGGTCAGACTGTACCCTCCCCGTGCCTGGGTTCTGGTGTGCCAATTTCAAACCTGGGTCTCATTCATACAACTTCCTCAAGATCACCCAGCAAACTAGTGACTGAGTTGAAAATAGGGTTTAGTCAAGGGTAAATGTTACTCTGTTTACTGTCTCTCCCCTGAGATTCCTTCCTACTGATATATTCTATGTTGAGTTTATCATTGTTTTTTTTTTCTGTAAATCAGCTAGACACTTGCCTTCATTGGCCCAGGATTTTCTGTCAGGAGATCATCACCACCACCACCACCACCAACCCTGTTATTTGTGGAGTGGATGCTCAGTGTGCTAGGCATTAATGTAAGTGCTTCCCATGGAATAGCCCATTTCATCATTCTAAGAACCTTCTGAGGTAAGTGCCATCATTATCTCCATTTTACAGACGAGAAAACTGAAGCCAGGCAGGGTTTCAAAACTTGGCAAAAGTCACACGTGTAGTAAGATGAATATGCTCAGTTTGACTTCAGTATCCATGCCCTTAACCACTGTGCTATACTGTCTATTGCTTTTTAGGAAAAATTGCTTAGTTTGGGCATTAACCAGATTTTCTAGGGGAGAGCTCAGTGTTCCACATCACTTTCTCTCTAGGAACAGCCTTTTGACCTCTACCCTAGTTGCTTTGCAAACTCTTCCAATTATATAACCTGAGACAGGGGTTTTGCCACAGTTAGGAGTTGGACATTTTCTCTGCCAAGTGCAGGGGGAGAGACTGAACACAATCCAGCATGTTGCTTGTGACTGTAATAATGGGCTCAAGACCTGGAAAGCATCTTGTGAAATCATCGGGACAGATCTCGGAGTCATATGACTTAGCTGTTATCCAAAACAGCTGGTTTTGTCTTTTCTTGATGAATTTTCTTCAGCCATGGAAAGTTTGCCACATTGAGTTCACTGTTTCCATGGTTTCATCACAACAGGGTTAGTAAGTTCTCCTGAACACTTCCTGAATTTTGGGGGAGAAGGGGGTTTTTTTTCACACTGCTAGGTGGCTGGCTTTTGAACAAACTTTAAATAGATACATCATTTCTTATATCTTTCTAGTCTGAAGCTTCACAGTGCCTTGAAGTCATTCCAGAAACCCTTGCTTGGGTCTGGGTATCGGCTTGGGTGAAGCTGGGAGCTCGGGGGTTAAGAGTAAAGTCTCATTATGAGTACCATATAACTGTCTCCCTCTGTGGTCCTGCCACCTCCCTGGAGTCCTGCAAAGGTGTGTGTGGCAGGGGAGAGTGGGTGTTGATTAATTAGAGAACCTTAAACCACAGTCCTCTGCTCTTGCCTCAGTGATTCTCTCTTCTCCCTTTTTTTTTTTTTCCCTGCCTCTTCCTTTACCACTCATCAAAAGCAGTTCTCTCTGGGAACAAGCCAGCATATCTCCGCAGTGAGTTTAGGGTTTTGGAAAACAAAGGTCAGAAATGGGATACTATCGTCAATCAATACCTGCTTTTGGTCTTACCACGCAACTAACTGCCTCAGAGCTAAGAAAGCACAAATGCCTAGCGACCTTCTTGAAAATTAGAAGAAAAACAGTAAGGAGAGGAAAACATGAATTGACATCTCAATAAATTAATATTTTATACATTATTATTGTTATTGTTACTATTACTATTATTATTATTATTATTATTATTATTATTATTATTATTATTATTATTATTATTATTTTACAGAGTTGCCTCAGATCACCTGTTTTCTGCCCATGTTCCATGAGGAGTAACCTCTTGCCCATGGAAGGAGTCCTTGCATCTAGATTCAGGGACTGTGTGCTTAAAATGAAACCGCTGTGACTTCACACGGTCTTCCATACTTGGAAATATCAGGGATGTGGGAAGCGAGAGTGTTTCTCCCCCAGGTAACTGAGGAAGAGGAGGCAGCATCAGGGAGGGCCAGGCTCTATCCACCTGCCCACGTCCAGCCTGCATTTCACGGACTGGGAGCAGAGTGCTGCAGAGATAGATGTGCCTCTGTGTACATCGGGGCCTCTCTTTTTCCATCACTGCTTTGCAACCCAGTACCTTCCTGGCTTTTACCATGTAGCTTTCCTTCTTTCCCAGCATTGAGTCACCAGAAATTGCTTCTGAGTTTTCCTAATTCTCTCACTTCAGGATCTTGTGATTTCACCAGGAGAGCAGTGTTTAAGGCATAGAATGCATTCATCCAATGAAGAGAAAATGAGCTTAACACATCAAATGTTAATATCCCAGAAGTTAAGGGAAACTGCTGCAAACTGTAACAGTAGGTGGTAGAAGCTGGGTAGCGGTGATGATGGTGATGAGGGTGGCGATGATGATGGTCACTGTGTACTACACGTTATTTATGCGCCAGGCACTAACTTTTACATGCACCATCTCACGCACTCCTCACAGAAATTTTCACAGCAGGCACTAATGTTATCCTCATTTTGCAGATGATGGAACTGAGGCCAAGAGACATTATCTAACTTGCATAAGATCCCACAGATAGTAAGTGGCTATTGAAAACTAGTCTAAATCAATAAATCCATGCCTAACTCTTAGGTTATTTTTGGTAGATAACTGTAGCTATTAATGGATAGTGGTGGGTGATGGTTAGTAATCGCTCCACGATTTCACGTCCAGCGTATGAAAGCAAGACCACTGTACATATAATGAAAGCCAACTGTACCATATTTATTTAGGCAAATAGTTGTTGACAAGCTGGTGCAAAATATTAATACAGCTGGTTCTGTGATCTCAGTAAAGGCCTAATGCTTTGTGCTCTGACTATAACTTGTAAGAAAGTTTCACTCAGTCATTAATATTCTGAGGTGCGATTCTGATACCCTTGTAGTTGGTATCAGGCAATAAGAAATCTCCAAATCAAGGCCTGGGATCAAGCCACAGGAGCCATCCAAGAGCTAATTACATTTTTATAACTTTTCTATGGAATGGGTGTGTCTCCAGTATTGTAACTGGAGGAAACCCGTTACTTAATGAACAAACCCACACGTCAAACCTCATTTCTAACACGCTCTGCTAATTGGCAAAGTGTCTGGTGTTGCTCTCTGTGCAGACAGCAGGGACACCTAGGGCAGCCATCTCTGGAGTGTGGCCTTTTTTAAAAAGCCTGCTGACCACCACCGGTATTAGGGCAAATATCTGAAGCTAACTCTTCCACAGTGTCACCCTGCAGCGATTACAAACCAGCTAGAATTTTTTGTTTCATTGTTTGGATTCCTTATTTTGTGTTTGTCTTGGCCCAACTGGAATATAAACTCCATGAGAGGAATTTGCCTTCTTGTTTCACTGGATTTCAAAACCTATGATAGTCTATGGCACATGGTGAGCGTTTAAGAAATATACTTTTAATTTGTTGAATAAATAAGTGGGCAAGAGGAGATGCTGCCAAGGCTGGTGTTTTCTATCTCAGCTGCCATCTTGTGAAGTTGAGGCATCTTGGAGACGGGATTCCCTGGTCTTTGACTGCAGTTTGCCTGTGAGGGGCCCTGATGGGGAGTTAAGCCGGGGCAGTTGAGGTAGGAGCTTGAACATAAGAATGAAGATAGCTGTTATTAGGAGAACTTACGTAAAGGAGAGGTTAGAAGATAAAGGGTTGGAAGGATTTAATAAGTGCGTCTTCTGTGCGTGTGTTTGACACAACTGACATTGTAATTCTACATTGTTTGGCCATCTTACAGTCTGACATGGCTTGTTATTTAATTAATGACTAACATGAGTGAAAGCCTTAAGGCACCACCAGGGAATGACTCAACTGTGTTTGGAAAGAGCTGTCATTTCTGGAGTTACAGTTTAATACATTAATAATAATAATAATAAAAATAATAATATCAAATATTCTTTAGAATTTTCTTCATCTATCATTTAGACCACTGAGGAGTATTTCATAGAATCATTTTCCAGAATGTATCATATATTAAGTTATGTCAGGTAAAAAAAAAATGCGTACTTTAACATGGTATCACACAGCATGAGCGAACTACTCTTTCGTTCTGCTAAGACATAAGCAATGAGTGGATTTTCTTTAGTTCACATAGAAGTAGGTTAAGTTAGGGAAATGGTAGATGCCAAATGGTTACATTCTCTCCCCACACTTGAGAGTGAATTTTGATTTTAAGGAGCCATGTTTGGAGGATCCTGGAGAGGTGAGAATTTCAGTTCTAGAATTGACCTGATTTTTCCACTGATATTTTCTTATATTCCACTAAAGGTTTTCAAGATCAATTATAAACCCCAGTCTCTCATCATCCATGTATCAGTAACAGACTCCACTGAACTCAAGCTTTAAATGAGCAGCCAACAAGAAGGCTTTTCCAGGCTTCAACCAAACAAACTGCCCTCGATAGGTCCAGTGCATTGAACACACACCCTCTGGGCTCCCTTCCTTCCTCAGCCTCTGCTGCGGTTCTGTCCATGTGAGTCCGATCTCAGCCACAGGCAAGAATTCAGAGGCACTCTTTTCTTCCTTTGCTGTTCAGATACAGCTGCCTGTACACTCCAGCTGCCGGGTCTCACAGCTAAGTGTTTTATAAATGTTTATTTATCTTTAATGAGTATTTATTACATTTTTAGGAGCCAAGAGAGGGCATGTCCTTTTCACTCCTGTGGAAAGAAGCTTTGTGATCTTTCTTCAGAAGACAGCAGCCTGATGCTCACTCCTTCCCACAGCCAGCAGGGGGCATCTGCAACACAGATTTAAGTTGGATTGAATTTAAGTTGGATTGTCCTTGACATGGGACAGGCTGGAACATCTCTTTTGGAAATGTGTTGTAAAACCCCTGTCCTTTACTTCCCAACATTTCTCAATCTTGTATTTCTTCTTGACTGTCCCTGACATGTGTCCAACTGTGCACAGGACTGGCCTTCGCCTCAGGGCTGCTTCTGTTTCTTTTAACTGAGTCCTGATAAATCTTGGTCTCATGATGGATTCCGATCAGACTGTTAGTGGTTGTAATTACCCTCCCTGCCTCTTCTCATCAGAACATGTCCTATCTGCAGTGAGGAAGAATGAGCATACTCAGTTTGAGCTCCCTCTTGTCTGTTTCCAACCTCTCTAACAGACAGAGAATTCAGTTGGACTCCTTGTAGTCATTCAGTGGCTTCCCTTCTCCCCAGTCAGCTGCATCAGAGACATCCTAGTCCTCAATGGCTTATTTTGTGCTACACCCCAATATCTCACCCACTCACTCTGAAATGTGGTTTTACTATAACCTAGCAATTCAATTCATTCATTCATTTATTGATTCATCAACTTATATAGTAAATCTTTATTGAATGCCTATTAAGTGCCAGGCCCTGAGCTAAGTGCTGAGACTGGAATTGTGAACAAAACAAGTATTGGGGACCCAACATTCTAATGGGAAAGGTAGATAATACACAGAGATATAATGCAAATTGATAAAGGCCACAAAGGGAAAACACAGAGGGCTCTGTGAATACACCAGGGGCAGTTGTTAGAGCATATGTCTCCCATAGCCTGTCTTTCCTTTTTTTTTTTTTTTTTTTTTTTTTTTTTGAAGTATAGTCAGTTACAATGTGTCAATTTCTGGTGTTCAGCACAATGTCCCAGTCATGCATACACATACATATACTCGTTTTCATATTGTTTTTCATTAAAGGTTATTACAAGATATTGAACATAGTTTCCTGTGCTATACAGAAGAAACTTGTTTATTTTATCCATTTTTACATACAGTGGCTAACATTTGCAAATCTCAAACTTCCAAATATATCCCTTCCCCACCCTCTTTCCCTCGGTAGCCGTAAGATTGTTCACTATGTCCATGAGTCTGTTTCTGTTTTGTAGATGAGTTCATAGTGTCCTCTTTTTCTCTTTTTTTAGATTCCACATATGAGTGATATCATATGGCATTTTTCTTTCTCTTTCTGGCTTACTTCACTTACAATGATGATCTCTAGGCCCATCCAGGTTGCTGCAAATGGCATTATTTTATTCTTTTTTTATGGCTGAGTAGTATTTCACTGTATAAATACACCACACCTTCTTTATCCAGTCCTCTGTCAATGGACACTTAGGTTGCTTCCATGTCTTGGCTCTTGTCCCATATCCTGTCTTCATGCGATCACATTTGAGCTCCTTGAGGTTAAGGTCTGTGTTCCTTCATTAATATATCTTGTCCACTTATATCAGAGACTAGAAAAATGTCTAGCACATAGTTTACATGTATGTGTCCTATATTCACTTGTTCCACATGTCTCCAAGGCAAGGGACATCTTGAAACACCTAGCACAGGACTTTATCTGTAGTTGGTTATGGATAAATTTTACTTGAATATAATAGTATTTTAAAAAATTCTGCTCTGTTTTTGTTTTAGTGATTGCTTCTACTGTTTTCCACACTTGTTCGTCTTAAGGTAATAACTTTCACTCAATTCACCCATTAGCCACAAGGACCGAGATGGCCCTGAGCTGTTTGAAAGCATGACCACATAGGGCATAGATTTAAAATTGTACAGCCCTATAATTATTCAAACTCTTTTCAGTTTGAAATCACTAATGTGAGTCATCCAGTGGAAGGATTATCTTCCTCTGAACCCTTAATTAAAATTTCACCAAGGCATTTCCAATGATTTTATTTCAAAACAAGTTTTTCTTTGTAAAACCAGAGGATGACCAGGTTGGGGGTGAGCTGAAAAGAGATAAGGATCACTTCTTGTTAACAAGCATTAATGTATGTTACCAGGAAAACTGCCTGGTGGGGGGTCAAATAGAGCCAAGGACTGAGCTGAAATCATAAACACATTAGGAAGTTTTACTCTCTGGATGGGACTGTTTTTGACATAAATGAATGTCAGATACATTCAAATTTACTTTTTAACGGGAAAAATAAAATGGTAGGTTTGAGCTTTTGTTTTATTTGGTTTTCCATTTGTTTGTTTTCATTCCCACAATTGCATGTGTTGCTATGATGCAGAGGAAGCAGAGACGGGGAATGAAACAACATTCCAGTAACTCTTAAAGAGAAAAACAAATGTAGTAACACTGATTATTCCTACAAAATGAGTAAAATGTTTCAAGTGGTTGGAGCTTCAGCATCAGTCAACTCTTCAGCTTTTAGACTTTTACTATCTTATAAGAAGGGAGGCAGTAATCTTATTCATTCTCTGTGTTCTCTCAAACTCCTAATTTAACCAAACGGACTTCCTGACTTATGTACCGTAACATTTTAATGTCCTATAATTTGAACCTATGCTAAACCATAGAAAGAAGTATTTTCCAAAGCACCACATTTCCTTTCTCCCTTCCATCCCCAGGGCAAGCATGAGGAGAAGAGTAACGTGAACTTCTGGTATGCTGCTTTACCCTGAGGAAGTGGAATGCGATGTTCTATAGGCAATGTTATAAATAGTAGCTGATTTCTAGGTTATCTCACAGAAAAACAACTTAAATAGTGACACAGATAAAATCATACTAGGGTTCTGATTTATTCTGGTTTGAAAAGGCTTTTGTGGGATGTCTTTTTGAGAATTTAATCAGAATTTAGAGACACCATTTTTATGGGAAAATGCATCCTATAAAAGTTAGCAAAAGAAAAATGGGGAACAGGTTGAGTTTGTCAGCTAGAATGCCACCTCTTCACATAGAGAGTCTTTGAAGGCATCTTTCAATAGTTTCACCTCATTTTTGTTTTCATACCAATTTTGCTGAAGGCTGTGTACAGCTCAGAGGTTCCTCCATCATCCGTCCCTCCCTCAGGAAGGGAGGCAGAGTGAGCAGGCTTCATGCAACACGGCTTTCTGCACCCCTTAATCACACTTTACGCTCAGGCTGCACAGAACCACTTCCATGTCCCTTCAAGCAATATGCACGTTCTTCTCTTTCTACTTAGAAATCCCATCCTTTTCCTGTCCATTTGGCTAAAAGCTGTTCCACCCTTGCCTCTTCTGAGAAGCCCCCTGACTCACCCTTTTGGACACCGGGGTCCTCCATCAGTGCTCTGTTGCTCTCTGGGCATCGTCTTCTTGAATAGCTGCTTGTGATTGTTTGCAAGTTTGAGGGTATAAGCACCTTGCAGGCAAGGACCAAACCCTGTGAGTGTGTGGTGTGTTTACTGTGTACTAGTGACACAGTAAATGTGACCAAGGAGGAAAGTAGTAATGAATAAATGAAGTTTAAAAATGCTCAAGCCCTTCATTCAAATGGCTTCTTCATGTCCAACTTGCTCTTTCCCTAGGAATCAATTACAAATATCTCTCTGCCTTTTTATAAAAGCAAGTGGCTCAAATGGAGCAAAAGAGTAAAAGGATAAAGAAACAGAACTTGAGGGGGGAGAAAAAGGCAAAACAAAAATCTAAAGGATCAACTGAAAAAAACAAGCGTAGAGAAACATTCATAAAACAGATCATCTTTATCTAAATATTGGTGAGTGAACTATGGGTCAAAGTTGAAACTCAGACAGTTGCTTCATGCCTTCCCCTTATAGGAAGGAAGGGCGGAGCATATGGAGCTAGGAGGAGAGGTATTAGGGATGAAGTTCTCCAAGGTCTGGGTGTCCTGATGGAAAAGATGGCCCTGGTGTTTCTGGCTGCAGCACTGCACACTAGCCAGCAGAGGGTGACCACATGTACTGCCTGCATCCCTCCCCAGGAACCCCCATGCTGTTTTCTGCATCCTTCAGATAAATATAAAATCGGTAATTCCTGTCTCCAGAGGTAGAATATAGGAGGTGGTGGGTGTATGAATTCTTAGCAACATGTGAGAAATCTCTGGATGTTTTAATATGGTACTCCAAGCAAGGGAACTCAGCTTGAATTTGGCTGGAAAAAATGACTATGCAGTTAGAACTAACTTTGAAGGAGCGGTGTGATACGCCAAACGCTGTTCGAAGTGACTCACATGCGTGAGCACATCTAATCATCTCAAGTTCTGTGAGGATGTACTATTTTATCAGTCTCAGCTTCTGGGCAAAAAACCCTAAATGTTAGAGCTTAAGCATCTTGAGGAGCCTGGAGTCAAAGTGACACATACTCTTGTTCTCATGGTTTAAATAAGCTCCCTCAGTAGAACAGCCTCAGTGTCTGCCATAACGCTGTGCTCAGCTGCACTTGCTCTCCTGGAGCGTGGTAGCCGAGTTGGCTTTATCTGGGGAAGAAAAGGAACAGAAGAAGGAAGAAATGAAAAGGAAGAGATGTTGACTAATTCTAAGTCATAGTTTCAAAAATCACACTCATCATAGGTACCTATGATACAGTTCCACACTTACTTTTAAAGTTATACAATATATTTCCTTAACTTTTCTCCTTAATATCCATAATTTCTAATCTTATGCATTTTATGTATTTAAATTGTCTCATCACTGTCCTGTGTGAACGGAAGAGGAAAGTGTGTTTATGGTGGCAGAACCCTGTCTGGTCACAACATGGATCCTATCACAGTTCTTTAAAACTTTGGCTTTGATCAGCATTGACTGGGAGATGAATGCTAGCAGCTGCGTGAGGAACAAAAATTAAGATATTTTTAGTTCACTCTGGCAAATATTTTTGAATGTTGGCTATGCTGCCAAGCCTTGTGCTATGCATAGGAGTTAAAAGGTATTTAAGACTCAATTCTTACCTGCAAAGAGATCTTATATCCAGTTTGGAAAACAGACACATAAATCAATAACCATAACACAGTATGATAAATCCTATCTTAAAAGCATGTGTAAAGTACCAGAGTGACAGTGAAAGGTCAGCTTTCTGGATCTGCCAGGATACAGTGGCTTGTCTTGTGGATTAATGTTTAGGATTGGCTTGGTGCTTTTTGAGTCCAGACCCTTGATAAAATAATGGGTAACTTAGCAGATTAGTTTTCAAATCTGAAAACAGTTGCATCCTAGGATGGAGGAGTGCCCGGAATTCTGACCACATCTATTCACTAAAATGTTGAAGACAAAAAGGAGTAGCATAATGCTGCTGTAACCAGTCCATTGGTAATTAATATGCATCTGTGGAAGGCTTACTGCATGTAAGATACTACAACAGCCATTGTGGAACATTGGGCAAGGGGTTGGAAAAAAAATCAAATCCATACAAAAGAAGAACATTTTATAGAGAAGCAACCATCAGTTTTATAGCTGGAAATGACTGAAGAAAACATCTAGGTTAGCCCTGTCAGTTTATAGATGAAGAAACTGAGGTCTGCCAATAAAACATGATTACTTTTTCAAATATTGCATCGAATTAATGGCAGAGCTGGGAGCAGAGCCCTCAGAAGACTGGTAGGCAATGCAGTGAGTTCCACCTGTGAACTCAAGTCAGGCAGCCTGGGGGTCTGGTCCCATGTCCGTCACATACTGGCCCGGTTATCTTAAGTCAGTTACTGGAATTTTCTATCATTAAATTCTTCATTTGTAAAATGGGAATAATACGATAGAATTCCCCATATATATCAGTTACTGGAATTTTCTATCATTAAATTCTTCATTTGTAAAATGGGAATAATACGATAGAATTCCCCATATATAATGTGAAAGAATGCACACAAAATAACAATTAGGATTAAAATGAGGTACTGCATATGAGCCAGGGACAGAAGGAAAACTTGATAACTGCTGTTAGAGCTCACGTGTCACAATTTCTACATTAGTTTTCTTTCTGCCACGACCATGAAATGGAGTTTTGTTCATTTTTGTTTCTCTGACACAGAAAGAAATCTCTTTCTTGGATCTTTATGCTCATGGAGTGCTCTTGTTTCTCCTTACACCTCCTCCTGCAGGGCCAAGGAGATCAAGATCAAGTTGGGGATTCTCCTCCAGAAGCCGGAGTCTGCTGTTGACCTTGTCATTCCATACAACAGCGAGAAGCCAGAGAAGCCAGCCAAGCCCCAGAGGTGAGTCATCATTGCGGATTCCACACTTCTCCCCCAGAGGATGGCTAGTTTTAAAGGGCATAGACACACACCCCCTTCAGTTACTCATTGAAGATCATAAGCGTCCTCAGGGAGTTGCTCTGTACATAGGATTTTTTTTTTAACTCTCCAGTATATGGAGCAAAATATTGTTTACTGGCAGGATACTTACAAAATACAGGGCCCCGCCTTGTGATATGCTTGGAGAGACAGACCATATCTTATAAAATGGTACCATCCATTTCATCCATCATTTACCCTACAGAAGTGCGGTAGAAAATACCTGTTCACTTGCTGCCCTTGGGCCAGGTAACCATTATGATCCCTGGATGCCCTCCTGCGAAGAAAGTATCCAAGGCTGCTTCCTCAGCAGGGAGACACAAGTGGGAGCATTTCCCTCAAGAAGTGGCTCAGATCAAGGCAGAAAGTTCACACCTGATAGTTTCTTCTCCAAGATACTGTCCCTTCAGGAGTCAGCAGAGAAACAGAAGGCTGGTCCTTGAAGGAGAAGTGAATAGTTGACGAGATGCTTCTACTTAATGCACATCAAGCACTTTTTCCCCCGATCCATACATTACTATTCCTGACAGTCCCCTCTCATGTTTCCCCCACACCCTTCTATCCACGTAGGCTGTGGGGAAGCTGTCATCCCAGAGATTGAGATGTTATGGCAGTAAATCCAGCCCACAATTTTGCACTGATTAACTTAATGACACTACTCATAGCATTCACAGTGTTTACCATCGCTCTGCTTCCTACACAGCCTGTCACCGCGTCCCTGTGTCACAGCCTAGATCAATACACCCCACCTTCCCCTTTAAAACAGGGACACTCCTAAAAATCAAGATGAGAAAGTGGGAAGACGAAAAGCCAAATGTGCTCAGACTCCTTCACTCTGCTACCTTAAGGCTTTGAGGAGATCACAGAAGTGTGGATAAAAGACAGGAATCCCTTTTAACATCCATTTCTTTTTAAATCTAACTTTTGTGTCAATTGGCTGATCTTTTTCTCCAAATGACCTTCATATTAATATAGCTGGGTTAGTTGAGAGATAGAGAGATGGGCTATTCCTTTTAAATCTTTTTTCATCAACCTAAGTGGATATGTCATTCTCTTCCTTTTATTTCTTCAAAGTGAACCCACATCGGAAGTGAGGCATGATTGAGTTTTCTGCATTTAGAAAAGGGAAGCTAATTCACTGTGGAGTGGCGGGCACCAGGCACTGGTCGGGAATAGGAACCACATTTCATGACAGCAAAAGATCAAAAAGTCTATTTATTTTGAAATAAACAGTGTGGAGGTTACTGATCTGTTGGAATTAACTTAAAAGAATAAACATAGTGCTACATTTCCTGCTTTGATTCTCTGCTTTAATATCGCACCCAGACACTAGAACTATTTTGCTTAACAGGGATTCAGAGAGAAGTAGTTTTGGAAGAAAAGCTGGGGCTGACATTTATTAGATTATTTTCTACTCTTGTCTTCCATCCCCTTTCCTCTTCCCCAACTTTGAATTGTTTTGGAAAAAATCTTTCTTATCCCTAAAGAATATTTGTGTCCCTACTACATTTTTAACAGTGATCACTCTAAAGTTTTCCCATCCTTTTCCACACCTCTCAACCCCATCTCACCTCTTCATAATTGGCAAATTTCCATGCCTTTTAACTAGAAGACTGTGTTCTCCATGAGCTCAATTGATCTCTCTTCTCCCCTCTTTAAAATTCCTCTGTATTTTTTACCCATATCCTTCTCAAGGACAAGAAAATAAACCTCAGAGGAGGAAACAGACCTTCCCCAGGCTGAAGGTATTTTTAACTCCTCTCATCTTTAAAAAAAAAAAAAAAAGAAAAAAGAAAAAGAAATCCCCCTTTTAAAAGAAAAGCATCTTCTACTTTAGAAATATATTTTTATTCTTCTCTTTAGAAGAAAAATGAACCAATAAAAAAAGTAGGAAAAAGTTGCCTCTATCCCGGCTGCCCAAAGCCAGCTTCTGTGACCATTTTAGTGTTCTTAATTGCTCATTTCCCCCCTGGACTCTTTCCTTAGGAACAAATAATTATCCATGTTCCACTTTGAAAAACACCCTCCCAGCCCCTCACCCCATCTACTCCTGTCCTTTCCTCTTGCTTTCAATGGTTACCTCTAGAAATGGAAAGTAGCTGCTTTCAGTTTCTTCTTTAATTCCTTTCATCAGGTTGAAACCTTACTTCCTCACTGCAATTATTGCTAAGGGCTCACTCCTGACTCATGGGCAGCTTTGGACTCGGCTCATCAGTTGGTCTCCTTAAAACTTTCTTCTTTAACTTCTAACCTTGAATCCTCCCCCTGCCTTCTTTCTCTAAGGGCTCCCGCTTTTGCCCACCCTCTGTATGTGAGCATTCTCTAAGGCCCTACTGTAGGTCTCCATAATGAACAATAAACATGTTATAAAACTGCATAGATTTAGTGATAAACATTATCACAGATTATAATATAATCGATTGCAAAATGCTCAGGAGCTGATGTAGATATTTTTAATAGTTTCTTTCCTCCCTGTTGATGTCACTAATGTTTAACTACATTTTTGTTGTTGTTTTGCCACGTTATAACTCTGGAATGACCTCCATGCATAAACGATCCCTAGCCTGTGCGCAGGGAGGGCTGTTACGTAGGGCTGTCATACACGCACTCTGACCTGGTAAACTGCAGAGCGAGCCTTGCTGTGAGGAGGAAAGGTGGATGCACAATGACTGGCCCACAGATAGACATTGGAAAGCAGCAGGTGTGTTTGTCTGCATCCCCATTGATGGTGCCCAGGTCACCGTTGGCCATGGGATGAGGGCTCAATAAATGTCCATGGACTTGAGTCTGGCCATGAGCAGATGCACTGCAGGAGAGGAAGAGAGACCTGAGTTGGCACTCAAGTGCCATTGAATAAATTGGATTTCACTTTCCTTGTGAAAAGCAAGACCATGTGGGAACATTATCAAGAGTGTCTAAATATTTGCCAGGGACTGTGTAATTAAAAAAAAAAAAGGAAGAAGAAGAAGAAGAAGAAAGAAAATAAAAGAGAAAACCACTGATGCTGTCACATTTTCCCGTGGTTACAGCGAGTATGTGCCAGAGTTGCTTGTAGTGGCAGTTCTGGTTCATGGTGCTAACATTTTTGTACTCTAAGTTTTGGGTTATTTGTGGCTTTCATCAACCAGCTAACTCTGGACAAACTGAACCATTATTAACTCACATATTAGTCTGACATGCACATTTCAGGGTGGATCCAGGCTGCAGGGAATGCGCCACTGGACAGGGTGGAATGGGGAAAGCTCTCCATGACTGACAAGCTCTTATTACCTCTAGGCAGTGAGTGCATCACAGCCGTGTAAGAAATTCAACAAGTAGGTGTGGTGAGAGAACGATAAAGGGAGAGAGCACTTCCAGCTGAGACTGTCACTCCCTGGAGCAGGGGACTCTTACACTGACCGTTATAAAACACACATTTAATCATCTCTATGCATTTGGACTGCCTCCCTCCCTTTCTCCACACCCTCACACAGAAACCCCGTGCCCGCTCTCTGTGGTCAGCAATAACCTTGCAAACCAGGATATGTATTGGTCATTTAGATCTGCATCTATCTTGTTTCAAAGAAGTCAGACTTAATGGCAAATTCTAAGAATCAGGACAGGATGAACTTGTGGCACTTCCTAGGCTTGTAATCAGAATGCTGGGCTTCATGCTGTGGGGGATGTGTCCTGCTTGACTGCGTCCTTGAATCAATTTGGACTAACATCACCCCCAAGCGGGCTCTGCACATGTCCTTTGTGGGAATTTAATCTCAGCTGTGATGTGCTGCTGATATTGTCCATTAGCCTGCTTCTAACAAGACCACTTGGGGCAAACTGCATCTGGTAACACACTTAAGCTGGGTGCACCTGCTCCTGTCATTTCTTCTTCCTGTGTCCCTCCACACTAACCAGAGGAAATGGGGGCAGTAAGGTGATTTCATTTTATGAGAATGTTTATAAAATCAGAGAGAGATTCAGTCTTCCCCTTGCTTTGTTTCCTTTGCCCAGTTGTTGAATGTCTTGTTGTTTCTGTCAACAATCAGTAAAGACTTGGTGGGTGTCATCTGCAAAACATTGAACCTACTGTAGTGAAGAAATTAAGATGTGTAAAGCTGTGTGCTGAAAATGTTGGTAGAAAATAATATATACATAGGAAAAGTTCTCAGCATGGGGCAATATAGAAGAGCCAAAAGGAGTTACTGACCTCTAAAGACAGCTGCTTTCCTGGTTAGAAATAAAATGAGGTAGAAAAATACAAGGACATCCCTGGAACCCCTTCTTCATGTCACCTCTCCTCCTGTGTTGCTTTATACTAATGAGAAGAAAACAGGAGGAGAGAAGGTAGCTCACGCATTAAAAATAAATTTCCAAGTGTTCATTTCCAAATGTGCTTGTAAAATGGTTGCTTCTACATAAAATTTTGTTTAGAAATAGAAAAAAATTTCAAGGAATTAGTGTTGAGTTTCTGATCAATGATATTTATATCTCTAGCCAGGAAAATGGAATCACTTGATATCATTATTTCAGTAGGTTTGTTACTCTCATTTTTGGCATGTTTTAAGCTTCAGATGGTAAAAACATAAAACTTTATGAAAAATCATGTAATTAAGACTCAAAGTCTGGATATGTTCTGTCATGAGGAATAAAGAAACAAAGGAATTATTCACAGTACTTTAGCAAAAAAAAAAAGAAAACTACAACCATCTTGGACTCTGTACACAAATGAAGTAAGGCTGAATCTGCGCCTGGAGAGCAAAGTCAGAAGTCATATCAGCAATTATCAATCTCATTGCTAATCTAAATAATTGAAATTATTAGACATTATCTTTTAAAAACCAGAAGCAGGAGTTTTCCTGGGTTGTCTGAACAGTAGATGAACAAGTTAAGTGCTAAGGAAATTCCAATTTAGGAAAAGCACCTTCATTGGCCTTACTGTTCTAGTAAATGCCTTGTTAGTCTGTTCTGATTTGACGGCAAAGAACTCACATCATCACACGAGAGTCAGAACAGGATAAGCTCCGGGAGAGCAGAGTCAGCCATTTTTCCCAGACAGCATCAACCCGACTTGACACACTCTTGCTGCGAGACAAAAATTGGTGGTTAAAATGAAAAGGCTGCAGGGTTTTTCTATATATAAATATTAAAGCAAAAACAGCCTAAGGGGAAATTTTATGTTGACTGTTACCTTCTCCTTTCGAATCAGCATCCGGATTGTATGTGTACAACATTCTTATACACGAGGTCTAATCACTTTTCTACTCAGAGAGATTGAATCTTTTAAAAATCATTGTCTTGTTTGAATTGAGCAGGAAAATGCACCCAGATTTTTGAAAATGGAGACTGATCACACTGACAACATGAGGTGGCTTCACACCTTGTGTCTTCCCTCAACCCCGGTGACATAGTGCTGGACTGTGGTTGTGGAATCAGATGCCCTTGGCTGATTAAGTCGGGTGGTCAAAACACAGCCCTGGTGAGCCAGGAAACATGAGTTCAGTCCCTGTAATGGGACAACTGGGTTTTTTGCATTTGGGAAAAAAAGACCACAATTAGAGGCACTGTCATGGGGTATTCAAGAATATCAAGGTGTAGCTTCATGACAAAAAAACTCTACTTCTAAAAAGGGACAGGGCCAACCAAATGGTTCAACAAGAGGTGGAAATATGCAAGATAGCTATATGAAAGCAAACCTCACTCATTAAGCCCACTTGCTCAGAAGGAAAAAACTCCAACTCCTTTGTGCTGAGGACGAGTTATCTGTTGTAGCATTTCAAAGAAAAGCAGG
Source organism: Camelus ferus (assembly GCF_009834535.1). Taxonomy (NCBI): domain Eukaryota; kingdom Metazoa; phylum Chordata; class Mammalia; order Artiodactyla; family Camelidae; genus Camelus; species Camelus ferus. The sequence goes on from NC_045730.1 coordinate 20,085,103, forward strand.
TCCCAGTCACTGTTGGTGTATGTGGTTAACTCCCTTTTTATGGCTGTCACCTTTTTCTTTCTTAATGCTTGATTTAGACCCTCGCTGGAGGAGGTTCTGCAGTGATGTGATTCCCTGGATAAACTCCTGCAGAACAACTGTAAGTCTGAATTATCTCTTGTAAAGATCAAGGGGCAGGCAGAGGCAGAACACACCTTTGGGGGTGCCCATGGCCTTCCTCCCCAGTTTTGACACTTGTTCAATTTTGGAAGGATGCCAAGAGAATAAGAAAACAGGGTGTCCTGAGAACCCACGAGTGCAGGTTGTGTTCCCATCTGTTTAGTTTTGTGGCTTGGGAGGAAATTTTTCTCTTTATGGGTTTTATTTAATTCAGTTTGAACCAGATTTAAACTAGGAGGTGGGATGCTTTTGAAAGAGGGGCAAAGATAAATGAAACTCAGACTTTGAACTCAAAGAATTAACAGCTTCCTGAGAAAGATAGCCATGTAAGCAAACAATTCCAACAACAACAATGACAAAACCCCAGAAAGTGAACTTGTCTCTCATAATAGTAAAAATCCTCAACGGCAAGTGAAAGGTACTGGGTAAGGACTACCTTGAATGTGAAGCAATGTTTGAGGTGGGTTTTGAATAAAGATTAATTTTAAAGTGGATATGAATGATGATGGTGAAAGTCAGCATGTATTGAGCATCAACTGAAATAAATGCACCGCCTGACAGTTGAGAGCTATGTTTTATTTGGCGGACGTTCCTGAGGACTCGAACCCCTTCGAGCCCGGGGTGACAGCCTCTCAGATGGCTCTGAGGGACTGCTCTGAAGAGGTAGGGGAGGAGCTAGGATATATAGGAGCTTTACAACAAAGACCAGGTAGTTGGAACATTAGAAGATTACTTGTTAACTAGAGAAAACCAGGCATCTCAAGCTAAAGAATTTAGCGCTTTTCTATGTATGGGAGGAAGCAAACACTTGGGCTCAATGAATTCATTCCTTCGACAAGCACCTACCTATCTAGGGCCAGTATCCTGTCCTTTCTTATTCTGAGTCCCCTCAGGGTGCACCATTGTGAGTGGCTGCAGAGGTGGGGCTGCAGGCTTGCCTTCAGTGGGGGGTGGCAGCAGCCCCTGATAGCTTGATGGCTTCAGCATTCTTTGTTTACTGATATGGTTTGCAGTATTTTTTGTTCACATGAGCTATTATTATGCTCAGTGTCATGTGAGAGCCTTACACAGATTATTTAACCCTTCTAACAACCCTGTCAGGTAGGTTGCATTAGTACCCCATTTAGCAGATGTGGCCACTGAGGCTCAGAGAGGTTAGATTACTTGCCCAAGTTACTGCAGTAATGTGGTGTGTGAGATTTCACCTCCAGACGATCTTGACTCTAAAGCCCCTGCTTTGAAACTGGAAACTATGTCATGATACTTGTCAATGATCCATGTCTCACTGTTTCTCCCCTAGGAGAAAAGATTTGTGCTGATCTGCTTCTCAGTCTTTTCCCTTTCTACCGGTCTGACTTGGATTTGCCTTATACTCCTTTTATTTTTAAAGTGGTTTTATAGGTGGTTTCATTTTGTTCTTTAGCAGGGCTGTTACTGTATTGTACATGGATGTCAAAAGTGATATCATTCCTTAGGGCCAGCTCTGGGATCATAATGTGGGTCACAACCCAGTGTTTCCACTAGACCAGAGGATCAGGTGCGTTTCCCCTACTCCCTAGGAATAGGGCACCTGAAGAGGTGTGTTGAGAGGTTATGTTGAGGCTCTGTGCAGGCTCAGGAAAGAAGAATGTAGGACTTATCAGGGCTGTGTACCAGGAGCTCTACTGGGCCGTGGAGTGGGGCAAAGAAGATATGTGTGTTCCTCACAGAACAGAGACATTTGGCCCAGAGTAGACCTGACCCTGATCTAAGAGGACGTCCTCAGGAGTAATGGGAATTCAGCAGAGAGCATCTCTGAGGAATGGACCAGTAGAAAATGAGCAGTTAAGGAGGTGAAAGCATCTGGGGAGTGGCGTTAGCGTGTCCTAGGAAAAGATCCTCCAGAGAACCATTAAAATCCAGATGAGAGAAAGAACAGCTTTAAACATCTCCCAGGCTGATAGAGTATAAAGCTATTTTAGGAGTCCTACTTTAAAGTCCATACATTGATAAAAAGTCTTGAAATAATATCATGGGACTCAATGGGAGTGATGAAACCAGTCCCAAGAAATAGAATCATGGCACTGGAAAGTTGTTTTCCAAGATCATTCACTGGAAAAGATGACTTGGTAAAAGTTAACATTGTTGAGGGATCCTGGCATGTATCCTCAGGTCATAGATAACAATGTTTGGGGGGGGGGGGTCCCTACCTTTTTCAAAGACTCAGAAAGGGTGATTCAGAAAGGGTGATTCATAGATAACAACATTGGGAGGTCTCTACCTTTTTCAAAGACTCAGAAAGGATGATTACAGGCCCCCTCCCCATGTTGTGGGGAAACGGGGCTAATGAGAATAAATTGGCCCCAGACTTATTCTGTGAAGTTATTGCTTCCTCCACCTTCTTTGATGTGATTGTGTGGGAACTGGTAAAACTTCATTCCTGTGTCAATTCCCAGCAGCTAGAAAGTGCCTGGAATTTTTTTTTTTTTCCGTTTCAACAGAGGCTTCCTGACACCCTTTGTTTAAGAAACAATGAAGGCTTTAATGATGACAGACAGACAGAGAACTCCATCTTATTCTTTCAGCATACACCATTGACAACCGTGTCACTGAATTATAACAATTAGTGCTGGAAATACAGTCGGAAATATGGGCAGAGAGAGAGTGGGAAATACACCTGATCTTACCCATGTAAACATTATCAAACGGCTTTAAAGTAGTTCTTCTAGCTAGGTTTCTAGAGAAAACTGTTTATCATACTTACCGTTGCTCCCTGATGTATTTTTTAGGTGTTGATCAATTAAAAAAAATACTCTTAGGTTAAGGACAGGGAAAGAGAATTAAAATGCAAAGTGTGTTGTTTGGATCCGGAAATCACTGGTGACCCTAATCCAAGTTGATTATGACTTAGTCATTCTGTTTCTTTAGAACTGAATATAGTTGCAGGGGAATGTGAGGGGCATGAAGACAATAAGAATGTATAGAAGGAAAATTGAAAAAAGGACAACTGTATATTTCTGGTTTAATCATCACATTTTGTGCAAATTGTATGAAATCAATGCATTAGGCAATGACTAATGAATGAAAGTCTATAAAAAAAAGAGTAGGGAGAAATATTCAAGGGAAAGGGAAACATTGAAATTAGGTCAAAGGAAATGAATTCAGTACACGAATATGTTCTCCAAGTAGAACTAATGAATTGCAGAAATATCTCCTGATGGGGAACAAATTAGAGGAAAAGTGGGCCCTGATGTACTGGTGACAGTCAATCCAGCTTCTGCCCTGGGAGGCAAATGACACACCATGAATGCCTGTAATTGTGATATTGTCTGTGGAAAACTAGAATTTTCTCTCCTCCTTTAGAAATCTACTTCCCTTAGATAGTAAATGGACATGGATTCTCTCTCAATACATACCCATTTGTTAGAACTGGGGCTAAAATGCATACATATAGTCAGCTTTAAAAGGAAGAAAATATTGGTGGGGGAGGGTATAGCTCAGTGGTAGAGCACATGCTTAGCATGCATGAGGTCCTGGGTTCAATCCCCAGTACCTCCATTAAAAAAACAAGGAAGAAAATATTGAAGATATAGACTGATTTTTCCTCTGTTCCTCTCCAGTGCTTTTCTAAATCCCGACCTTGTCTTTTACCATTTTGGAGGTTAGAGCTGAAGGGGTAGGAAAGAAAAAAAAGGCAGATCCAAGAATCTCATATATATACTCAACATATATAAACTCAATAGGGTTTCTATTCAAGAAAATCAAATATATATATATACATATATATGTGTATATAAATGTATAAAGATATATTTGTATTTAAATTATAAGCTGAAATATTTTCTACATGAGCTACATTTATCTCCTCTTAACACAGAATAATAATAGTTATAATTACATTAAATGTAATATGTTTTAAAGACTAATGTATATTTGATAGGCATTGTAACTGCTCTGCATGTGGTAGCTTCATCCGTCCCCTTCCCACTCCTCCTCCAGGTCTCTGACTGTCACTTCCTCATGGAGGCATTCCCTAAGCCTAACCCAAAGTGAGGTCAGGACCCTGCTGTTACTCTGTTACTATATTTCATATGGTTTTATTTTGTTGCACAATTTTGTTTGTGTGTTTTTCTTCAATTTTTTTCTATATCTCCCCCATAATCTATAAGCTTCATTAGGGAAGGAACCATCTCAGTTTTATTTACCATGGCTCCTGGAACATAATATTTGCTTAAAAATCATCTGTAGAAAGAAAAAAAAGACTAAGTAGTTTATACATGATAATGAACATTAAATTACTTATACTGCCAAATCAAGTTTAAATTTTTTTTTTTTCTTTTTTGGCAATTGATAAGTATGAAGAATGGCATTAGTGTTCACAGTATTCCTTGATGCCATATACAGGTAAACCTTCATCACCCAAACACAGACTGTTTTGGATTTGAATCCCAGCTCTTCCACTTACTAGCTGATTAAGTAACAGCCTCTGACCTTTCTTGTAAAATAAGGTATAGCATCATCTGCCTGTTAGGCTTGTGGTGAGGAGCAAATGAGTTAACTTTTGTAAAGTTATTACATAAATGGCATGTATAGTAAATAAACCCGCATTACAAAGTGAGATAGTGTTGATAGACAGATAGATAGATTGAATACATTTCCTCCAATACCCTTTTCCCTTGCTAGATAGACTTGCCAGCTTCAAAAGTTTCCTGAAGTCTGAATTCAGTGAGGAAAACCTTGAGTTCTGGCTGGCCTGTGAGGATTACAAGAAGATCAAGTCCCCTGCCAAGATGGCTGAGAAGGCAAAGAAAATTTATGAAGTATTCATCCAGACAGGCTCCTAACGAGGTTGGTTCTGCTGGGTAGGTGGGGGAGTGTGGCCAGTGGGGTTCACCTCAACAACTTCCCAGGAAGGACTTCCATCTGCAGTACAGTTTTGCAGCAAAAGGCAATTTGAGAGTGACCACGTTCCTTAAGCACCGACTGAGCGCCAAGGCGGAGCAGCAAGGTCAAGCAGATACGAACTTGAATCCTCTTTAGACCACGTTCTAGCAACATGCGTCTCACTTCAGTGGCAGTTGCAAGCGGGAATGATACTAGTGGTATCATCTTGGATGCATTGCTGAGTCTCTCTGAACTTAGTTTCTTTGTGAAAATGAGGATCCTGAAGACTGTTTTGCAAGGTTGTTGTAAGGAGGAAATTAAATAGGGATGTGAAAATACACATCTCAGGGTTGGAACTAATTAATGTGCAATGAATGTTCCTACCACTTAATCTTTCTTTCCTCCTTTTCCCCTTCCCCACTTTTCCCTTCTTTTTTTTTTTTTTTTCATTTTTGGTAAGAACTCTTTTCCCCTCTATTCTCCATCATCCTTTTGTTTCCCTCAGGCCTTTTCCATTTACAGTCTAGTCAACACTCAACAGGGTTTCTACTCAAGAAAATCAATTATTATAAGATAACAGTAACAGAGATGTCAGAAGAGAATATGCCATTAATTGACAACACACTTAAGATGTGTGTTGATTTCAAAGCGGCTTTGTGGTAGGTTATCTGCTCTTTGCTATTTATGAAAATGAATTAAAAAGACTTTTTGTGGAACCCAGAATGGCCTTAGCAAGACCTGTTCATCATGTTTTGATCAGGTCACTAATTTCACATTGTACCCCATAATCCAATCTGGACATCAAATATTTCATCAAGATTTGGGGTCAAGCACAGAGGTGATCTGAGCAAAACCCCTAGGTCAGCAGTAATCAGTTTAAGATGACTTGAGAGGGGAAAATCCCCAGTATCCTTTTTCTCTCACAGGTGCTCTATACTTTTGAGATTCCACCATTTGATATTTATTCCTTTGGTTATGAATTACTCATCACTGATCCTTTCTAAAAGGTAAATATGTTTGAATGGATGGACAAATTATATACCTTAATACCAGCAGATGAGTTCCCTCCATGACACAAGAAGTGGAAGCCAGGAGCATGGGAGCGTAAACTACAATAGGTAAAGTGGAGGAAGTGAGAGTCCTAGAATGGAACTAGGTTTAGTCCTGCCCTGAGAATTATTTTATAATCCTCCAGTTCTCCCCTTCTAGTCCTCAGTCTCCCACCCCATGCACATACGTTAGCTTTCCTCTACTTCTGATACCATTTGTGCTGGGCTGTTCTTTCTTCTGTCGGCATGGAATCTCTATTTGTGATGTTACCAAGGAGATTAATTTGGTATTAACGTTGATACACATTTCCTGACTTCAACTGATTTCCCACTTGTAACCTTCCTTCCTACCAACTTCATTCCTCTTCACAGAATTCTAGGATTTGTTGCAATATCTGCCAATGGTGGAGACCCATCTGGACTATTGCTAGTTGCTCTGAGCTCTAGGAAAACATTGTTTGCCAGGTTCCTTGTGAAAACATTGACGGTTATTATAGGAATATGACACATTAAAAATGGAGTTTCAAAATAAATGAAACTTTGGCTGAGTTACTGGAACAAACAAATGGTGGCCCCCGTTATAAGGACCTGTGAGCTTTAATTAAAATGCCTTGACCTCCACTCTCTCAGCCGAGCATCAGAGAGAATGTGCATCTTGTTCCTGGCACTTAACAAGCATTCAGGGAATATTTGTGAGATGAATAATTAAAGATGTCCCACTTAAAGACCTTTGTCGATGTGTGACTTTGGGTAAGTTTCTAGGGTAAGTTTTTAATTAAAGCTCTCTAATTCTTAGTTCCCTTAACTATAATCATCTCACATAGATTCAAAACTTCTCCAAATCTTGTATTTTGACCCCAAAATTTACTATTTCATTTTGATGAGTAGCAGATTGACCTGTGCAACAAGTTTACCCAGGCAAAGAGTAATCTGAATTTTCTTTCTCTGAATATTCACCTCAGCTCTTTAACACCAGGAACTGAAGGAGAGGTACAGTGGTAAAAAAAATTGGCACTAAGGTTTTAAAAAGAGAAAAAATACATCACTTCTTAAAAAATAAAATTAAGAAAGAATTTAATAAGTTTTAGAAATTCAACGATTTTGAGTAAGGTTGCCCACACAGCTTAGTCTATATTTAAGAAAAGAAAGAAGCATTGCTTTAGTGTGGCTGAGAATACAGAAATATACATTATAGTCTCACCTCCATCCCTCACCAGCAGTTTGTAACTTAACCTCTTTGGGTCTCAGAGTGTTCACCCGTGAAGGCAGGTATCGGACCACATCACCTCTGAGGCCGTTCGCAGGGCAGCCTCTGTAGTCACCTACCATCCCTGCATAAAGCATACAGGTCCCGCTCACCTGTGGGAAACCATGTCATAGCCTCAACTCGCTTCACCGTGGACCTCTGATCACTCACTGCTCTTGTCTGTTCTGGCCTGGTAATCCCATCATGCCTTTGTCCTCAACTCTGTCCTAAAGCTGTGGACAATTCTCTGAGTCCAGATAGCTTTTCTTCAGGAGCAAGAACCTCTAGCAGCCCAGGAGAGAGCTAAAACACTTTCTGATGCTCTGATTCAGAACCACTGGCTGATCTGGATTCTGTTTCTTTCTCTTTTACACTCAGATCCCTTAAAAGTCATTAAAACATACAACGTGATCTACAGTGATTCCTCACAAATCATCCTTAGGTGAGTCGAGTCAGGCTGTATGCTGCACAACGCCGGGGGGCCATTCACGTGGACGCTAACATGAATGGTGTCCCTGTGAGTGGCACAATATAGTGGCAATGCAGCCAGCACAAATATCTAAGCCACCGCACCTTTCAACACAGCAGTCTACTGGGTAAAAGCCACACTGCTGGGCTTTTGAATCTTCCCTCTACCACTTAAGAGCTTGGGCAAATCATTTGAACTTCTGTCCCTCAACCATAAAATGTACTTGTCAGTGTCTGTCTTCCAGCATTGTAAGATTAAGTGAGTTCCTCAGCACAGAGCCCATAAAAGTAAAGTTCTCAGCCCAGTGTCTGGCATAGATTTAGAACTCAAACATTAGCTGCTACTTTTACTATTATTGTGCTGGAACCAGGATATCCTGGTTTGTTTCAGGAAAAGACCAAGTTGCTTTATTCTACTGGAGCCAGGCAAGAGGTCTTGGACCCCTGGCCAGATTTTCTTTCTCCTTCTTCATTCTTCCAAGGAGGTGTGACACCAAATGCTGTGGTAGGAAGATTGTGGGATTAGGCATCAGGTTATGTGGATTCAGATTCTGCTTCTGCATTCAAATACATTTATTTGCTCTGTGATCTTGAGGAAACCTCTATCTGTCTATCTATCTATCTATCTATCTATCTATCTATCTATCTATCTATCCTTCCCCTACAAAAGGAAAGACTCATTCTTAAGGTTATTGTGCAGATTAAATGAGGTCTGTCATGTAGCTGCCTGTTTCTAACTCTGAGTCTCTAATACTGGTTGGAGCTTAATCTGAGTCATGCATTTATTGGAGCACCAATTGCCTTACCCCACTGCCTGGAAAATAAAAATGATATGATATTTTTCACTTTCTACCAGTCTCTTCCCCTCATGTGTTCTATTGGTGGAAAATGCCACTTCTGTCCTCCCTACCCTTCATCAAATCCCACAACCTGGGCTGACTCAATGACCCTGTTTCCTGGCTTACAGGTGAATATCGATCACTTCATGAAGGACATCACCATGAAGAACCTGGTGGAACCTTCCCCAAGCGGCTTTGATGTGGCCCAGAAAAGAATCTATGCCCTGATGGAAAAGGATTCACTGCCTTGCTTTGTGCGCTCTCAGTTTTATCAGGAGTTCATCAAGTAGCAATTTAATCAGGCTGTGAGAACCATCCTGAGGGTTATTTCTTCCATAACAACCCTGTATTGTCCAGCAACCCACATATCTTCCCATAGCAGGCTTGCTCAGAGGTTCTCAAGCAGGGAAAATCCCCGAGAGTGTTGCCTACTCTTTTGCCCGCATTGTTTTGGATGTTTATCTATCTCCTGAATGCCTTCCTTTTCCAGTTTCCTCTTCCTGCCCCCATTCTTAATTAACCTTACTCTTGTATGCTGTTGTGAAATTCAGTCAGAATGACAGAAAAACTCTACTTAAGGAAATGTCAGACAAGAATATGATATCATTGAATGTGGGTCCGTTTGCTTTAGGTAACGGATCTCCACCTAAATTGGTGTGAAAAAGAATGTGGGTGTGCAAAGACCAGTTTCAAGTGAGATTAACTGATCTCATCTGTTGCTTTAATTCTGATCCAGAAGGTCACCCCTCTTATTATCTCTGAAGTTCTTTGTAATAAAAGGTGGCAAGAAAATTATGAGGTAGGCATTATTTCATTCTTTAAGCAAATACATTGTTTAAAATGTTGATCTTCCTCTGAGAGCATCCATGTGCTAACTGAAGATTATAAACAAAAGGTACAGCCATGAATATGTTGTATTTTCACAAAGTCAATCTGAACACAATCCATGTTGCCTCTTTCCCTGTACTTTCATCATATCCTCCCACGTATAAAGTTACCAAATTCTGTATTAAATCAATGACCTGAGATTGACAGTGGACTACCGTATAAATGTATCTATGACTCTAGTCTGTAGGACAAAAATTTCGATTTTCAAATTATTTAAAATGCCACCTGAGTGTAAAATTCCAAAAATTTAAACTGCAATCTTGTAAAATAAAACAGTTGCTGCTCATCGCAGCAGTCTTCCCACCTTAATATCAAGAGGGCTGTACACTACGCTGGGAAAATTTTTGTCAAGCCTAAACTGGTTAGTTCTCCTAGGATCTGTTTGTTTAGTAAATGACAATTATATTCAAAGCATCATGTTATCTTTCAAAAAATCAATCTGACTAAATGCAGAGGACTTCTAAGTGAGATAAGTACTCTGCATCTTGAAAAATAATGTGATCTTTTAGCAACACCTCACTTCCCTTCCTTTCTGCTCACTGCATTTAGTGAATTGTATTTATAGTCAAAGTGCACATTTAGACTCCTAACATGCCTTACACACCACCAATTGATAGGCCATGATATTTTTTAGTAGGTTTAAACATTTAATTCTGTATTGCATTATTATAAGTCTCGCTAAAATTTTTT